>NC_080652.1:2400000-2750688 GCF_027579445.1 Ammospiza nelsoni | reverse complement strand
ATAAGAATTAATAAACAACCTCAAGACCAAAAAGTGAAGAGTCCAGACTCGTTCTTCAGCTGCATGGGCTGAAGCAGAGACACCCTGCACATCTGGGGCAGCAATTATCAACAGCAACCCAAGACATCCCCTTCCCTCAGCAGCACCAGAGCCTTCAGGCCTTGGGAAAAGGAGAAACCTCATCTGGGGCTGCTTCCAGAGACCCCCGAGGTGCAGAGGGGATGGGAACTGCAGCAGTTCCTTCGTGCAGGGAAAGGGTGTGAATTACTCACCTGGAGTGCACACAGCTCCAGCCTGCACACCCCCAGCACAGCCCCTTTCCCACGGCTTCCAGCACCTTCTCTCACACATTTTCCCTCCCACACCAGGCACTGCATCCCAGCCAAGCCCGAGCTGGCTGTCCCTGAGCTTTCTGCACCAGGGAGCCTGGAGGAGGAGCAGGAGAATTTACATTTCCATGTGCACCCCAGCCTTCCAGCCTCAGGGCAGCAAACAGCCCCAACCAACAACCCAAACATTATTTTATCAGCTAATCCCACCCATTGCCAAATCCAGCATGAAAAACCTTCCCCCCAGAGCCCTTCCAGCTCAGAGGCACCAAGGCTGACTTGTTGCCAGGCCCCAGAGCCCAGGGATTGCAGTGCATCAGCACAGGCTGTTTTATCTGCAGGGAAATAAACCCAGACCTGCTGAGCACAGCTGAGTGCAACATCACCATAGAAACCAGGCAGGGAACTGGGGGAAGTGGCTCTCCCAGTTCCTTCCAACGTGACAACGAGCAGAGCCCGGCCCCTCTGGGCCAGGTGGGACAGCAGCTCTGTCCCACTGGGGACATTCCCCACTCCCCCTGGGCTGTGTTTGTAGCCTCAGGCAGGTTTCCACCCCAGCTCTCTCTGGAAGCATCCCCAGGATGCTGCCGTGGTGCTGCCTGGCCCTGCACAGCCCCAGCAGGAACCCACAGGCTCTGTGTTGTGGTGTTGGGAGGGTCCCCAGCACGAGGGGAGAGATGAGAATTGACTCCAAGTTCTCAGAAGGCTGATTTGTTATTTTATGATATTATATTAAAAGAAAATGATATATTAAAACTATACTAAAGAAAGAGAAATGAGAAATCAGAATATTGAAATCAGAAATAATCAAAGGCAACTCTGATGTTGGTGAGGGAGACAGAATGATGCATCTGACTCCATCATCAGAAGGCTAATTAATCACTTTAATTAATCATTTTATTATACTATACTTTATACATTTCATCTAAACTGAATCTGCCAAGCACTCACTCTGCACACACCTGCTCACACTGCACTGAATCTCCCGACACACACACACACACACACACACACAGTTGGCCCTGACAGGCCCAGGAAACAAAACATCCTCACTTTGGATACACAATCTCCATATTTCATCCTGCTTTGGCACAACACAGGCACAGCAAGCGATAAGAATTGTGTTTTCTCTTTCTCTGAGGTTCAGAGAATGTGAATCTCAGAAATCCTTGGGAAGAAGTGTGCCTTGCTTTTCCCTGTGGAGAGAAATGGGGCAACATCAGGAGGCTAGAGAAGAATGATAACAAAAACCCGTGACTGACCAGAGAGTCTGACACAGCTGGACTGGGATTGGTCATTAATTAAAAACAATTCACATGAAACCAATCAAAGATGCACCTGTTGATAAGCAACTTCCAGACCACATTCCAAGCAATCAGATAATCATTGTTTACATTTCTTTTCTGAGGCTTCTCAGCTTCTCAGGAGAAAAATCCCAGTGAAAGGATTTTTCATAAAATATCGTGGTGACAGCACTGAACACCTTTTCCTTCTCATTCCTTCAGAGGAGGAAGGGAATAACCAGCCTGGAATGAGACCACAGAGCACCTGGACCTTCCACCTCCAGCACAAATTGAAACCCATCCCCACTCTGGAGTCAATTTTGTGTGTGACAAGGCATTTTCTGGAGAGAGAGACGTCTGAGGAAATCCATCCTCAACTGTGGTGCTGCCCAAATTCCTTGG
The DNA here is from genome assembly GCF_027579445.1 of Ammospiza nelsoni. Taxonomy (NCBI): domain Eukaryota; kingdom Metazoa; phylum Chordata; class Aves; order Passeriformes; family Passerellidae; genus Ammospiza; species Ammospiza nelsoni. Next base: position 2,748,674 of record NC_080652.1, on the reverse strand, counting down.
AGTAAAGGCAGGAAATCCCAGAGAGGGTCCCATTCACCTCCTCCCCTCCCTTCCAGGCCTGCGGGTGCCATGGGACACAGCCATGGCAGCACCAGTGATGCTGGGCTGAGGAGACACCACAAACACAGCTCCTCAGCTTGATGGGACCATGAGACAGATCCTGGGTTGTGCCAATGCCATGGAACCCTGGAACCATGGAATGCTCTGGGCAGGAAGAGACCTTAAAGAATCACCTCATCCCACCCCAGCCATGGCAGGAACACCTCCCACTGTCCCAGGCTGCTCCCAGCCCTGCCCAGCCTGGCCTTGGGCACTGCCAGGGATCCAGGGGCAGCCACAGCTGCTCTGGGCACCCTGTGCCAGGGCCTGCCCACCCTCACAGGGAACAATTCCCAATATCCCATCCAGCCCTGCCCTCTGGCACTGGGAGCCATTCCCTGTGTCCTGTCCCTCCATCCCTTGTTGTCTCTCTCCACCTTTCCTGTTGGCTCCTTCAGGCACTGGAAGGCCACAGCTGGGTCTCCATGAAGTTTCTCTTCTCCCGGCTGAAGAACCCCAGTTCTCCCAGCCTTTCCTCACAGGAAGGGTGCTCCACCCTCCCATCACCCTCAGGACTCAGGAGAAGTCCTCAGCTCCTCTATACAAACACAGCACTTCCTCCCATGCGGGGTTACTTTCTCATTCCTTTTTTCAAGAATTAGCTGCAATTTCTCCTTGTGCTTCATAAGAAGGAAAAGGAGCTGCTGATCCACTGACCCATTGTCTCTTATTTTTCACATCTCTCATGTTCCCTTTTAGGAATCTTTTACATTAACTGACCCTCAATTTTTCATTAACATCGCTCCAGTGCTACTGGTTCTCATCCTGACAACTTTCATTGCTCTTCCATGAACTCCATTGGATACAGGGATCAGTGAGTAGCTCAGGAAAGGATCTGATATATTGACTTTTTTTTTTTTTATCCCAATGTAATATAATTTTCACTTATTTTATTACTATTTTCACTATTTCCAGGAATTGAGGAGATTTCCCACTTGCTCTCCACGGCTTCTGCTGGATGTCTCACCTTTTCCCCACAGTTACCACTCCCTTAGGGTGCATTTATCATCCAGAAACTCAAATTATCCCCTCCATGGCGTGAGCTGTCCTTTCATGGCTGTCAGCACTGATTCTTCCTGTTTCCATCCTGTCTGTTTGGTCCCCACCTCCCGAAATTCTTGGCTAAGCTCACTAATTCCATGAGATTTTGACCCTTGCGTCTTCACAGCCATTTTTCCAGGCCATTAACACATTGTCCATCAGTGCTAATCAATGTTTCCTGCCAGAGGAGATGCAACAATTATAGCCTTAGATGAAAGCTTCGTTTCTTCTGAATCCCATTCTCTAAATCTAGATGTGAGGTCATTGTGCTGGAGGAAGGAGTTAGCTTGTCTGGCAAACCAGAGATTAATAACTGTCCCACAGGTTGAAATTGAGCCTCTAATTGGTTTCAGATCCAATTCCTGTTTGTATAGGACCGAGTAAAATACAGGCCTAGATCATCTGAGGGCTCTTTACAAATGGGGATAAATAGGTTCATAAAATGAAATGTTAGGTAATAATTTCTTAAATTAAAATATTGTGGATGTGATGATGGAAGGTGACATTACCCAGGACAGAGCCCTGCATCTGCTGAAAAACTGTAAGAAGAAATCCACTTCAATTCAAAGCCCTTTTCAGATTCTTTGAATTTAGGAACACTGGAAGAAAGCACTCAGAGGCAGTGGTGTGTGCAGGGGAAGGGAGATTGTGTGTGCCCAGAGCAGCTGTGGCTGCCCCTGGATCCCTGGCAGTGCCCAAGGCCAGGCTGGGCAGGGCTGGGAGCAGCCTGGGACAGTGGGAGGTGTCCCTGCCACAACAGGAAGGGTGGAACAAGTCCAACCCAAACCATCTATGATTCTCTGTATTAAAAAAAATGCTTTGCCACCCTAGAAATGCCTCCTCTTCGGAATATCCAATGTGAAATGGAAGAAACTCTTGGTTGTGGATGGGGAATACAACTGCTTAAATCCTGGGTGCAGGAAACCCTAAAAAACATGGAAAAAATCTCAAATTTCTGACAATATTCAGTTCACAGAATTCACAGAATCACTGGGTTGGGAGAGACCTTCAAGATCATCGAGTCCAACCCAGCCCCAACCCCTCAACTCAACCCTGGCCCCCAGTGCCACATCCAGGCTTTGTTCAACACACCCAGGGATGGGGACTTCACCACCTCCCTGGGCAGCCATTCCACAACTTTATCACTCTTTCTGTGAAAAACTTCTCCCTGATATCCAACCTGAATTTCCCTTGGCACAGCTGGAGGCTGTGTGCTCTGGTTGTGTCAGTGCTGCTGCAGACAGAGCCCAGCCCCAGCTGAGCACAGGCACCTTTCAGGAGCTGTGCAGTGATGGGGGCAGCCCTGAGTCTCCTTTTCTCCAGGCTGAGCACCCCCAGCTCCCTCAGGGGTTCCTCACAGGGTTTGTGTTCCCAGCCCCTCTCCAGCCTCGTTGGCTCATCTGGATGTGCTCAAGCACCTCAATGTCCTTCCTAAACTTTATTTTAGGTTCCTCCTCCTAAATCAGGTTAAATCTGTTCTGGTCTGTTGTACGCCGGCAGTTTATATACAGACTGTGTCTGTGGCCTGTCCTTTTTACAACCTTCCTAAAACTCTCTGATTTTTATGGATTCCCACAGTCTGTCTTTGGGTGAAACTGGTGGGACAGACACCTGGAGAGAAGAGACCCTGAGAAAGGAGAGGATGAACACCTCAAACCTTCCAGCTCAAAACAGCAACAAAATCTGTAAATACTGACTGAGCACACATTGAGGGCAGAGGAAATCCCAGGTAGAGATGTGTGGGAAAAGGAGGGACAGCCCAGCTGCTCCTCTCCTGCCCGAAGGCTTCCAGGACTGGCCTACAACTGGTCCAGGGCCATCTTGGGCAGATTGTTCTGTAGAGATATTGGGAAGGATGAAAGTTTGGCAAGAAAGTTTCCCAGCTCTGTGTGCTTGGCAGAAAGATCTCTTAATGTAGAATCTGAGAATGGAATAGAGATGGAAGCAAGTTTTGATATAGAAGAACAATGGATGTGTAAATTGACAATTGCTGAGCCAGTCTTACTGGACAACTGAAAAAGCAAAGGTTAAGTCAGTTGGAAAGAGATTTTATGACTCAGAGCAAAGGATAAGCTGACCACAAACAAAAGGATGTGTTTACCAAGCAGAAAGATACCACAGGCACATAAGATATGTTGATGTGACAAGTAGAAAAAAGGTCTAAGAATTTTCCACTGCAAGAAAACTGAAAAACAACTTTAAGTTTAAACTGTACCATAGTAACTCATGTGGTTGCATAGTATTGAGCATAATATGGTAATGATAGTTATGATAGCATATAGGTAATAGTAAAGGTATTGATTTGTTGTTGTGTATTGAGATGCTCAGCAAAGAAAAATATTCAATGCAATATAACCAAAATTAAAGTGTCTTCAGGCTTCTCTATAGATGTAGCTGACAGCTGTGTGTGTGGCTCTGTCACTCACGACCCAAGACTGCTGTAAAATTTTCTATACAGTAAACAGCATTTGCTATAAAATAACCAGCATTTTGTATACAATAAACAGCATTTTGTATACAATAACCAGCATTTTGAAGAGCCACTTGGAGTCCTGCATCTCTCATCTCAGGCCCTTCCTTAGAGGAGTTAAAAGGAGAATCCTGCTCAGCTCAGAGCCCAGAAAACACCACAGCAAAGGAGAGGGGAATGTGGCACTCAGGGCAATGATTGGCAGCTGCCACGCTCATTCCAGCCAGGAATTTTTTTGGAAAACTCTGCTCATTCTTCACTCAGATCCTTTTCCCCCTCAGGTAGAGGCAGAGGGGACCTGTGGATCCTTGGTTTGGCAGAGGGGGTGGTTATTGAAAGGGTTTTTTGCCTCCGGTTTTGTTCCTCCCCTTCCTCACCAAAGCCCCATTTTATGAGCCACAGCTTCTGAAAGAGCATTAAAGCTTCAGAGCATTTGTGAGGGACAAAATGAAGAGAAGGCACCTTCCTTACAACTTCACTGAAATCCAAGGAAATCTGGGGGAACTTCCATGCCCCTCCAGATCATCAGCACAGAGGCTGAGGAAGATGAAGGAAAACTGAAATTGAATTAAATCTTCAAGTGCCTCTCCAGCAATTCATCTATCCCAGGAGGGACAGGGAGGCCTGAGGATAGAAACTGTCATTTTTCTAAACATCCTAAACTTGAGATAATCAGTGTAGAGCCAGGGTTTTTCCCCCACATTTTCCTGAGGAAAAAAAAAAAGAAAATAAAAGGTCTCTGTGAGGCAAGAGCCACCTGTGCTTCCATGCCCTGGGAATTCTGCTTGGAGAAATCTTCCTGCCTCTTGTCTGCCTTGGGTTCACCCTCTCCTCGGCTGCAGCCCTTTGTGATTTCCTGTGTTTGAAGCTGCTCAAGCTTGTCTTTGTTGCACAAAACCTGCCTGCAAAGCTCTGTGTTTTCCAGGAAAACGCTGGCAGGAGGTCCATAACCTTCCAGCATCCCTTTCTTGTTTCTTTCTAAGGTCTGAACTCTTTCAGTGGGCCCTTCAGATGTTTTCAGCTGAATTTAACAGCCAGGACCTGCCACCAGCAATGCCCAAATGCTGCACTGAGGAATTGGGTTTATTCCAGATATTCATGCTGGAATTACAGGTCACAGACACAACAAAGCTTTGTGCAAAACAATTCCTTCCTATCAACATCCTTCCCAAAAAAAGGTTTCAAAACAGCCCAGATAAGCAGAATAAAAGCTTCTTCTTTCTTACATCATGCTTTTCTTTTTCCCAGAGTCCCTTTCAGGTCTTGGTGCAAGGGAGACAAATCATCTCAATGACAAATAATCTCAATTTCCTGATTCTCTGTTTACTTTGCTGTGTTTCCCTCTCAGGTCTAAGGTCTTCCCAAGGCAGATCCCTTCTAATCCAAGAGGAATGAGTTTGAGAGGAGACTGGCAAAGGAAAATCCCAATTGCTGACACTTTCCTGAGGGGGAAATCATATCTCTGAGTGCAGAAACAACGGGAAAAAATAATCATTGCCACCTGCAGCTGGAGAAGGGAACTTTTCAGTTGGATGATGCAAACAAACTTTTCAGATGGATGATCCAAATGGACTGGAAAAAATTATTTTATGGAATCACAGAATGGTTTGGGTTGGGAAGGACCTTAAAACCCATTTTATTCCAACCCCATGGGCAAGGACAGCAGTGAAAGCCCATTTGCAGACATTGTGCTTTCCCCGGGCAAAAGCATCCAAGAAAAGCCACCTCAGGCCAATCAAATATTTCACTTGACCTGAAGGTAGCAGATTTATGGTGTCTGAGTCACTTAAATAATTTTTATTTACAGTTTAGATCAGTGCTATTTCAAGCATAAAGTCAAAAGAAGCATTTCAAGTACACAAAAGCAATATATTTCAAAATGAAACACTTTCCATTTTCTTCCTTCTCCATTTTTGGCTTGAAACATCTATATTTCACTAAATGGATTAAGAGATTCAAGAAGAAATCTCATGTTTTCTTCATGGTGTTACTTTTTTCCCTGTGTATGCTCTTAATGGGCTCTTTGGCCTTCAGGAGAGCCCTTTGTTCAGCAAAAAGGGCTGGAACAAGCTGTAAACAGGTCTTAATGAACACATCAGAGTTTAGAAAATGAGGATGAAGGAGACCTGGGGTGGTCCAGGTCACAGCCCAGCTGAGAAAGCTTTGCTGCCGCTCCCTGGCAAGAGCCAACACCTTGGAGCAGCCTCGTGTCAAAATCACAAACCTGTGAAACATCAGCACCTGCAAATCCAGCTGGTTTCAAGTTAAATTTTGATTAAATTGGCAACGACAATATTATCATTCCCCAGATGAGCCCTGTCTTTAGAAGATGCCTGATCTGAGGAAGCTCAGCCTGGCCTGGCACCACAGGACTCAGCTGCCCACAACCAGAGCTCCTGTCACTTCTCTCTTGAGTCATCTCCAGCCACCAGGTCCAGCTGAATAACCTGACATCAAGATCAATCCCAAAATCCACTGTCCAGCCCCTCTGGATGAACCAGGTTCCACAGCATTGAGGAAATCACCTGGGCCCAACCATTTTGAGCCCTTCAGAGCAGCTGGGTTTGTTCACCTGGCGAGGAGAAGCTTTGGGGTGACCTCAGTGTGGCCTTGCAGGGCCTGAAGGGAGCCCAGAAGATGCAGAGGAACTGTTTCCAAAATCCTGGAGTGACAGGACAAGAGGGAATGGCTCCCCACTGACAGAGAGTGGGTTAAACGGGACACTGGGGAGAAGTTTTTTATTATAAGGGGATAAAACACTGGCACAGGGTGCCCAGAGCAGCTGTGGCTGCCCCTGGATCCCTGGCAGTGCCCAAGGCCAGGCTGGGCAGGGCTGGGAGCAGCCTGGGACAGTGGAAGGGATGGAACAGATGGCTTTAAGGCTTCTTCCAACCCATGATTACTTGGGCAGGAGCTGTGAACAGAAAGGTGCTCTCTGCTCTCCAGAGCGAGAAGGTTTCTAAGACACAACTTCATGCTTAACTCATGACGCAATCAATTTCCATTTTTACAGATGGGCAAATGGAGGAAATTTGGCCTGAGGTCAGCTGTGATAATGGAGGAGTTCTTGCCTGCAGCACCTCATTCATCCCATTCCATCAGGCACTTAATCATCATCTAATCCAAGGATCCTCATCCATCCTGGTCCTCAGAGCCCTGCAGGGAGTCTTTCAGTGTCACCCGAGATATTTCAAGCTGGGGGCTGGCAAGGACAGCTCTGAGAATGACATCCATTTTCTGCATCCTGTTTCTTGACCCTTTCCTTTGAAGGGCTCCCTTGCTCCAGCAGAAAAAGCAGAAGGGGGTTAAATGGCCCTTATGAAGAGGAAATAACCCAACAGCAGCACATTTATTTATTTATTTAGATGGTCAGGGCCATCTTGCTTGTGAGACAAAGGAGTTAAACCTTTTTGAAATCTTCTGTTAGAAGAACTAAGGCAGATTTGCAGCCTCCAGAGACTCATGAGGAGACAGACACCCGAGAGATTATATTTAAATTTTAAATAGCACTGGTTGATTGGGTCAGGGCCTGTTTAATGACACAGACTGATGGTCCTTCAGGTTGGGGTGGATTTTTCTTGAGGATTCTGGCACCAAGAAGTCATTAGGACATGAGGTAATGATGGAGAAGATTCATTAGCCCACAAACAGGTTCAGATCACCCCACAGAACTTGTCCATCCCTCTGCATCCTCAGATGCCCTGGTGGGATAAAGGGAACTTGTCTGTGTGGCTTTCTGCTCATGATCTTTCTGTATCAAATGATAAGAAGGTGTAAAAAGCCCCATCACAAAGCTCATATTTGTACAGAATAGTTGAATAGCCCTGTAAAAATTAACAAATTGAAAATCTAATGGTGAGAACCACAAAAGGAGAAACAGGGAAGCGTCTGATTGTTAGACAGAGTGAGCATCCTAGAAACTGGGGAGATACTCATGTTTGTTAGGCTACTTTTAGACACCAGAGTTAGTTCCTCATCTATGGCCAGGAGAGCAATTTTAGAATTCAGCAAGATCAAACACAAAGCACTGGTGAAGTGGGAGAAAAGGCTTTTCTGGAAGAGAGCAGATTGAAAATCCCTGATGCCCAGTGCCTCCAGTTGTTTCTCCCATGAAACAAGTGGGGTCAGATTTTCCATCCTTGTGCCCAGGGCCCTGAGAAACAGAAGTGAACAGGAGTTCCATTAGCCCAGAGCTGGAGTTCTTCCTCTCCCTCCAGCAGCAAAATCCCTGTCCTGAGATGTTCTTGAAGCACCCACTCCCAGCCATAAGGACAAGGTAGAACATATTTGCAAAAAAATATGAGCACAACAATCTGGTTTTTGCTCCAGGAGAGTCAAGAATGAGCTGATTTTGCCAGGCTGAGCCTCAAAAAGCAACAGGGCTCTTGCTAATCACTCTGGTGTCCAGGACAAAGTCATCCAGAGATGTGCTCCAGCCACACCCCCAGCCTCCAACAGTTCAAACAGTACAAAACCAATTAAAGTACTAAAAACTTATCAGGACCCACAGTCCTTGTATATTTTTGGTTCAGACCAGCTTGAAAGGGACAGTTTAAAGGACTTTGGGGCATGAGGGACTAAAAAGCCTCATCCAGAGGTACAAAGGATTCCTTTATGGGACAGTAATTACTTGGCAGTGAAGGACATTAATTTGAAGTTAGTAAGGTTCAAGATATTCCATTATTCATCATGCACCCCATCTGCAATGAAATCTTTTCAAAGTGATGGATTCAAATTTAGGCAAGTGATGCTGGAATGGGACAGAGGATAGACTTGCTATGTTTTATGGGCATAAAGAGATCCATAAATTTTGAATGTTAAAAAGTCATTACAAAGAGAAAAAATATTTTAGCTGTCAATCTGGCTGTCTTTATTGCTGAGGGAGTAATTCTATGGGATACAGGAGCTCTGAGCTGGGAAATCTGTCCTGCATCATGGCCAAAGGACTTGGATCTGATCTGAAACCCACTGAAATTAGCAGTAAGAAGGTTCAGGATCTGCCACCCCACAGCAAACTGCTAAAATATAAATCCTAAACCTCTGCCCTTCCCACTGGCAAAAGGAAAAGCTCTTACCAAAGGTGGTCAACCTGAAAAAGCAGCTGAGCAGGGGTTTGGCCAGATTATCATCCCAGAGACTGCAGGGTGGATGGATGTGTCGGAAAACTTCTCTTGAACACCAGGACAGAATTGAGATGGGAAAGAGGAGGAGCACTGGGAGCTCCCTCACCTTCCCATCACACTCTCCATGCAGAATTTGGCACACCAAAATTTGGAGCTGTGGGTGCCAGGAGCCCACCCAGAGCCTGCAGGAGCAGCAGCACCACACACCATGGCCCAAAGCGTTCCAACAGCCCCAGAGGGGATGGATAAAGAGAAGGAAGGATAAACCCCCTGTGTAGATTTGTCCCAGAATTTAATTCCCCTGTCAGTCCCACAAGTCATCCCAAATCAGGTGGGATTTGCATCTCCCCATTGGAGCAATCCAAGCGCTACCCCAAAACAACTGCAGATTTCAGGATCACATGGCTGAGAATGTGCTGCCTCTCCAAAAAAGAGTCTCAAAAGTAGCATTAGACTTGCTATTAAACAATGCAGAGAACATGATCCTACCTCAGCAAGAACAGAAAAAGAGGAGCTATTTCCTCCTAATGATCTCGTTCCAAGAAAACTTGGAATATATGCTTAACGTTGCAGACAGCTTTTCCTATGCCTGGTAAGCACTTCTGCTTGAAACAAATATAAACCTCATTTCATTTTATATATACCAACAAAATGCAAATTACAAGAGCAAGAGTCTGGAGTCTTCATCCTTTAGCTCATCTGTATCCCAGGCTCCCTACTTGCAAACGATGAATGTCTGCTCATGGATTTTCTATTTTTTTTTCCAACCAAATAACTTCTGCCACATTGTGTTTCTCTCCTGCAATATAAATAATGTTCACTTAACAGTGAATGCATTAGAGAACTATGTTTCCATTGAGTTGTCATTTCCAGAAATATTCTTCTTTTGGGTAGAAATTTTCCATTCTCAGTCTCAGCTGAAGAACAGTTTTTCACCCCACTTATTTCTATTTTTTCAGTATATCTTGCTCTTATTTTTAATTTTAAAGTAACAGCAATATCTCCCTGTAAGAAATGCACTGCAAACACAGATCTTTCCCCAGCCTGTCACTTGAGATTTATCTGGGGGCTGTTTAAACCCAGCTGAATTTCTGGGAGCAGGTCAGTAGTTGGGGTGAATTTTCACTGGAACCAGTGCAAAGTATCAGGAATGGACAGGGAAGAGGAAGGAAAGAGGAAGAGCCCTCAAAACTCCCAAGATTTCCATATTGTGGCAGCTGGGAAAAGCAAAACTGGAATAACTCCTGAGCAAGTTATAACCCCAATGCTGAATGGGGGAAGAGGTGGAGACAGGGACAAAGTCTTCCCTTACTTTCCCTTGACTTTCATCTTTTTCAACTATTTAGACAATTCTCAGTATGTACAACTGAAATAAAATCAGAGAGGGAAGAGGTTTCATTTAAAGTTCTTATGATCCCTTTTTTACTTTTTCCCTCCACAACTCAACATAAAAACCAACTGGTTTTTGTCAGCTCAAATAAACACAAGAAATCCTGCCCAACACACAAAGACTGGCTCAGTTTATGGTCGTTTTTTGCCCTGCTCCTCCTGGAAGGAGTTCAGGATCTAGGCCAGCAATTCATCCTCTCCCCAACCCTAAAAATAGACAGCGTTTGTTCCTTGCCCCTTTTGCTTCACAAGATCTAAGACGTTAAATATTCAAAAAAGCCACATATAGAAACCTGATTCATCTCAATTATTCTTGGACATTTTCCTCCTAAAGCACAGATATACCAAGGGAAGAAATAATGCCGCAAAGTTTGCTCCTCCACAGCACCAGCTCCACCAGCAGCAACTTCAGAAACCACTTTGGACTAACAGATGGCAAAGGGGGCTCAGTGATGGGATGGGTGAGGAAGGTTCCACATTCAGTACAAGCTGCATAAACTGCCAGCTTTAAGCTAAAATGTCCACTAGGATGTTCTTTGCCACCATCACCTGCAGGATTTTTATTTCCTGTGTGCATCAGGAGATGAGAAACACATGAAGTTACCAACAGGCTTAAAGCCACACACTCCCACCTCTTTTTATTGTTTATAGCTTTCTACCTTCAGGTGGAGTTTTCTTGGTGCTGTCTGAGCCCTAAATCAAGGAAAACCATAAGAAAACTCTGCTTTGAGTTCATGAGAAGCCTTAGAAATCTTTCCATTTGGATTGCTGCCCTAAAACTTGTCAAGGAATGAGCCCATGCAGGAGAAATGAGCCTATTGCTGTTCCCAAAAAAAGGTTTTGAGGGTATTAAGTGAAAATTAATGGTTACTTTTGTCTTTGATATTCCTATAGCTCCCTGTGCACCGTAAAATAGGAAACATCAAAGTCTGTCTCACAGGGGTGTTGTGAAATTGAGTTAATGTTGGTGTGAAGCTCCCAGACTGTGGCAATGAGGTCCATAAAAAAGAGGCCTGGAAGGAAATGAAGATTCCCATGTTCAGCCCACGGTTTGAATAAGCCTGTAAATAAGAGTTAGGGCTGTGCACTGAACAATAAAGATGGAAAATGAGATTAGAACAATCCCTTCTGCCACTTCAAACAAAGCTGGAGCCCAGTGGAGAATGTGGGGGTGACCAAAGGGAGCCAGGCACGTTAATGCCAACATTGCCCCACTGCCAACAAACTGCTGAGCAGAAAATGGGTTTGGGGCACCCAGACTGCTTTGCACCTGGAAAAAACACTCTGGGGGTGGAGCAGGTGCCTGGTGGGGTGTTCCTGCTCCAGGATTATCCCCACTGAGCACTTCTGTGCTCCCAGGAATGTCATCTCCTCCCATCCATGCTCAGGATGAGGCAGACCTGGAGTCTTCCTCCCCATGTGCTGCTTCCCACAGGAGCTGAGCCCTGAGAGCAAACAGAGCTGGGACAGGACCCATCAGGTGTGTGCTGCATGCACAGGTGGTGGAGGCTCAGGGACAGCTGTGTGTGGAGGGGCAGGTTAATGTTTGACAGCGTGAGGAGCATGGGAGCACAGGATGAACCAGACCCATCCCACCTGAGCTGACCTCAGCTGCTCCCTGTGCTCCATCACCAGAGCCTCTCACTGTCACAGACATCTTTTATGAAAAATCCTTTCCTTAGAATTTTTCCTCCTGAGAAGCTGAGAGGCCTCAGGGACAAAATGCAAACAATGATTATCTGCTGCTGTGGAATGCAACAGGTGCATCTGTGATTGGTCTCATGTGCTTGTTTCTAATTAATGGCCAATCACAGTCAGCTGGCTCAGACTCTCTGTCCGAGACAGAAGCTTTTGTTATCATTATTTGCTATTCTATTCTTAGCCAGCCTTCTGAGGAAACCTTTTCTTCTATTCTTTTAGTATAGTTTTAATGTAATATATATCATAAAATAATAAATCAGCCTTCTGAAAACACGGAGTCAGATCCTCATCTCTTCCCTCATCCAAGAACCGCTGTGAACACCATCACACTCTCACCCTCCCCACAATGAGCACAACCAAGGGCTTCCCATCAGGGATGGGCAGGGCAGCCCAGCTCCTCAGCAGATGGAAACCCCATAAAAATCCCCCTGGACTCAGCACTCGGGTGCTGTGTCCAGTTTTGGGCACCTCACTGCAAGAAGGATACTGAGGATGAGCATGTCCAGGGAAGGGTCTGGAGCCCCAGGAGGGGCTGAGGGAGCTGGGAAGGGGCTCAGCCTGGAGCAAAGGAGGCTCAGGGGGCCCTTGTGGCTCTGCACAGCTCCTGACAGGAGGGCACAGCCGGGGGGGGGGTCGGGCTGTGCTCCAGGGAACAGGGACAGGAGGAGAGGGAACGGCCTCAGGGTGGATATCAGGAGGAATTTCTTCACAGAAAGGATGATTAAACATTGGACAGGGCTGTCCAATGTGGTGGTGGGGTTCCCACCCCTGGAGGTGTCCAAGGTACACCTGGAGGTGGCACTCACTGGGTGACAAGCAGGTCGAGGTCAGTCACAGGTTGGATTCGATGATCTCACAGGTGTTTTCCAACCTAAATAATTCTGTGATAGATCAAAAAAATCTCCAGTGACCACAACTTTGGGATGCAACCCTAAAATTAACCTAGGTAAGTTCAATTTCAGTTTCTGCAGGCTGGGCCATCCCTCCACATGGGTAAGCACAGAGCAATTAGGAAGAGCTATTACCAGAGAGAACATTTCATCCAAAAAGGGCATTTTTAAGGATGCTCGGACTCTCAGCTGGCTCCATCTGCCCAGAGATTGAGCAGCACAGCAGCAGGAGAGAAACTTTTTGCTGAATAGTTTTTATTGAATTCCCCCACACACATTCCCCCTGGATTTTGGTCAACCACAACACAAACTCAAGCCAAGTTTGCCAAAACCCTTCCTTGAAGAAAAGCAGCATGGAGAAGGTTTTGTGTGCCAACATTGTTAAATCAAAACCTTTAGAGTCTGGTCTTTTCTACTTAAAAGGATGTCACAGTTTAATTTCCCAAATAAAATTGAAGTTAAAAAATTAAAATTGAGAACATTAAAAGCTCGAAATCATTATAATCCAGATTAGACAAAAACATTACTCCTCATTTTCCCCAATTTTCTTGCCTTTTTAATCTGCTTTTCCTATGAAGCCTAGTCCTTTCAGTGCTTCTGCATGGCATGAAACAATTCCCTTGATTTTTCACGGAAGCTGAAATCAGGATATTTGCACAGAGGAAGCAGTTGCACCACATGCATTTCCATACCTCTCAGACAGCTAAATTTAACGAGTTAATTACGTGAGGAGGAGAGGGGAAGTGTAAGAAAGGCTGCACCTGGCAGCAGCCAACATCTCTGCTTCCTCCAGGAGCAGCTCTGGAGCTTTCAGGGAGGAGCCTCCTCATCCTCCCATTCACCTGCTCCATGCTGGAACAGGCTGGCAGATCTCAGCTTGTACATTTTGTCCCCATCTTAAAGCCACGTTTGAAAAACTACAATAAATTAAAAAAAAAAAAAAAAAAAAAAAAAAAAAAAAAAAAAAGAGAGAAAGCTGAGAGGTTTAATTACTTTTATCCCTGTCTGAGAGGCGCTTTCAAGTATAGCCAGGGTTCCTGGAATTGCAGTCCCATGCCAGGGAGAAAATGAACAGCAAGAGACAGGCTAAAAAAATCCCTGGCTCCCGGATATTTGCCTGAAACACAGCTCGTTTCCAAGAACAAGGCACTGCAAAGTCTGGCTGGGGCTGGTCTCCAGCAACGCCCTTCCCATCACTCTGCTCCAAGGTTACTCCAAGCCTGAGCTCAGGGATTTACAGATCCTCCCCACACGCACAGCTCGGGCTGGGTGAGTTGGGAAGTGGCAAAAGCTGGGTTTGTGTGGTGTTTGTGAGGGTCCCCAGGATGAGGTGAGAGATGAGAATTTGAGGCCATGTTCTCAGAAGGCTGATTTATTATTTTATGATATTATATTAAAAATGGTATACTAAAACTATACTGTAGGAGCATCAGGGAGTAGGACAGTGGGGATGGATCGAGATGAGAGATCTCTGGAGCCAGGGCTTGGAACTTGGAGTTTATTGCAAAGGGCCTGGGTGCAGGGCCCTGCCAGCCAAAGCTCAGAGCAGGCCTGAGAGAAGTAAAGAGAGGTGTACAGAGGTGGTACAGAGGATGAGAGAGAGAGGATGAGAGCATAAAAGGGTAAGAGAGCGAGGTTCCCATTACAATACAATAAATCTTCTTCTGTGTTGAATATTCTAATTCTCACTAACCAATCTAGTACAAGATACAAATCCTATGGCATTTACATACAGCCTATAAGAATCATTACATTACCACACTGTGTTACATTTTAAAACCTACAAACTCCTCTTTGGGCCCCTTCTGCCAAGCTGCAGGGTCTGCTCTGAGCCTTGGGCCTGTCTGCAAGCAGAGGGTGTTGTTCCATCAAAAGGGGATCACCTTCAGCTGGCCACACCATTGTTTTCCAGTTGTTCAGTAACTGAGGGATCTCAAAGCTTGCTTTCATTTCAATCTCACTTATAGTTTCTATATTCTCAGAATCTTTTGCCAGGCAATCATATTTATAAGGCTTTCTGTTTCATCTTCCCCAACACTATACTAAAGAAAGAGAAAGGAGACATCAGAAGGCTTAACAAGAATGAATAATAAAAACCTGTGACTGACTCAGAGTCCCGACATAGCTGATGGCGATTGGCTACTAATAAAAACAATTCACATGCTGGGTAAACAATCTCCAAATCACATTCCAAAGCAGCAAAACAAGGAGAAGCTGAGGCTTCCCAGCTTCCCAGGAGAAGAAATCCTGGTGAAGTGATTTTTCAGAAAATATTTGGTTTGGTTTGGTTCTGCTGGATTTAATGAGAGCTCAGAGGGATAGGCTCTGCATTGGGCACAGTTTGCACACAGGAGCTGGTTCCCTAATGGAGGAGCTCTGGGAAAGGCACAGCTCTGCAGCCTCCAACTCCAAACACAAACAGAGCATCCCAAGAGTCATTTCCATGGAGTCACCTTGGCGGGGTCTGCAGCTCCGGGTGTGCACCCAGCCCTGGCGGCTCGGCAGGGTGGGCAGCCCTGGGAGCTCCAGTGCCAGCTGAGATGCCAGCCCTGGGGGGCTCAGGGTGATCAGACACCGAGTGGAGCCCTTGCCTGGGGCGCAGCTCTGCTGGAGGGTACCAGCTCAGCACTTTTGTACCTGTCACCTGTGTCAGTGCTGCGGCTCCGGCAGCGGGGATTCCTCAGCTGCTGCTCGTGCTTCAGCCATGGCACACAGGGGAACCAGGGGGGTGCTCACCCCAATTCTACTTTAAATCTTCTAAAAATTTTGTTTGTTTTGGTTTTACTCGAGCCCCTCGCGTGTAAAGAGGAAAACAAATCTAGCTATGACCTCATGAGTCTGGGGATGATGAGTGTTGTGGGAAATCCAGGATTCCTGGACAACTGACCAATATAGTCAAGCAGAAGCTGTTTATTGTTTATATTACATACATTTTTATAGATTCTAAACTACTAAGTTCACACTTCTTGATTGGTGCCTTTCTCTTGTTCACTCATTTGCTGCCTGCATTTCTCAGAGTATGTGATTGGTTACAGTCCAGGTGTTTCACAGTCCTCTGTTATCCAGGTCTTGCTGTCTTGATATTCTGTTTTTCAGCCTCTTCTTTCTTAATTCAGCACAATTATGTTCCAGTAGCCTTTATGAATTCCTGAGGCTTTGGTAACAAACTCAGAAGCAGGCTGGCTGCACTCTATGGCCTAACCCTTGCAAATACACTGCAACAGATGAGTTCTTGTAAATCACAAATTTCTCATGGACAAGAGGCAGCACTCAACACTTGTGGCTTTCCCTGCACCTCACAGACACCCACACAGTGCCTGGCACGTGGATGCAAACACCACAGGGCTCTGCCTCCCAGCTCAGCCCCTCAGGCCACTCGCCTGCAGCTGAGCTGCCCACGGAGCCATGAGGCAGCTGGATCCCACAGATCCCTTTCTACAAACATTCCTGCAAAAAACATGATCCAAGAGGCTCAAAGTACAATGGAAAGCACACAACAGACAGCACCAAGGCCTTGTCTCTGTCCCTCTCTTGAGCTTTCTTCACCCAGAGCCACTGTGGCCACCACAGGCTCCTTCCCAACCCCACCTGAATCCCGAATCTCAATCCACGAGGGTTCAGCTGGAGCTTCCCCAGCATATTCACTGCAACCCCAGCTCCAGTCAGGCTTCCTACACCAACAGCAGGACCAAAGCAGTGCCACCACTGCCCCACACCAGCTGTGAGCAGTGGGGCACTCATTAAATCCCACCCCAGAGAAGGGGCAGTGGACAGGGACCTCTCACTGGACAGGGACCTCTCTGTCCCACTCTATACAAGGTTCTGAGCAAGATTCACCTTTCCATGCACCTCTCCTGCAAGGACGTGCAGCTTCTCTCTGTCACCATGTTCTTTCCATGGCTAAGGATCCTCTTTCACAGCCCATGTTATAATCAGTTTAACAGCCCAGCAGCCACACACAGAAAGTTCTTTCTCTCCATCCTCTCATATCTCCAGGCCTTTTGTCACATGATAAGCTCATGGACACTCTGCAGTGTCAGCAGCACAGTGCCAGACACCTCTAAGGTGTCAGATCAGGCTCTGCAGTTGGATGAACAAGGCCTGGAGGATCCCCTGGTGCTGCCAGGTGGTTTTAACTGAGCAGTCCAACACCATCTCCACCAGGGTGAGGGAATTGCTCCCTCCTAACCCCCCTGGCAGTGGCTTTACACCACAGTTCAGGACACTGAGCCCTCATCCCTGAACAGGCTCAGCTTCTGCAGAGCTGACAACATCAAAGAGCAGGTTTGGTCCACACAGAAACCTGGGGAGATCAAGAGGAATAAATGGCTGCAGCACCAAGGACCCTGTTTTGCAAAGTCACTTTCCTTGATCCCATCCATATTTCAGCACAGCTCCAACTGAGCCCCATTAATGTAATTGATTCTTAATGGCATTCTCCAAGAAACCATGTGAAGATTTTAACAGGCTATTAGATGGAAATTAAGCCTCACCCAAACCTTCCTCCTGTGGAACAAAGGTTTCCAAAGATGCAGAGGGGCTATTCCATTCCTGCTAATGGACCAGAAGGTTGTTTTGAGGAAAAGGGACACTAATTCTGCATTTTCCAGCCCTCACAGAGGGACAACAGAGGTTTGTTGTTACAAGGAAAGAGTTTCTCATCCTTCCCACACAAGCCAGATCAGAGGGCAGCCTTAGAGGGATCAGAAGCAGAAGTGGTGTTTGATGAGCTGGAGGGCTGCCAGCTTTCAAAAAGGAAAAAATAAATACAAATTTTGTTTGCTTTTGTCCCCTGGGCACCTTCATGCCAAGCAGGCCTCAGCTGATTGCTCAGATGTGGCTTTGAAACCCAAAGAGCTGAACCTGGCCCAGGTCACAGCTGTGGCTTCAGCACTGCTGGAACCCTGGGGAGGCTTCTGCTGCAGGAAACCTTTACAGCCCTATCCTGCTGTGGAAAGAGGCACCAGGAAAACACTCCCAACTTCTCCCTGCCATTCATGAACCACAGTTTCTGAAAATCAACCCATGATTCCAGCATTTCAAAGCCAGGACATGGAGCAGTGACATTCCTTTCTCTCCATCCAAGGTGGAGCCCCTCGTTTTCACACAAGTTGGTGCCAACACTCGTGGACATTTCGACTCAGAGCACACCACCTCCCCCAGAGGTCCAACCCTGCCTGGGGCTGAGCTCTGGCAGACACCCACAGCTGCAGCTCTGTGTGTGCCACGCCGTGGATTTAACACATTCCCCGTGGAACACGAGCGCTGAGCTCCCTGCAAGAGTCTCCCACTCACTGTGACTGAGCAGCTACAAGAGTTCTAGCTGATGATTTCTAGAAGATGATGCTGTTACCATCTCTTTTACTTCTGATTCAAGTTCCCCACACTTCATTTCAACATTCTAAAGGCTTATTTTTACTTCTTTTGAGACATTTGAAACTCACTACTTTTCAGGGCTGACAGGCAGCCTCCTTCACCAGTACGTTACAGAGTCAGGAACCAGCACTGCCTTCATTTTTAAAGAGGTGGGAATGTGGAAACAAAGGGAAAAGAAACAGCCTAAAATCACTTATTAGCCAAAGACGTGAGAAGAAGAGAAAAACAGAACCCTCAAAATGCCGTCCACTGCCCAGTGTGCTCCAGAAGAGAACTAGAGCTGCATTATCCTGCCTCAGACACAGCATTAACTGCTTCCATGCTCTCCTCCTGTTCTTTCATGCTTCAAAATAAAACAAGAAATTGAATCATGCCATGCTTCCTTTGTGTTTTCACCCTTTGTGAAAAGCAGGGGTTACCATCATTTTGTATCTGTTATAACTGGCTTTAAAGTTGTAAACAGAGAGTGAAAAAAATTAAGTGTTTTTTAAAAACAGGCTTGGAGTGGCCCTGTCTGTACAACTGGTAACCAAGTCAAGCATTTCTAAATCCTCCTTTATTCTACCTATCCAATTTTAGTACTTTACTATTACAGAACAAGAAATTCAAAATTCAGGATTCATCCAACCAGTCCAGGAGGTAATTTGGGCCACAGAACTTCAGGAATCTGGAATGCTTCTGCCCAGGAAGTGGGTAAATCAGGCTGGGATTTGGCATCAGAAGACAAGAAAGGTAACATTTTTCATTTCAGCACATTTCTCATAGCAGAGATAAGCTGCAGAGATCTGTGATGAGGTTATTCATGTTATCAGCTAAATGGTTTTGAACAGATACAGCATCACTTACTTGGAGCACATGGACATGAACTTCTGAAAATAATGGGATTAAAAAGAAATGTGAGGAGTTTTCTGGAGTTCATTCCTCATCCTGCAGCCAGAGCAGCCAGGATCCAGCAATCCATGTCTTTATCAAGCTGAGACTTCACCTCATCTTCTCTCCAGGCCTATTTCTAATGACCCTCAGGAAAGGTCTGACCCACCTGCCAGCAGCCAGGAGTGCAGATCCCTTCCCAGTGTGGAAATAACTCCCTGCAACCTCCCAGAGCCTTTGGCTGCCACCCCTCTCCAGCGCTGGAGGCCAGAAAAGCAGCAGAGATTTGTCTTTGGCACTGGGAGGGAGGTTTGCTAATGCTCCTCCCCAGCAGGAGAGCTTTCATGCCTGACTGGTGGCAGCTGGACGAGCTCTCAGCTCTGACTGAAACCTCATTGAGGACAGGGCCACCCCCTGATCAGATAATTTCACCTGCCAGAAGCTTCTCCTGTGTTCCAGATCCTGCAAAGTCGGCAGGCCACGGCTGAGATCCTCCCCAAAGCAAGGTCAAGGGGATGTTCCACCATGGAAAGGGAGCAGTGACACCCCTGCAGCACCAGGTCTGAGCCTCCTGACCTCCCTCCTCACCCAAACCAAGACCCCTTTATCACAGTGATATCCACATTACCAGAAACCACCTGGGATTCATTTCAAATGAGTGCCAATTTTCAGCCCCAGATCTTTTCCCACAGCTGAGGCTCACGGGGTTGGAGGGCACACTCAGCTCTGGAGCATTGAAGTTTCTCTCTGAGCTGCAACAGGAAGATGTTTGATCTTTAAATCAGACATGAGGGGATGAAACAGCAGCACTGCTATTGATATTGTGTCGTGTCTAAACTGACAAATTCGTATTCCCAGGTCAGGCTGGAACAGGCTGGATCCTGCTCCCGAGCTGTGGCTCCACAGGATTCAGAAGAAATTACAAGATAAAGGAAAGGACAATTATGAAACAGCGTGTTCACATTTCCACCTAACTTATTCCAGGGAGCACCAGGAAAAGGCCTAATCATCCCCCTTCAAAAAAAAACCTTTTCCCTTCTTTCTGGTGGATCTGAAGATGATCTCAAGGCTACTTTGGTCTCCAGACCCAAACCAGCAAATGCTTGCGATGATTTCCATGAGTTAATTACATTTCCATTAGTGAAGAAGTTCTAAAACTTCATTTTCGTCACTGATGTTTTTTGAGTCCTACCAAAATAGACAGGGAAACATGATTTTGTCTCTGCTTTTCTTTATCTATCTCACCCTTATGAGACTTTGCTCTTAATTTTAACACTCTCAGCCTTTTTACTTCTCCTTAAATGGACATTTCTTCAACACTTTAATCATTTTCACAGCCTTCATCCTAAGCTTCCATGCCCAAACTTTATTTAAGGATGCTAGTTCAGGGTGTTTGAGAGGGGGAAACTGAGCCAAAAGGCTGAATGACTGAACTGCCTTCCTTTTTAAATTCTTTTTAATTAGAAAATAAGCTGAGAGCCCCAATTCAAGTTCTATTAAGTCCTTTTTGAACCAGAATCAAGCTACATCCAACCAAGTATTTCTGATTATCAGAGTTCTTCAGTACAGGAACATTTCATAGCTGAAAAAGTCTCAGTCTTCTCCAAGCAGCTCAATTTTGTCCTTCACTTCTGTATTTCTACATCATCCCATGGACCACCACATGCTCCTAAAGCCTCAGTCTGACTCTGGAGCCTTCCAGTTGTGCAGACGCCTACAGGGAATTTGTGTAATGAGGCAAAGGAGGGAAGTCAGCCTCAACCCCTCTTCAGAAACTTCCCTAAGGAACAACACTCTGCTCACAGATTCCTGGCTGAGAGCAGCCCTCTCCTCTTTGGGGAGCCCCAGCAACAATTTCTATTCCCAGGGAAGCCCAGCACTGCTCCAATCTCTACTCCTGATCCTTTCTTTGCTTAAATCTCACCCAGCCCAGCCTGAACTGACTTGAACTGAGCCAACAGCTAAACCCATTATTGTCTAAAATTGGGTTTAACTCAGGAGTGACCTGAACTTCTTGCTCCAGAGGGAGGCTTTTAAAATGCTGCAGCTGATCACGAGAATCACCTACACAAACACACCCAGCCCTGCAGCCAGCTCGGAAACCAAGACAACTTCAGCACTGACAGAACAAGAATATCCACCAGAAAAGCCTGACCTGTTTCCTGAATGCTCCACACTGACATCACTGAAAAAATGAGTTTATTGCATTTATCAATCCAAAACCCATGACAGGTGACTTTTCTGGCCACCAAAATATGGGGAGATGGAGAAGATGACAATTGTGTCAGACACGGATTCAGCTGATGCTGACCATGCCAGGAGGGAAAGGTTTCTCCTGTGTGTTGTTTAGGTGGCCTTTGTGAGGATCAGGGAGTTTTCCAAAGCCTCTAAGCTCACCCCACAGGTTTGGTTATTGGAATCATGATCCCAATACTGCAACATTTGGTGTGTGCCACAGGAGGCAGGACTTTCTCAGCCTGAGCTGCTGGGCTTGCCCAGGGTAGAAGAGGGACCTTCCCACAATCAGGAGTTCATCCAGAGGAGTCATCCTGCAGCCTGACCTCACTCATGGGGGATCCCTTCCTCTGTTTCAGACCCTTCAGCACAGAGAAGATGCAAGAGAGCTGAAGTTAAGCAAAAAAATCTTGTGGAATTGTGTGGAAAAGCATCTCCAGGTGCTGATCCTGGATGTGGCTTGGCCTGGAATTCACACATCCTCTGGCTCCAGCTTCCAGCATGGAAACCTGGCCCTGGCCAGATATCCTACACACCTCTTGGGTGGTTCAGCAAGAAAAGAATGAAAAATCAGTCTTCCAAATCCACGTTTTCTTGATGTTTTCAGGGAGCCCCAAGAAGGGAATGGTCTGAGAGCACCCAAAGCCTTTGGGGTGAGATGTGGATCCAAGCACACGTGTGCAGGCTCACTGTTGGCACTCAGGCTTAGATCACGACTAAAACCATGCAGGTTTTCCAAATCCTCACCCTTTTCCACAGCCACAGGCAGGTTCTTCTCCCCTGAGATGAGCAGGCACTTTGCCATCCAAAGCTGCTCCCTTGGAACTGGGACACAGCAGCAGAAGCACCATTTGAGAAGCAGGAGTCTGAGGTAACCTGCACCCTCCTCCTCCTCATCTAATTATGGGACAGCACTCAACACCACACACAGCACTTGGGTATTTTGGGCTTGGTGATTTTTTTGCTTGTTTGTTTTTAAACAAGGAAGCATTAAAAATAAGGAATTAAAGCCCTTTGGAGCTGCAGTTTGATTCGCTGGTTTGGGGTTGAATTCACAGTATCCACACCCAGCTCCAAGAGCAGCTACCAATGTTTTCCACCTCTAGGTGTCCACAGGACATGGTTGCCAGGGCGGGATCACATTAGGAGCAGATCCCCAGGTCCAGAGTCCTCTTCCCACCTGCAGGCTCCACAACTGCCTGTGCAGCTGCTTCCCTCACAAGAGACAATATTTCCCTGCCACCCACCTGCATTTGAAAGCCATAAAAAGCTAAAAATACTGTCTGGACTCTGGACTAATGATCCTGCCTGCCTTTGATAAAGCCCTGGCTGCCATGAGGAGCAACCCCTGCTTTCATTTGGGATGGTCACTTCCACTTGACAGCTGCCCAGCTTCAGAGAGAGGTAAACACCCATAAATATTGTCTGGCAGCCCCTCTCTGTGAGCACAAAGCTTCCAGGAAGCACAAACAGGCACAAAATGTGGAAATGGATACGAGATGGAAACCTGGATGGTTTTGTTTCCTCTTTCTTCAATAGAAAGGGGTTGTTTGCGCCTCAACTTCCAGGCTCCTTGTGCTGTTCCATCATTATCACTTCTCATCCCAGGTATTCAATACCTCACAATCCCTTTTAATAAAGTAAGAGAGCAGCACATCAATCTCATTATCTGTTTGCCCTTGAGAGGTTCTCTGACCTGAAACGTTTGGTTTGCCACCACCAGAGCAGAGCCAGAGCAGGATAATTTCTGCCTGGGAAGGGCTGTCCCCACCTGCAGCTCCTCTGAGGGGCTGGGACCATCTGCAGCCTTCCTCTAAGCACAGCCCAGAGTCCTCCTCTGCCCAGGAAAGTCTCCTGATTTAGCAGCCAGCCACACAATTACTCACCCACCCACTTCTCTCAACCTGCCTCCAGCCACCCCCACCAAAATCGATGCAGAAAAGCCACTACAAGCAACAGAAAAAGACACGAGCCCTAATTAACACAGCAAGAGGCTCAGCACGGCCTGGGGCCCCCTTTGCTCAGAGAAACAAGCCCAGAGAGAAAACATGCTCCAGTCCCAAGGAAGCTGCTGCCCACTGGGCAAAAAAGGAAATGGGGACATTTGCCAGATGGGTTTAGAGCCCTCAAACCCTTCTTCCCTGCCCAGTCTTCTCTGAAGGGAATGCCTCCTGCAGCTCCCCAAGAGCCCAGACAGCCAAGGGGAAGAGGATAGAACAATTTCTGTTTGACCTGAGACCTCACACACCCTCCTCCCTCCTAGTTACCTACTCTCTCTGCTTCAAAAATGAAAATTTCATGTATTGCCTTCCTCCCTTTCTGCCCTCACCCACCAGCCAGAGCACCAGGTAACACCTTACAGGTAAATTCCCTGCGTCTTGTCCACCTGTATCTGATTTAATTTCAGAAGGGGGCCTTGGCTCTTCTGAGCCAGCGAGTGTCCATCCATCACCGGAGCATAAAAGAAATTGAACACAAGGATCAGCTGCATTAAAATCCATAAAAGCTTTGCTCCTTTCATGACTCATGCATGGTGCTGACAGCACTTGCCCCGAGTCCATCACCACCCCAAGCAAACAGCTCCTTTTCCTTGTGACAGCCAACCAGGACTGAGTTTGCTCCCCCTCAAAGTCCCTTTTCCCAACTCCTGTTGTTGCCCTGCTTTGCTTTCCAGCACACAAGTGCCAAAATTTCCACATTGGGAAAGCAGAGAGAAATCTGCACTTCCCTGCTCCGACCCCTTCATTCCCCACATCTCCATTCCCAGAGCTGATAAACAAAGCATTGAGCAACCACCTAAAGCACCTAAAGGGGTGCTGCAGGGCAGCCAAGGGGGCTGATTTAATTTGAATTTCATTTTTCTAATTAGTTCTGCGGTTATTTGCAGGTGGAATATAGAATCAAAGGATCACAGAAAGGTTTGGGTTGGGAGGGACCTCAAAGCCCATCCAGTGCCACCCCTGCCATGGCAGGGACACCTCCACCGTCCCAGGGTGCTCCAACCCCATCTAGACTGGCCTTGGGATCCAGGGGCAGCCACAGCTTCTCTGGGCAACTTCTGACAAGGCCTGCTCACCATCACAGGAAAGGATTTTTTTCCTTAACATCTCATCTAAACCTCCCTTCTCTTTGAAGCCATTTCGTCTCATCACCCTTGTACACAAAGTACACCAGAGCCAGTCCCAGAGCTCAGATATCCTCATTTAAGGGCTTCTGAAGAACAGGAACATGCACATGGAGAGAAAGAAATGCTGGAGCCAAAGCTTCTATGAGTATTTGACAGCTTTAAGAATCCCAGCCCTCATCAAGGTGTTTCCTTCTCCAACACTTCCATGGTCACATCTCCCCCCACACCTTGTCTAGGAGGTACATCCACCTGACTGGAGCAGATCCAAGGTCCAAACCTGCTGCACAGCCCAGGCTGGGTGGTTCCTGTGCCTCCCACTCTGTCACTCATCCCTGCACCCAAGGCTGCTGCTCCTCAAACACAGCACCAGGAATAGCAGCTCCCACTGCCCACATAGCAGGATGATCCTGGTAACCAGCAACGCTCACATCGAGCATGAGCAGGCCTTTATGCTGTTACTAAATGAGTTGCCTTCCAAATTATTAGCAGCATCAGGAGCTGGGAGCACATTTCTCAGACAATCAAGATTATTCTGGCTTTTGTAATTTGTTCCAGACAGGCTGAGACATCCGTACCCGCGCAGAGACTTTGTGCACATCGCTTGGCAGCGCCAGGGCTGGCACACGCTGTCTCTGCCAGTCCCACCCAGAGATGCAGGCAGCTGATCCAACTGGCTCAAGAAGCCACCAGGACTCTTCGAGAGTGTTTAATCCAGGCTGATTGGAAGCCAAAAGAAATTAATTCTGCTCATAAAGGGCAGAGCACAATCCTGTCAAGCACTCCGTTATTTCATAGCGGCCTTTAGCCACTCTTGGTGTTGGACAAACACAATGTGGTTGTGGTCACTCCATGAGGATGTGGCAGAACTGGGGAAGGACCAGAGCAGCAGAAAAGGCCTGTGGTGCACAGAAAAGCCCTTATGTCAAGGGAGGCTGGGCAGCAACTGGGGAAAAGCTAGCATTTCATAAAATCATAGGCATGCAGAAAAAGGAATTCTTCTTCAAACCTTACTAGAAGGCACCAAGGGGAATCTCGGGTAGCTGGTGACGAAAAAGGGACAAGCAACTCCTTTATTGGGGTATGGAGTTAAACCCCACAGCCCATGATATGGGAAACCAGAAATATAAAAAAGCTCCAAAACAGAGTGGAGGGCAGACTCTAAAGCTCATTATCCATGATTTGGAAACCAGAAGTATAAACAAGCTCCAAAACACAACTGAGAGCAGACCCCTTGGACATCACAGTTTAAAAGCCCTTTTTTCCCCCTGAAAAACCCCTAGGCATCTGAATTGTGGTACTCAAAGATCAATATCATTCTGTCCATGCCTTGTTTCCCATTCTTTCCCTCAGCACACAGCCCTTGACGCCAGCTCCACACAAACCCAGGGGAAAATCTCTCATGAACTCCAGGAGGAAAAGGTCTGAACCCTCCATGCCCTGAATCAGAGCTCATGGCTCCAGCTGAGGGGACAGGACAAATTTGTTCCCAAAACAACTATGGATTTCTAAAATTTTCAATCCAAAACACATAGCAGCAACAGAATTAAAAGTTCCCTTTGCCTCCACTTTGGAAAAAGTGCATTAAGATCATCCAGTCCCAAGCCAACTGAGAAACTGCATTTTTGTGTGATTTAGAGCTGCTAATGGGTGATGTCACCACTGGAGCCAGTGCAATCCCACAGAAACGTGGAAATAAAATGTGCAGGAGCTATAAAATGTGTGTTTTTCTCCCCAACAGCAACAGGCCAATGCCAGCAGGAGCAGCTTTCATTGAGACTCGTCTACAACTGGTGGAGATCACAAGAAATCACTAAATAAATCACAGAGGCAACAATATCTTTCAAGGAGAGCAACCTGTTCTCTTCCCAGGCCTTTGTTAACAGCAGATCCACAGGTTTCCTTGGAAGCAAATGAGAAATAGGCACCACAGCATTGCTGGGAAAAGAAAGCGAGGGAGTGTTTTCTGGAACAACAAACCAAAGCCATTTTGGGCCACTATCTGTTAGACTCGAGTTTAGCTCAATAAGATATTGATCCTGGCTGTATGGAACACAGCCCTGATGTATTTCCTGATTAACAAGTTCTGCTGTCTGCTTTTGACAAACAAAATCTCCCTCATTGCAGGTAGATAAAAAATATATTTATCAATAATTCCAGGGTGCAGGCATTGAGTAACCAAAAGAAAAAAAATATATAAAAAGGGTTGGAAAAAGCAGGTGGGAAGGATTGCTGCATGATCACTGGAATATTTACACAAGGCTAAGTTCAATCAATGCAGAGCCTTCCCCCACAGCCTCCTCCAAAGCACACCCAGACTCTGGCTGGCCTTTTTCCTATGGAAACAGAGAGAATGAGAGCAGAGCTGCTCTTTGCTTTTCTGGTGCTTAGCTAAAAGCTGAAAATGAGATCAGGTTTTCTGGCATTCACCATTTACCTTAATAAAAACAAGCATTCAGAGGATTAGCAGGTACACAACTCTGTGGGGGGTATCATGGAACATTTTCATGATCTTTCATGCTTACACAGAAATAAAATTAAAAAAGAGGACTCAAAATCCCTCCATAATATTGAAGATCAATGTAAAACTGAGCCTGGGAGCTGAGCACTGCCTGGGAAACATGAAGTAACATTTTCAAGTAGAAATCTTGCACATATGGCAAAGGAAAGCTTTTGATAGAGTAGCAAAATGATATTTCAAAAACTGATGTCCTACCTATCTATATTTATAAGAACACATTAAGTACTGGCTTAGCACTGTCCTTTTTTATTATTCCCTAATAAATTACAGCTTGATCATTTTTTGAAACACAGAGATCCAAGTCTGCCTTCCATAGAAATGAGAAAGAAGGTCCCACTTGTCTCACCACCTTACATCCCCCCCCGGAGGGTTTGTCAGCAGGAAATTTCTCACTCATCAAGATGACTTTGAAATCTTGATGCAGAAACGGGGAGGATTTTGTCTCAAATAAACAGCCCTGCACATGTTTCCCCTCTCACCTGAGCTTGTGCAGGCAGTGGGCACATGAAAAGGTTTTGGCCACTGAAGGAAACCCAAGGAAGAGGAACTCCAGATTTCCAGCACAGCCCCATGGCAACACAGGAGTGAGCTGAGAACTTAATCATGATCTAGGCAGTACATAGCAAAACACACCAGGCTACAGAGAAAACACTAATTCAACCCCCTGTGTGAAGCTCAGAGCTTTCAGTGCTCCCTCCACCTGGACTAGAAATATTCAGGAAAGCATCAAACCCAGCATGAGTAACTCTGTTATTTTCAGTACTTTCCCCCTAACGCCAAAAATCGGGCACGAGCTCAAGTGCCTTGTTAAATGCAGCCCTCAAATTACAAGGATTAGAGGTCTGGATTTCCTCAGTGGAGATGACTCTTGGGCTCAAAGCTGATGAGCTGAGCCCTTGCCACCCCTGCACTGCTGCCTGGTGGGAAGCCCTTGTACGAGACAATTTCAGCAGGGCCCAGTTGGTGTCACCATTGGAAACAGCAACGGTGACGTTAACAGGATGGCACTTCAAAGGAACCCGCGGGGCTGCAGATGGCACCGGGGGTCCTTGTTCCAGCTGTCTCATCAAGCTGATATCCCCCAATTATTTTCCAGGATCAAACAGTGCTGCAAGAAGCAGCTCCCACAGCACCGGGGAGACGCCGCTTGTTCCAGGGGGATCCCGCGGTAGCTTCAGCTGCGACGCTTGGAACGTGTCAGTTGTAAAATAAAACCAACAAACTCTGGAGTCTTGTGTTTATGGAGAAAAAAAAAATAATAATAATAAAAGGAATTCAAGCCATGCCTAAACAATATGGCTGGGATTCAGCTCGTTCTGGGGGGATCCCGCGGCCGCTTCGGCTGCGGCGCTTGGAATGTGTCAGTTGTAAAATAAAACCAACAAGCTTTGGAGTCTTGTGTTTATGGAAGAAAAAAAAATAATAATAATAAAAAGAATTCAAGCCATGCCTAAACAATATGGCTGGGATTCAGAAAAGCTTTTCTGTGGAGCCTGGACTTTAAGTAGAGAATCGCTGGAGTCAGCTGAATTCCAGCATATAGTGGAATGCTTTGCTGTAGGATAAATTCAGCCAGTGCCAAAGTCCTTTCCAGAATCAGGGCCTTGATTTTATATTTTTTTAAACACAAACAATGATGTGGAGCTAACTAGGAATCAGAACAGAGCGTCAGTGAGAATAATTGCAGCATCTGTGCTAATTCTCTTTTCATCCTGGTACCCCCTGCTTCTAACTATGGAAATCTGATTCTCCTTGTGCCTCCACTGAAGTTTCTATTGATTAAATACCCAGCCCCAGCAGCAGGAGAATCAAGCCCTGAATATTTATTCTCTTCCTCTTAATACATCAAGAATTCCCTTTGGCCTCTCAAGTGCTGTATCACAGGGTGCCATGAATGCAAATGGAATTACAGTGATCATGTAGCTAATGAATACATTTGTATATGTATGCAAGCACTTCCCTACTCCACACCACCACCAGGAGCAGGGAATATCCACACACACGGGCAGGCAAGGTGTGAGAAAGGATGGATATGGGAAGCATATCAATAGCAGGAGCCAGGCTGCAGTTTCTGGGGAGAAATGAACTGAAATCCTTCCAAGATGAAGGCTGCAAGCTCAGGACCTCACGCAGACCTTTGGATCGTTTCCTCTGAAGCTTTAAAGCCCAATTTGTAGACTAGAAGTGTTCATGTTTATGTTTTCATTATCCAACAGCATCACCCTCTATTTATATAAATAGACAGAAACTGCTGCAATGCATAATGTAAAATATTGTCAGCATTTCCAAGGGAGAGATCAGTGATATCATCTCAAAGCAGGGTACAAAATGCACACGTAACCTTTTCACCTCCATCCTTAATAAGACATTTTGAATTCTTTTCAAACACCTTTGAATTCTTTTGAGAAAAGTTATTTTATAGGGGAATGAATTCATTCCTGCAGAAACTTGGCTGATTGCAGAGTTGTAAAAGCTTAAAACCAGGATGCATTTAATTTGTTAGCACTCTCCATGTTGACTTATAAAGTCATCCTGTAATGTCCAAAAATAAATTGACTTAAATCAGGTTCAAGTACCAGTGGCAATTAGAACCTGCAAAGTCACAGAAATGTCAGGAGGTGTCTACATCAGACACACACTGGAATATCTACAAAGAAATATCCTCAAAACCACTTTTGAGTTGGTTCAAACACTTGGCAAGTGACTCATTCAGCACAAGAGCCATTCTTTGGATTTGCTACAGCCAGAAATGCAGGATTTTGGTGCTATTCAACTCCAGTCAATCCCAGCCCAACCCAGAGCAAACAAACAACACAAATGAGGGTGAGAGCCCCCTTAAGCTCAGGGGGAGAGGAGGTCACCTACCCAGTGAGGACCACGACAAAATCCATCACATTCCAGCCGTTGCGCAGGTAAGAGCCTTTGTGAAAAACAAAGCCCAGAGCGATGATTTTGATACCAGCTTCAAAACAAAATATTCCAATAAAGTACGGCTCAGTGTCATCCTGGAAAAGAAGGGAAATGAAAGGAGTCAAGGAGATATCCACGTCCCTGCTGTGATAAGCAGTCCCCTAAACAGCTACAGGCAGCAACTTCACACCTTTTCCATTCTTTGAAAGAGCTGAAATTAAAGGTTTAAGTTTGTTGGGAGTAAGATCACAGAGGAATTTCATTATTGTTTCTCTGAAATGAATTTTCTTTACAAATTGGCAATCCTGTTGGCCTTCATCCTGATGGTTTCACGCCACATTTTCCACCTTCACGGAATGTTCTGGAGGGAATTTTGATGTGGAGATTTTGCTCTAAGAGTATATTGAAATTAGAGATGACAGGTTTCTGGAGTTATTGGCATGGAAAATGTTCCACAACTCATCCAGGAGCATGAAACAAGAGGGTGTCTTGGGGAGCAACAGTCAGCCACAGCAAGCCTGACTGCACTGACAGGAAATTATTTATTTATCATTTATTCCATCAGTTCGTTCTCTGCTCCTTCTCCTCCATTTTATCAATTTTCACAGCTGCAGCCTCATTTGTTTTCCTTTCACTGGGGATGTGGTTCAGGGAGAAATCCCCAACCCCTCCCATGAACAGCAGCAGCAGCAAGATTCGTGTCTGGGGTCCATGGTGCAGACTAACATTTCCTTTGGGATTGCAGATTCGTGTCCTTGCTCACTACACTGAAAATCAAGCTCAGTCTCTACAGTTTTACTAAACCTTTCATTCCATCTCTGCACCAGATCTCTCAGGATTAGACTTTATTGACTGGAGTTTCAACACAAATTCAGTGCCAAATGGAAGCATTCACATTGGGAAGGAAGATTAGGGCAAGAAACGAGAACAAAGCAAGATGTAAAAGCAATGGGCATCAATTTCAAGAACTTGTTCATCAGCTTTGGCACCAATAACCAATTTCCAAATGCGCCTTTGATCCTGGTTTGCAGTTGAATTCAGTGGAAGTAAAGCAGCCCTACCCAAATAAGAAGCAAGAGAAATTACAAATCTCTTTTCCAGTGGCTTTGGCATTTCTGACCACCAGAACCAAAGAGCTGAGCTGCTGTTTGAGGCGTAGTTGTTTGTATTTTGCAATTCTCCCAATGACAATAGGGGATTGTTTGTTCTCTGATGGAAAAAGAGTAGGAATGTCGAGGCTTGTGGTCCCAGAAGCAGGGAAGAAGGAGGTTTGACACAAGCACAGCAACTCCTGCCCAGCTCTGGCACAGACCCACACTTCAGGACAGCACTAGCTCCAGAAATTGAGATTTTCACCCCTGAAAGTTGGGCCTATTCAGTCTTGAGAGATGATGCTGAGAGGGACCCTCAGCCCTGGTTGTTCCTGTCTGTCCATCTGTCCCAGTCTGTCCCTGAGTGTCCCCCAGTCTGTCCCTGTGTGCAGGGGTCAGAGCAGGCCCAGGCTCTGCTCCAGGCCCAGCGATGGCCCCAGAGCCACGGGCAGGGCCTGAGCCCAGCAATTCCCCTGCCCAGGAGCCAGAACTGCTGCCCTGGGCAGTGCCAGCCCTGAGCAGAGCCTGGGAGGTTCTGGGCTCTCCCTGACCAGGAACATTCCAGAACCATCAGCCCTGTGCCCTGGGATGGCCCTGCTGGAGCAGGGAGGTGGCACCATGACCCCACTGTGGTCCCCTCCAGCCTGAACCCCCCTGGGATCTGGAATGTGGCAGCACAGCCCTCCCAGGGAGGCTTGGCTGGACGTGACCCAGCTCAGCAAGTGCAGCAGAGTGCTCCAATCTCTGAGGATGGCTCCAAGCTGCTGGAAAACACAACCCCTGGAGAGGCTTTCCATCAGCTGCTGTTCAAGTTCCGTTCCCCATGTCCCTACACGCCTCAGTGGGAAAAGCTCTTCCACCATTCCACCTTCCATCCCCTGTTACTTCTATTCCTCTGCACCTTTCTGACCTTACAGTCCCAGCAGCTCCACCTGCCCTGTCCCTGTGGTGAGGTGACATCACCTGCAGAGACACAGATGCTGCCTGGCCAGGCACCCAAACAGAGCAGGGGCCTGCTAAGGGGCACGGGGCCTCTGGCTGAAATGGAGAGCAGAAAATGAAAACCCAGCCCCAAACTGGCTTCCCCTCCAGCCAAGGAGGGCTCTGCACAAGCAGCAGTACCTCCAAGCCCTCTGTCCCTCACTGATGCTGCTCAGAGGACACAGGAACCACCCCTGCCCGACCTCCAGCTGCCCATCTCAGAGCTGTTTACCCACAGAAAATTAGGAACAAAGGCCATTCAGACCTTTTGTGACCTTCAAGAGAAATCCTACAATACATATCTTCTTCCAGCAGTGAGAGCTGGAGGCATCCCAGGGCTCCAACCCAGCACAGAAAAGAGGGAATAAGGGAGAAGGGGTCAGAAAGGGGCCAGAAATCATCCTGATTCCAGGAGAAGTTCCTTACAACTCCTCATGGACACAGGAGCCCTCTGACAGCCCAATTCACCTGTTCCTCAACAGCTTCAGGTAATGTCTGCACACAAAGGCCTCCCAGCCCATCCCAAATCCCCATCCCACCACTACTCGTGTGCCTCCAAAAATAGCTCCTCTAAGAGACACAAAAAAGCTACCTTTACCCACATCCACTCCTCCACATTACTCCCTCACTTCCTTGAAGCCTGGTATCTACTCCAGGCTCTGCTCAATCTAGGTCAGGTGCCTGGTGATTACAGCTCCCAGCTTTAAAGAGCCAGGCTCAGGTACTCCAGGGTTTGATGGGATGTGCTCTTCCCAAAGCTGGGGCTGCACAGAGTTCTTAGGAAGTGGGTCAGGAGTTTTTGTCAGCTTCTAGGGAAGCAGGAAGGCTCGCAGATGGATTTGGGTATTTATTACAAAGAAAAGCTCTCATCTGTAGGGTTGGCAGGGAGTAGCTGGGGAAATAAGAGGCAAAAGAAAGAAGGTCTTTTCTAAAGCCAACCTAAATTTACACTGATTCAGCCCAAGAATCAGGGCAGTGACAACAAAATGAAAAATAAAATTTATGCCCCACTGGGGAGATATATTGTCTTATATATTACAACAGTTCTATTAGCATTACAGGTTGTCTTATATATCCAGAGTTCTGGTGTCTTAGGTTGCCTTATATATCAAGAGCGCAAGGATTCCACAGCACCAGAGTTTCATACCTCCTCAGTGCTTTCTGTAGGTAGCTCCTCTAAGCACTGATGGTCCTTACAGCAGCCATCTGACTCCTTTTATACCACTAGTTCTTATTGGCTACAGGTGTTGCCTGTTATCATCTGGCCTGCTCCTAATCTTTAGTAAATAGGGACCAGCTGCAACTTGTGGGGGATAAAATTACATTCTATATCACCTTCATTTACCCATACTGTGTCCTCCTACAGGGAGAGGTCCTGCAACTGACAAAAAAAAAAAGGATTTGCCTGGCTGTGTGTGATGGAAGGAGGGAAGGACGTGGCTGAATGCCCTGTGCAGCACTGAAATGGCCCTGCCTCAGCTCAGAGTCCCTGCTGGGACACCCTGAAGCCCCTTCAGACCAAAGGCTGTGGCCCTGCTCGGGTTGCAGAAGGGCAGAGCAGGTGATGATGAGGATCCCTGTGCGTACTTGGAAGGAGGGCAGAGAATCTGGGCAGCAGCCAGGGCTGTGCCAGCAAGTTGTTTGCTGTGGACACAGCAGAGCTTGAGGCTGGGCCAAACACACATTTAATCAATATGTTTCTGATCAGAAACAACTTCTCAGTCTGGAAAGTCATTACCATCCCTACTTCATGTCCTAGTGTCTTTCCTTGGCCTTCAGATGTGACAGCCTGGAGAGGTTTGGGTGTGAAAGGCTTTGTTCATGCAAAGGTTAATATGAGCAGCTCACACATTACTGCTCTAAGTGCCTGTGGATGGCAGAAAGCATTCACTCCATTAGTAAATTGCCAGAGCTATCACAGAGCTGAAAATGTGGGAAAAGTGATGTTCTGTCCTCACCTCCAAAACACCCAGGGGAGCCAAACACCCCGAGCCTGCAGTGAATATCCCACAGCCCCTCTGGTGTGGAAGAGATTTTACAGCAACTTCTGAGAGCCAGAGAGAAGTTTGATAAGAGGATCCACATTTACCCCTGAAATAATTTTCTACCAAGGTCATTGACACAAAAACCAAGAAAGAAAGAAGGAGAAATAAGAGAAACCTGCAACTGCCTGTTCCAATGAGCACTTTGTTTGTTTTTGTGACCAATGAGTAAAGTGTAAACTGATGAGTTTGTGAGAATTTATAAAAAATATGCAGGCTAGAATAAAAACAGTTTGAAAATTGAGTGTGTTGCTTTGTGTTGTCTCTGTCTCAACTACGACACTGGTACCTTCCAACAGGGCCTGCCCCAGGGCAGGGCAGAAAAGAGATTTCCTGTTCTGCAAGTTCTGGAATCATCACTGTCCTTCTGGGAGAGGTCTCCTGAGCTCCTCATGGGAAACTGAGCAATCAGGAAGGAGACAGGGAGGGAAGGAGGTCTTGGTGTGGACAGCCAAGAGCCTCGTGAGCAAGGTACCTGTGAGGCCACTGGGGGCTGGGATGGGAAGTTCCCATTCCCTCATTTGGAGCTCCATCAATCACCCCTGTGTGTAAAAACAATGCAAGATTCTTTGGGATAGATAGAGGGAGGCTGACTGGGTGGAGATGGACAGGAGCAAAGCTGCTCCACTGGACAATTCCTGGTGGGAGGGAAACATTCCCAGCATCCAGAGCATGTGAGACTTCCAGCTCAGAGCAGGAAAGAGCCTCGGGGTAGGTCAGTCTGCTGCTGGTAGGGGAATGAGTTTTTTCCTTGTTTGATGATCGACGACCTGGGCCAGTCCCCCAGTTCACCACTAAATGCTCTGATCACCATGCTGGAGCTTCCTCAGAGCCCTGATTTTGACCAGAATTTCGAGCCCAGAGCCAAATAATGCTTTTCTGTGCATTTTGAGAGTTCTCCTAAGCCAGACACTCCAAATCTTGGAGTACTGCATGTACTGAGACCTGTGCTCAGTTAACCCTGTCTGACAATAACAGGAGCACAGAAAACAGCCCAGTGGGATTGCACTGCAGGATCATTTCCTGGGTCTTGGGGAGATAAATAGAGGGAAAATTTCATTAAAAGACAAAAATAATTAAAATGTTTGCATGGGCTCCTCCCATTTTTCCTCAGCTTTAACAAACAATCTTTTTTTTTTTTCTTTGTTTCTGTGGAACAAATTATCTAGGCAACTTCAGTTTTCTTTCAACAACTCTGCCAATATCTCCCAGTCAGAAAAGGCTTGTGATGTGTTCCTCATATCCTCAATATCTGATTAACTCTTCACTGATGATCTCAAATTTGGAGATTTTAATGAAACCATATCCATTAACCATTGCCCAAAAAAAGACCAATTCCATTCCTGCTAAAGACAGCAATAAAGCACCTGCTGTTCTGCATGGACTTGGAATTTGCCTGAACAAACCTGAAAATGTATGGGAAATGTATGTGAAATATGTGGGAATGTTTCCCCACTGTGGTTTAACACAGATTTGTAATGTTTCTGATGAAACAACTTCCAGTTTATAGAAGTAACAGGAGAATTCCAAAGAGGTTTCACTTTGAAAACTAGAAGACAGTTTTTCTTGCTCACAATGCTTATTCTTTCCAGCTTATGTTGAAAATAAAAAGTATTTCATGACTTGTAAAGATTCTAAGTGCTACTCTATGAAAAATCACTTTGTACTTCAGAGTTCCAAATGTGCTGTAGTTAAAATGGCTTCAGGATATCTGGATCAAACATAACAGTGCTTGGGACAGAGATGAGGGGTTAATTCTTCCTTCCTCTCTGAGGCAGAGCCAACAGGGCAGAGATTGTGCATTTAACTCACTCAGCTCTCTCGCACTGCTCGGTGGCAATGCCAGTGCCCCCCTTTGGAATGATTTAGGCAGGATCTGAAGATGTGAGTGCTGTAAAATGGAATTAATACACTGGGAAAAGGACAATAAAATGCCTCTAGGATGCCCTTATAAATCGAGGGATACAGAGAAACATAAAACCAACATGAACCAAAGGATTGCCAGGCCAGAACATCCCTGAAACTGCTTTTCCTTTTGTTTATATCCATGGAAGGCACTTTCCCAGCTCAGTCCTGGCTCTAAACCTGTGCTTTGCTCACACCCCCAGGCTGGCCTTGCCAACCAACCCCAAAGCACACAAAGACAGGTTTAATGGCAGAAAGATCTACATACAATCATTGATTTATTTTATCCTCATGTCTTCTTAATTAAAAATAATTACAACAGAGAGAAGAAAAAAGCCCTGTGCAGGAGGGCAGCCAGCAGGAGTGGATCCATTTCCAAACCAGCACCAAACTCTGACCCTGACTCTCCAGATTCCTCACTAACACACTTTTTCCTGCTTCTGGATAATGAGATTCTGAGAGTTGCCCACTGGCATGGGCCATCCTTGGGAACTGCAGCAAGCACTATTCAGAGGCTCTCGTTTCTGGCAGCAAGCCTAATGTTATCTTTGTTTGCATAATATAGCATCTACATGGAAAACACATATGGATCCCTATTTCCCCATCCTTTGAACATGCAGGATGAATGCATTTAGGCATGCAAGACGTTCCAGATCATTAAAAGTAGAGGAGAGTAAAAGGAGAAAAATCAAACCACGAATTACACAGTTTTCCTACAGTGATGATAAATGAGAGAATTATTTTGAAGCTATTCTTCTATTTTTTTTTTTGAAATAAGGTAATTGGACTCATTACCATAAAGCCTGCGGGTAAATTATTTTTCTCTGTAAGCTGGTTGCTTTTTTTTTTTTTTTGGAAAGGAAGTGTAATCATCTGAACACAAAGTTTTCTTTGAAGGATGTGTGCTGTGGCAGGAAGAGACACACAAATCCTAAAAGGTTACTCTGTTCTACCACTCCCTGGGAAAATTAAAATTACACAGAAGTTCATTTGATTCCAAAGATAATTCTAAGCATTCCTCAACTCCTTCCTGTCCTGGTTTAGGGGCTACCTAAGTGTGAAGCCCTTCTGATCATAAGACAAGGTCCAGCTCTCTCCCGTGGCTGGGCAGGGCTGGCTGGAGTGATGAAGCATTCTTTTGCAGATGGGATTGGGAGGGGACAGTTATCCTTGCTGTGACAGATTTTTTTCTGATTGTCAGATCAGTGCCTGTCTGTTTACGTGTGGATCTTTAAAACAGATCCAAACACTAGATCCAAACACTTCCAACACCCAGTGGCCGACTGCTTTTTTATATTAGACCGGGAAAATAAAAAAAGAAAATGAATGAATGCAACTCACCAATCTCTCTGACATCGGTGTCTTGTCTCCATCCGGCAAATGTTGTTCCAGAGCCAGCACAATACAATTGGCTATGATTGTAGCTAAAATCATGTATTCAAATGGAGTGGGGACCAGAAGTTAAAGAAGACACTGGACAATACGAGAAGAACCCCATCCAAATCCTGTTTCTACCCACAGACTTGCATTAATTGAGCATTCTAAGGTTTCTCATATTTTTTTAAGCCATTTGGTTTCCTTGACCTCCTCAGTTCTTTCTGGAGTATGCCTGGAAGAGAAGTAGGAAATTGGCACTTCTCTAAGAGAGTTAGAGACTCACACACAATCTGATCTGCTCAAGGAATCTGGGAGCAAGAAAGCGAAAGGTCCAAAGGAAATAAAAAACTATTAATATGTACTGATTTTCAAAGAGATTGATAAACTAAATTGCCTCCAAATAGATTATACAACTAAACACCATCTGCTGAATTTTTCTTCAGTAACATTTAAACTTCAGCACACAGTGCAAATAAGTGATGGGCACAAAAAGTTCAATTTAGAGTACCTACCCAGGTTTAAAACATGGATTGCAGCTCGACTGCAATGCCCACTCTCAGTGAGAATAAAACCCTCAGTGCCCTTTGCGGATGTAGGAGGGAAGTGGGGAGGGAAAAGAATCCAAATCCAGCAGCAGATCCCCCTTGCCTTTTACCACCGTCTCCCACCCTGAGCTGTGCCGAGCCCCAGCTCTGCCAGGGTGGAGCCGTGCTACGGGCAGCAGTGGGGCTGAGGGCAGGAGATGGCTCTGCTCAGCATCACGGGGAGATGGAACCAGAGCGTGGAGAGATGGAACCAGGACCACGGGGAGATGGACCCAGAGCATGGGGAGACGGAACCAGAGCATGGGGAGACGGAACCAGAGCATAGGGATGGCTCCGCTCAGCACTGTGGGGAGATGGACCTAGAGCATGGAGAGATGGAACCAACACCATGGGGAGATGGACCCAGCACGACAGGGAGATGGAATCAGCACCGCGGGGAGACAGACCAATACCATGAGGAGATGGAACCAGGCCACTGAAAGCTGGGCTCAGTATCATGGAGAGATGGACCCAGCACCATGGAGAGATAGAACCAGACCATGGAGAGATGGACCCAGCACTGTGGAGAAAATGGAACCAGCACCATGGAGAGCTGGGCTCAGCACCATGGGGAGATGGACCGAGGACCACGAAGAGATGGGATCAACACCACGGGGAGATGGACCCAGGATTGTGGAAAGCTGGGCTCAGGACCGTGGAGAGATTGACCCAATACTGCAGAAAGATGGACTCAGCACCATGGACAGATGGGATCAGCACCGTGGGGAGATGGAGCCAGCACCACGGAGAGCTCAGCTCAACACCGTGGAGCGCTCCTGTGAGCGCAGCAGAGAGCTCGGCTCAGCACCAGGGACAGCGCCGAGCCGCGCCGCAGACACAACACCCTGGAGGGCTCCGCTCAATACCCAAAGAGCTCGGTTTGGCAGCGTGGAGAGACTGGTTCAGCATCGCGGGGAGCTCAGCTCAGCACCGTGGTCAGCTCAGCTCAGCACGGGGGCCAGCCTGGCTTCAGAACCGTGGTCAGCACAGCTTAACGCCGTGATAAGCTCATCCTAGCACCGTGGTCAGCTCAGCTCAGCACTGTGGCCAGCCTGGCTTCAGAACTATGATCAGCGTAGCTCAACACCACGGTCAGCTCAGCTTAGCACCACGGTCACCCTGGCTTCAAAAGCATGGTCAGCTCAGCTTAGCACCATGGACAGCCTGGCTTCAAAACCGTGGTCAGCTCAGCTCAACACATTGATAAGCTCATCCCAGCACTGTGCTCAGCTCAGCACCACCATCAGCTCAGCTCAAGCACTATGGTCAGCCTGAATACAGAACCGTGGTCAGCTTGGCTCAGCACCACAGTCAGCTCGGCTCAGCACCATGGCCAGCCTGGTTTCAGAACCGTGGCCAGCCCGGTTTCAGCACCATGGCCAGCCTGGTTTCAGCCTGGTTTCAGCACCGTGGCCAGCGCAATCCAACCCCGCGGACAGCGCCCGGCCCCGCCCGGCCCCGCCGCTCCGGCGCGGGGAAGCTCCGGTGCCTCCGCCGGTCCCGCCGGCTCCGCAGCCCTCGGGGTCCCCTCCCCACATCCCCCGGAAAATGCCGCCGAATAGCCCAAGAGGCAGGGGAGGGAAAGCCTGAGTCTACCCCCGCAGTCAAGGCGATGCTCTGCCTGCCACCGGGGGTTTGGGGCTTGTTTATCCACACTTAAATGCAGGGAAGGAGAAATGGATGAGGAAATGCAGCAATCGCTGGGATTGTATAATATGGACAGAAAGATCAATACGTGTTTGTGTGTGTTCGGAGAGAAGGGAAGTGCATGGACTCCACTGGTGTATTTTTCCTGTTAGCCCCTCAGGAAGTGAAAACTGGGGAAGTCTAAGCAGGAGCTGGCCTGTGTGGCAACTGAAAGTGTTGCTAGGAGGCTGGGAGGAGGCCGTGCTGCTGTTAGCTGAGGATTAATAGGGGTGTGATATGAAATGAAAAGAAAACAACCGGCTCCCCTGAGACCCCCAGTGTAAAGCACTCCTGTACACACACACAAAATCTGCTCCCTGGCAGCCTCAGCCTGCTCCCCTCTGCTCCCAGCTTACAACCATCATTCCGAGCAAAGCCCCCTTCTCACTGCAGCTCACTTGGCCTGGGAGCTGGGTCTCAGACAGAAAGCATCTGCCCCTTTCACAATACAGCAGATGATCCCTCTCCCCACTTACTGCCTCCTTCTGCCACAAGGCTTTGCTAATTTTAATTTTTTTTTTGTGCAGCCTAAGCTTAGGCTATGCACCTAATCGAAGTGCCATGATTCATGTTGATTCAAATGGATTCTGGAGGGGATGTGCTAAAACCGAGCTGCAATGATCGCATTCCTGGGATTTACCTGGGCTCTCAACGTCCCCTACTATCAATGCAGCTTCAATGCTAAGGTGTCACCATTTTTATCCCACATTCCTTCTTCTATTCACAGGAAGACAGAAGAGTTGAAAGGCTCCAAGATGGAAATAAAAATCAGGATTCACGGGCACGAATCTCACAGAACCTGACTTGAATTGTAGGAAATGTCAATCCATGCACCTGTACATCTCACCCCTAAAGACACCCTGACACGGCTTACACACACCCCTGGCATCAAGCACACCAAAAGAACCCTCGGTGCTCCCACAGAAGCAATCCCCTGATTCCCTGATTATTCCCAGATTCCCATTGCCACGGCCGTGCATCATGTCGGGCACACGGCTCCCGGCACACACACCCATGGCACGGCCCGATCCCACCGTCTGCAGCAGCAGCAGCAGACACTCTCCCTGCGCTGCCTGGAGGGGTCTCTACCCCTCAGCCTCCCTCTCCCCCTCCCCACCTTCCCCCCCATGCCCACACAGCCTCCCTGAAAGGATATGGCCACTCTGTTATTCGCTTGGCGTATTTCCGTATAACATTATCTTCACTGAAGATGAAGAGGGATCTGTTGACTGTGAAGCAGTTCTGTTTGACAGGGATGGGGTTGTAGAGAGCCATAGTCCTGGCTCTCTGAGCCATCGACTGTTTATACATCCTTTGGCCGGCTTGGGGGCCACCTTGCCGGCTGCTCCCTCTTCCAGCCCCGGCCGGCCCTCCACCTCCATAGCGGGTTGGCAGATCATCCCCAAACCGAGCCATCCTCGCAGTGCACGGAGCCGGGCGCTACAATCCAAACTGGCAGCCGAGGCGAGAGGAAGACGCATCACAGCGCGCAGCACTTCTCCCTCCGGGGGCTTCAGTTGCGGGATCGGGATCGATCGCGGCAAAAATAGATCGATAGATAATAAAACAAAAAATATCCCTTTTCCTTCCTCCACCCCCTGCGCTTCCCCGCCGCTGTGGCTGCCCGGGGGTAGGAGGAAGGCTCCGGGGCTCCGCTCACCTCCCCGCACAGGTGGCGTCTCTCCGGCCCGACCTCATGGCCGGGGCGGCGCGGGGTGGCCGCGGTGGCCGCGGTCCCTTCGGCCACGGGGCGCTGGGCTGGGAAGGGGCTGCGCTGCTGCCGTGCCCGCCGCGGGAGCGCTCCGCCGTGCCCAGCCCAGCCCGGCACGGCTCCGGCACGGCCCGGCCCCGCCGCATGTGATGCCCGGAGCCAATCGGCCGCCGCGGCTCCGCCCGCTCCAGTCACCGGCACCGGGGGGCGGGCGGCGAAGGAGGAGGGAGGATGGAGCCGGCCCGGCCCGGCCGCCGCCGCCCACCCCGGTAAATACGGCGGAGCCGCGGCCACTCCCCGGGGAAGGAGGGTTCGATCCCCCCCCGCCCCTGCGCAGCGCTCCGCGGGCGCGCACAGCCCCGGCCGGGGGTGCTGCTGCTGCTCCGATGGGTGGGGGGCACAGGCGAGGCAGCCCCCGCGCCTGCGCGCCGCGCCCAGATGTGCGCTGCCCAGATGTGCGCTGCCCAGATGTGCGCTGCCCAGCTGCTGCCCCCACGGGTGTCCCGAGCCGCCGTGCTGGCAGCGCAGCTCCCGTCATCTCGGTGCCCCCAGAACCCCGCAGACCCCCGCAGAACCCTGAGGGTGGGGAGAATCACAGTAAAAACGGGGTTCGGGGCTCGGGGGGTGCCCAGCCGGCAGCCCCCGGGGGCTCGGGGCGGGCACGGGCGGGTGCGGGGCAGGGGATGCGGTGCCCGCAGCGCTCACGGCGCCGGGCACGGGCGGGGATGTGCGGCGCGGGCTGGCTGCGAGCAGAGCTGCGCCCTTGTGCACAACTTACTTTGTTTCTCCTTGGTTTGAATGACTCCTGCGGAGCGCTGGATACCTTTAATCCTGTATTTATGGATGAAATCCTTTAATCCTGTTTATTCCAACACCCTCTGTTGCTCCCCTCCAGCACAAGTCAGAGAGATAACTCCTCCTTGTTCCTGGAGCGCCGCACGGCAACAGACACTGCAGTAGCTGGCGAGGAAATGCTTTTGCATTTTAGGCTAAATTTGGGGTAGAAACTATTAACTTTGAGAAGAGACCCCTCGGAGAAGTCAGGGCTGTCAACAGGGGGACATTTTCACTTCCTCCACAGCAAGGAAAGCCTGGACTCCGCCGCTAATGTGCTTTTTGCCTTAGTCATCCACGCTCAGTGCAAAACCAGCCCACCGACCAGGCAAGCCTGGAGCAATAACATCTGCTGGCTTCAGGAGCCAGTCAGAGGGCTGGCAGCAGCCACAAGTGACACAAATAAGGTCTGGCAAGACGCAAAGGGTGACTCTCCGGAAGGAACCGGCTCCTTGCGCCGGGGCTCGCTGTCGGAAGGGCTCTCGCACACTGCAGCACAGGCAGGAGACGCTCCCGGAGGCGGCACCCGCAGCCGAGGGGAGCCAGGAGCGGCTCTGAGGCACGGAAAGCAGCGAGGGAAGGAGGTGAATCACATCCTGCTGCCTCCAGGGTCGCACGCAGCAGGAACCGGCAGCCCCCGGCACCCACAGGGGTCTGCGAGCCCTGCGGACAGGGCAGAGGGAGCAGCTCCGCTCTGGGGGTTGCCTCGTTGCCTTCCCCTGCTCTCACTGGCAACGCAATAAAAGACATTTTCCCCCTCTCCAGGTCTGGGTAATTTGCAGATTAAGCTGAGTGCTGGAGTCTTTGGGAAAAACTTTGCCCGGAGACAGACGCTGGAGTGGCTCAGCATCCCTGTTCCACTCACAGACCCTGGGCAGAGATTCAAACCAGAGTTTCCTCCGAGGACCTCCACCCCTGAGTACTGCTGAGCTGATCCACACAGATGGGAAAGTTCCCTTATTTTGTGGATGGAGAAGGAGGGTGCAGGGAGCTCTTCTTTATTTAAAATTTTCCCTAAAAACCACTTTTATCCTCACTGCATTGTATCCTATGATGGATTTATCTTTCACCTGAAAGTCAAGTTTCCCCCAGCTGACTTATTTACTCGTTTCATTTTTATTAAACTAATTTACTTACTTAGTGGTTTAATATTTCACTTTTGTGCTTCTGGCCACTACATCTCCTACATCCTTTTTCAGTGGAAAAACCTGACTTTTTCTCAGTGACTACCAGAAGAGGAAATGCCATTTTCAATAACCCCTCACCTCTCCAGATGGAAATCAGTACATGGAGGAAAAAAATACATTGGTTTCCAAAATCTTCATCCTCCTGTGCTTACAGAATCAGGGGGATGGATGACACAACAGCTCTGAAACAGAAAAAAAAAAAAAGAAGAAAATAAAAAAGCTGTTTTTTGCATTGGGTCTTCTTGAGAATCAGGGAAAATCCTGACCTCCACATCCCCTTCTCTCCTCCTACAGCCACCAAACCACCCTGCCTCTCCCAGAACAAGCTCCCCACCACAGCACTGCAGTGAAATCAGCAGCCAGGGCAGTGGGGGTGTTCGTGACAGTGAGAAAATGATGTGAGCGTGTCGTGAGGATGCTCTGTTCAACCAGTTTGCCCTTTCCTCAATCTGCATGCTCAGGGCTTTTTTCCTGGGTTGTTTTTTTTCACACCCTAAGGAAGATCACGCAGACCTTAAGCACTGAAAGCCTTAAAGAAGAGAATGAGATTGCAATTGCAAGGATTATTTGGCTTTGAGAGGGGAAGTGCCAGGATTTAGTTGGGCTTTTTAAGATTAGGAGAAAAGCAGGGGAGTTAAGAGAAAGCAAAAAATTTGGAGCACTGAAACAGGTCAGACATCCATAATCTCCCATTACAGGAGGGCAAAGAGCATTCCATGGAAAATTCTAAAAGCAGACTCGGTCATGAGTGACTCCTCCTCACAAGCCCTGAAGACAGAGGTGAGTAAATCACTCTGCTCTCCAGCACTGCTTAGCAAGGAGCCTTCCTCCTCCCTGAGCAGCTTTGCCAGGCAACCAAGCGTTCCCCTGGACTTTCACTGCCAGCCCAAGCCCGAGGCAGGTGACTGGGCTTAATGGAGCAGCACTTCCATCTGCCAAGGCACAGCCAGGGCAGAGAAAATGGCCCAGAGTGGCTGCAGGGCTCCTGCCAGGGGCCTGGGACACTGGGGCCATGGAGAGCACCCCTGGTCTGTGTGTCTACCCCATCAGGACAGCTCCCAGGAGCTGGATCCATCTCCCAGTCTGGATCCATCTCTGCATCCATCTCTGGAGGGGTTTCTGGGGAAATCACAAAGTGGATTCCCACCTTGCTGTGCTCCAGATGCTTCCAGCATGAGGGACAGTGGCTAAAATTTAGGGACACAGCCCCAACATCCCCCTCTGAGCAGGACAGAGGGGGAACATTTACAAAAACAGCAGCAGGAAAGAAGATTCCTTCCTTCAAGAGGGGAAAGGACTCCCACCATGCCCTGACTTCCCTGGATCCTGCCCTACACCTGGAGTAGCTCAGAGGGAAGGTCAAACCTCTCCAGGTGAGCTCAGAATTTACTTATTTGCTCAGAATGTACAAGGCTGAGGAACAGAGGAGCCTTTTCAATCCCATCTTGTGGCTCTGGATCCAGGGTACTGCCAAGCAGAGCACCTCCCAGGAGCACATTTCCTTTAAAAATAAACAAACAACACACAGACTGCACATCTCCTCAGCCCACGGGAAGGTTCTGAGCTTCAGGCCAAGAAAAGCAGCTTCCCAAGGTGCTCCTGGCCAGGGATTCCTGCTCTCCTCACTCCCATTTTGCACCAGCTGTGCTGGAGGAGAATCCTGCTGCCATGCAGGCAGAGGAAATTGTTAAAGCTGGCACTCAGGTCTGC
The DNA here is from genome assembly GCF_027579445.1 of Ammospiza nelsoni. Taxonomy (NCBI): domain Eukaryota; kingdom Metazoa; phylum Chordata; class Aves; order Passeriformes; family Passerellidae; genus Ammospiza; species Ammospiza nelsoni. The sequence goes on along the minus strand of NC_080652.1, from coordinate 2,703,817 downwards.
AGGAGGATGTAGAATGGCTTTATGTAAAACCCATGAGGAAGATGCTCTGATACTTTTTCTCCAGAGTAAGAGAGTGAACAAAGGGAGAAGAGGCCTTTTGAAGATACAGCTCCTCCTATAAAAGTCCTGATCATGGCATTGTTTAGTGTCCCAAACCCCCAGGGCCAATTTGTGGCATTCACATTCTCTGAAAAATCCCTTCACCCAGGGTTTTTCTCCTGGGAAGCTGGGAAGCCTCAGAGAAAAGGAAAACAATTCTGATCTCATTTGCTTCTCCTGTGCTGTGCTCATGTGCAATGTGTTTGGAGATTGTTTACCCACAGGTGATTGTTCCATTGCATTCTGCTGGGAGTTGTTTTCACTCTTTGGCCAATCAGGGCCAAGCTGTGTCAGGACTCTGGAGAGAGTCAGGAGTTTTCATTGTTATCTTTTTAGTATTTAGTAAGCATCCTTTCTGTATTTAGTTAGTTAGTTTAGTATTCTTTACTATAATATAGTATAATATATATAATAGTATATTCTTTAACATAATATGGTATCATAAAATAATAAATTAGCCTTCTGAGAACATTCCTGCCTTCATTGGGACACCCCACAAATGCAATACCAATTACCCTCAGCTGCTGCACAAACGTGGAGCAAGAGAGACCCTGAGCTCATGGCTTGGGGTGGGGGTGCAGCAATCCCACCTCGGCATGAGGGGCTGCACAGACCCCCCCAGGCTGGAACCATCCCCATCCCACAGCTCCACACAGCTCTGCCAGCCCATCACAGACCAAGGGCAGCATTTAAAGGATCAGCTGAAATGGATTTGAGGGAAGGGGAGTGGAGGTAGCCCAGAGCAGGAGCTGGCTGTCCCTGCTCAGCACCTTCCCCACCTTCCCTGGCGAGCCCCAGGGGAGCAGGAGCTGCTCCTGCTGCTCCTCTTGAGCTGAATTCCTTCGTAGGTGGATCACGACTCCAAACCCAGCTGCCAGCTGTGGCAGGAGCCAGCTGAGTTCAGCCCCAGGTAGCTCCACAATGAGGTTTTCAGCTCAGGAAATACTTCAGCAACCAGGATATCTGAACAGCATATATCTGAACAGCACCACACAGGAGAATTCACAGGAAATAAGCAGGAAATCACAGCACAGGGGGACACAAAGCTGCCCATGGGTTGAAGAGAGACAAGACACCTCAGTGGTGCTCAGAGTTCCCTTCTGAGCTCCAGCACCACCAGAACAGGGTTTGCTCTGTGGGGAAAAAAGTATTTGCACACAGACAGTGCCTTTGGCAGGGAACTGTGAGAAGATGAGAGATAAAAGCAACTTAAAAGTATATCAGGCCTCATATTTTTATTTTTCCACAACATTTCTAAGATCATTTCTACCCCATTGGTCTCCAAGACCAGCCAGCAGGGAAAGACAACTTCACACCTTCTCTTCCATTATTTGGACCTCAATTTAACTGAGGACTTGATCACCAGGAGAGGGAGATTTGGGGAGTCTTTGCCTGTCTTTCAGTACATGTCTGTCTGTGGTAAATGATTAGACATCTAATCCTCCTTAAGATTCATGTCTCTCCTCTCCTTAGGCTCTTCTGAACATTTGCCTGGATGCTTCTCAGCATCTCGATGTCAAAACAGCTTTTCAAATCCGACTTTATCTGAGCTTGAGTCGTGTACAGGCTCAGCTCTGCATGAGCTTCACTCTGGCAATCAAAGAGGCAGGAGCATCCTAAGAACTGACAGAGCACCAGGTCCAGATCCGTGGCATTCACATTCTCTGAAAAAATCCCTTCACCCAGGGTTTTTCTCCTGGGAAGCTGGGAAGCCTCAGAGAAAAGGAAAACAATTCTTATCTCATTTGCTTCTCCTGTGCTGTGCTCATGTGGAATGTGTTTGGAGATTGTTCACCCACAGGTGATTGTTCCATTGCATTCTGCTGGGAGTTGTTTTCACTCTTTGGCCAATCAGGGCCAAGCTGTGTCAGGACTCTGGAAAGAGTCAGGAGTTTTCATTATTATCTTTTTAGCATTCAGTAACTATCTTTTCTGTATTCTTTAGTATAGCACAGCATTATTTAATATAATATAGTATAATAAAGTAATAAATTAACCTTGTGAGAACATGGAGTCAGATGCATTGTTCTTCCCTGCCAAGGGCTCGCCATGAATTTACCATACAGATCTGGAGCCAGATGGGCAAAAAAGCCAGAGAAATTTGGGAATTTCACCAGTCACTTGTTCATGCAAGCTGAAGACAAAAACCCAGCCCCTCTGTGCTTGTCCCCCACAGGAGTTTGCTGGACAAAGCTCCCAGTGCATCAGGTGTCAAATCCCACTGCAGCAGGAGTCACACACTGCCTGGGTTATTTTCAGCATTATCATTGATTGAAGACCGAGAGATTTTCATTCTCTCAGTGATGGGCAAGAGAAATTTCTCAGGCATAGATGAGAAATGACCAGCCAGGGAAACAGCTCCATGCTCACAGCTGCCACGTTCTGGGATGAAATGCCCAAAGTGCAGGAGAGCCCAGATTCCTAAAGGTTTCCAAAGGTTTGAAGAACCTGGGGACTGAAGACCACACAAGGAAAGCACCACATTTCAAAGCCTTCTCCTACCTCAGCTGGAGGATGGCTGTTTCTGTGGAATTGAGGGAGAAAATAGAGCTCTGCAGCTGCCATGCAGGTTTCAGCTGCAAAGACGTGGCCAAAATGTGTTTTCAGCATCAGTGATCAGGCTCTGGCTTATGCCACACACCTGAGCGAGGGCGTGGAGGGGGAACAGAGAATCTCTACGGTGTTTTCTTGTACTAAATAAAGGAGCCTTTGCTGTGGAGCTGCTGAAACCAGCTAGCTGGGCAAGCCCAGCTCAGAGGGCATCACCATGGAGCAGGAACAACCTGGAGCAGTGACAGCAGTGATTTCTGCAGCTGCAGCCAGTTCACCTTCATCCTTTGGAAACACCGGTGCAGCTTGGGCCAGGGTGGGTGCACCCACCTCACACAGCACCACCTCTGCAGGAAAACACCACAGGGAAATGTTCCCAGGACTGGCTTTGAAACCATTCCAAATATTCCCATTTTCAAGTTGGTTTGGGCCTTTTTAACCAGGAAAGGGAATAGGGTTTAGTGCCACCTGGTTAGGTGGATCAGTTTCCCATATGGGGTCTTCAGTTCATTATGGCACAACCAAAACTGATCATGCATGCAAAAATGTGGGCAAGACACCCTAAAAATTGGGTCTTTAATTAACTTTTCCTGGATGAGGTTGCAAATACCTTCACTCACATGTGACATACACAGAAGCAAAGCCAGGGCAGTGGTAATTTCTGCCCTTTTCTGCATTAATTGTGATGGCCAGTGTGTTGCTGTTTGTGCTCTTACAGAGCTGAGGTTTGCTGGCCAAGTGCTGAAACCAGGGCCAGGGATCCCCAAGGCTTTGTGATGAGCATTTTAACACCCCAGGCACACAGCCACACCTTCAGCCTTTAAATCACCATTTCCCCCATCTCAAAACAGGCACCAAAATTCCTTCGCTTGTGTTTTCCTGTTTCAGTTACTCCATGATCCTGCGATGTTCTCTCCTCCTCTGCAGAGTGCTCAGCTCAGCGAGGCTTCAAACCCTCCCGGGACCTCCAGTCCACCTAAGACACCGATTCAAGGTCTGATGAAGTGCTCAATGAGCTGCAGTTAATGGGGGAATGCTGTCACTCTGTCTGGGACTGGCTCACGAGCCACGCAGCACACACAGATAATAGGAATCTTTTTTTAAAAAAAGCAATGCCCACTGCACAGCCTTCTAAATCTGAAAGGTTAATGCACACGGAAAGGGAGAAACACAATAAAAAACTCTGCAGCTACAGATTAACCCTCACTTCCTAGAATCTGTTATTGTTGTAAAGACACTGAGAGGCAGGGATAGGAGCTGGCTGCCCTACTTCCACTGCCGTGCACTGGGAGTTGGGGTTTGGCTTTGCTTTTATGCCTTTCAGCCTCTCCCCCATTTGTTTTTTCCAAACCTGCAGTGAAATGCAAACGACAACGACTTTGAGGAGCAGCCTGAAATCTGAATAACATTGACAGGCAGGGACTCCCTTGGGGCAGGTTCGTGCTTCAGAAAGCGGCTCCCCCTACCCAAATCCAGGCAGAAGGAGGAGGAGGGAGCCCAAGGCTGCTCCGGTGGAAGCCCCACATCCATCAGGCTCCGTTTAGCTCGGGTGCTCCTTGTTTGTTCAGCTAATGGTGAAAGTTATGTCCACACTCCCGTCTAAATTAAGTATTCAGCTATTTTACAGACACAGTAAGTCGGTCAGCCTTAGCCTCAGTAATTAGGGCTTACTGTTTAATTAATCTCTTGTGGTCACACAGAGTCTCTATCGCTCTCTCTGTTGGCTCACACGGCACCGAGAGGAGAGGCTGAGGAACAGGAGGAGTTAATCCCTTAAGCTGATCCCACTGCACAGGCGGGAAGGAAAGGGGGAAGGGGAGCTGCTCTGTCTCGCTGATGGCAGAAGATCGGGATTGCGAGGCAAAGAAACCGCTCAGGGTGCCCGGGAGCCGTGTCACACCCGGCCGGGCACAGGGGACAGGGGACAGGGCACAGGGCACAGCCCCGGGGCTGCGGCGGGGAACGAGGGACCTATCCCACCTTGGCTGAACTCGGGGAGATGCTATTCCCCCTGCCCGCAGCCTGCCAGGCTGTGTCCGACAGCTGCAGCCCCAGGGACACCTGAGGAGTGCCACCCCTGGCGGTGCCACCCCTGGCGGTGCCACCCCTGGCAGTGCCACGGAACCAGCGCCAGCTGCAGCCCGAGGCTCAGGCTGGAGCTACAATTTCACTCGATGCCAACGGGAGCGAGTCAGAGCTCCTCAGGAAATAGAATCACTGAAATTTTAGGTTGGAAAATGCCTCTAAAGTCACTGAGTCCACCCAGGACTCCCAAGGCTCTCATGTCCCTAAGTGCCTCATCCACAGGACTTTTGAATGGTGCCTTCACCACCTGCCTGGGCAGCCTATTCCAGTCCTTGACACCCTTCGAGAGAAGCAACTTTCCTTCATATCCAACCTAAACTTCCCCTGGAACAGCTTGAGACCATTTCCTATTTTCTTACCAAGATACCGGCGGGAAGCAGAGCGCAACCAAACACGAACGTGGGAAAGCCCCAAAATCAGCTCCCAGGGTGCCGGAACGGGGGGGAAAGTGTCAATGCACCAAGATCACCGCATTGAAGCGCTAAATTAACAACGTGAGGAATTTATACGAGCTAGAGAACCAGCAGGGAGGGGCTGGAGGGTGCTGATTAGTGTCCATCCCAAATACACAAGCAGGTGATCACTCGCATTTTAAAGCGCTTTTCCCTTTCAGGATGCCAAGGAAGAGATTCTGGAAGCCCAAGAGGTCCCGTGGAGGGGCAGCAGCCCACGCTGCCCTGCGCTGGTGGCCGAGGGACAGAAAGGGACAGAAACCCAGCGAGACCCCGGCTCCTCGAACTGCGCGGAGCTGCTGAGAGAGAACGGGAAAACAACTCTGAGGGAAAATCATCATCCCCACCCTCCGAGACGGGCACTCCTGGGACAGGAACCGCCCTGAGAGCCAGCCCTGGCCGGGGGCAGCGCTGCCCATCCCTGCCCGAGCTCAAGCAGCCCCTGCATCCCGCAGCATCCTCCCCGCAGCCCCGGGAGCGGCGGGAGCCGCCGGCTCTGGAGCCGCCCTGGAGCCGCATCCTCGGGATTTTTCTGGGGCTCCAGCGCCCTCTGCTCCGGCACGGGCAGAACTGAAACTCCGCTCACCCCACTCGGGGCAGTGGGGCAGGGGCTGGGGGTGCCACCCTTCCCTCGGAGCCACCCTGAGTGTCACCTGCGGCTCTGCCCGCGCTCGCCCTGGCACCCAGCAGGGCGGCCTCGTCAAGGAGGAGGGTTTCTGTCTTAGACCTTGAAAGTGCAATCATTTGCAAAGGAAATCGCCAGTGGAAGTGTCCCACGAGGCGGGGGACGGCGGCTCTTTGGGGCACCGGGGGCATCTCCGCTGCCAGCACAGCTCTGGCTCCATCGGGAGCGGGACACGGCCCCGGGAGTGGCGCTGGAGGGAGCGAGGAGCTGCCAGCTCTGCCACCCTGGGCACGGCTCCTCCGGGTGTCCACAGCGGGACTTCCTCCCTTTCTGCCCATTCACCCTGGGCACGGCACACGCGGCTCCTCCGGGCGTTCATAGCGGGATTTCCTCCCTTTCTGCCTGTGGGAACCTACAAAATTAGAGAGTTTTGGGAAAGCTGCAAAAGGCAGCCCCAGAGGCAGTAGAACTGTGATTAGAGCTAAGCAGCAGCCATGAGATAGGTCAGCAGAAAAATTATTTAAACTGTAGAAAAACAAGGACAAATAGAACAATGGCCTGTGTATTAACATTGTCTAGAATAACTCCCTAAGCTACAGGAAAGTTTATGTAGCAAGATATTAGGAAGGTTGAAGCTTAATAATGGAGCTCTGTGTGTTGTGTTTTAAGGCTTACAAGCAGGTATGGTATTGGAAATAAGCAAGCATTGTTTAACTAAAGGTCCGTGTGCTTATAGTGGTTGGATAGAACTACTGTCAGTGTGCGATTGGTCAAAAAACTTCTAAAGTAAATTGTAACATTAATTTCTTAGTCTGCAGCCTGGGATGTGAGCTGCTGGCATCTTCCCATTGTCATAACCATGTAATGAGGACGATGCTGGAAAATCAAACAGCTCAAGGCACGTTCCCAGCAGTCCCATCCCGTTTGTGATTTGTACACAGACCCCAGGTGGCATCACTGCCCATTCCCCCGGCCCTGGGACAGGCAGGAGCAGAGCAGGGCACCCACTGCCCACCCTGAGCTCCTCCGGGGGGGAAACTTCTGGTGGAAGCTTCGTGCCTTCAAGTCTTGAGAGCAGCTGCGCAGGGGGGACATCTGAACATCCCCACCCAATCTGTACTCCAAGTTCCCAGCAGGAATTTTTCCTCCATCTCAAACCCCCCTTCTCTTGATGCCTGGATCCCCCAAGCCTTCCCCAGGCCAGGAGAATCCATCACAGCTCAGCCAGGGACACTCAAGGATGAGGCATTTCCCTTCCACCACCATGCACCCTGCCAGGAACTCCTGGTGCTCTGAAACAGAGGCACCATCACCTCCTCTGACACAGAAAACCTGAGAACAGCCTCGAGCAGAGAGCAAAAAAATTACGATTCAATAAATAAACATGATAGGAACAGTTCAGAATGCACAGCCATGCCCTGATGGGTGGTAAAGTTGCACCTTTCTTCATATTTCCCTCAGTTTTCCCCAGATAATCTCTTTGTTAGGCACTCATCTCTTCCATTATACCCAGTATTTGCTCAGATTGGGCTCCCAAAGTTCAAACAAGAAAACTAAAGAAAAAACCTGAAATATTGCTATTTACACATGTACATACATAAAACAGATAATATTATATATATTAATATATATAAAAATAATATTAATACTGTCTATACTATATAACATATATAGTATATATATTACATATATAGTATATATGTAATATTTAATATATTAATATAATATATTAAATATACATTATACATATGTAGTGTATATATTGCATATATATTATACATTAATTAACCTATATTATAGATGTATAATATTTAGTGTATATACTATATAAGTATATATATTACATATATATTGTACATATATATACAAATATATATATGTATATACGTATACATATACACATATATATACATTTATATATAATATATGTATACATATATATAATATATATAATATACATATATATATAATATAATATATATATGTATATAAGTATATATACAAAATATTATGCATCTATAATATATATATATATATATATATATATATATATATATATATATATATATATATATTACATATATATACTAAATTTATGTAAATGTGTATTTATGTGTTCACAGCCTGGATTCTGCCAGGCCAGGCCAGGTTTCCCCTCAGAGCTGACACAGGGCTGGCAGCACTCCCCATGGCAGGGCTGTTTGGAGGAGGGACAGCTGCCATAAAGCCCTGCTGGGTGCCAGGCGGGCCCTGGGGACACTGGGGCACCAGCACAGCCCTCGGGCAGGGCCAGCACAGGTGGCACTGGGGGCCAGCAGGTGAGCAGAGCCCGCTGCCACCCCCAGCACGGGGACACGGGGAGGTGGCACCTCAGGAGCGCGGCTGCTGATTTATGGTGCACTCAGGACTCTCCACAGGCATTATTTATCTGCATTACTGAGAGGGCTTAATTATTCCTCCTCACATCAGAGGAGACACTGAGAGCTTCTATTGCCGAGAAGATCATTTTAATCAGCAAACAGAGCACACTGCCACCACCAAACATTTATTTCTTCAGATGGCTGAAGAGTTGATGGTTCCAACCTCGCTGAGGACAGCTGCCTGTGCCTCAACTGCACAGGCTGGCCCCAAAAGGAGGGAAAAACTGCCCAAATGCACAGAGCTGAGCAAGCTTTTTGCAGGGAGTGCTGCAGGAGAGGCCCAGCAATGCCAGAAGATGGGAAATTAGAGGAAGAAACCACAGCTGACAATTTCACAGCACAAGAACTGGCAAGAAGAGGGGTTAAAAACAATAAATAAAGTGAAGGAAAGCAGATTTAGGACCAGGAGAGCCATTTTCTTGTCTCAGCTTTGGCAGCAAGGGGAGCCCAGTGGTCAGAGAGGGGCCTTGAAGGGGTCTGGCAGCTTTTCACTAAACCCACTGCAAGCTTCTGGAGCACAAACACACTGTCAAGGGCCCTGAAGCATTTCCATCTTTAAAAACCGAGGCAAAGCTTTAGCAAGTGCTTGCAACCCTGTGGGATTCCCACAAGCACCTCAGTGTCCTGGAGCTCCGAGGCTTTTTACATCAGACTGCAGTTTCTGCAAGACAAATATGAATATAATTCAGAAAACCTGTGGGATTCCAAAGGGAGGTCACATGCACTTTTAAAGGTTCAATTCAAGCCCATGCTTGCATTATTATTTCCATTACAAAGCAAATTCCGTTAGATTATTTCTCCTGTGCCATCTCTTGGTTTTCTGCAATTGCAGAAATTCTCCATGGTCGTAAAATAGCAAAAAAAACCTCTATTATGGTTTAAATAAAAAATTCCAAACCCCACATATTGAAAAGCAAGGTGACCCCAACATCTGGGAAATGATTGCCATCTAATTCTATTGATTTAGAATATTGAACACTTGTTTTATTAAAACAATACTATATTATATTACAAATATACTAAAGAGATATATTATATTATATTATATTATATTATATTATATTATATTATATTATATTATATTATATTATATTATATTATATTATATTATATTATATTATATTATATTATATTATATTATATTATTACTAACTTAAAAACTTGTGACTGTAGACTGACAATCTACACAGTTTGGACTTGATAGATTAATTAACATAAATAATTTCTACTAGAATTTATTTACTATATTTTTTTAGGTAAGCAATTTTTTAACACATTTTACATGTGCATAACAGTAGGAGCAGCAAGCAGAGGTAAAAATTGTTTTCTCTCTGTGCTTCTCCATGAAAAAACTTGAGAGAGAGAATTATGTCTCTGTTCAGAGAATGTGAATGCTACACCCACAGCCTCTGTCTCTCTCCTTGGCAGTTTCCCCATCTCAATCTGCTGGACTTGGACTTTTCCTGGAGGAAGAAACCTGGAAAATGCAGGGAGAGCTGGTGCTGCTGGCCCAGCTGGGCAGGAGCCCATCCAGCACAGGCACTTTCACTCTGCTTCTCATGCCCAGAAGTTTCTTGAAGATCCAAGAAACCTCTGTGATCCTCACATCAAACATTCCTTCAGTGAGCTTTGGATGCAGCCAGGGCTGCTCCTCTCCCCAGGCTGGATTTTTGCCTCTCCCTCCTGTCGAGGGATGGCGTTTGCTGTTCCTTGGAGAAATCCAGATGTACAGCTAGGATTTGCAGCCCTGGCATCTGTGCCAGTTAAACACAGTAATTACAGCTCCCAGTTCTTCAGGGGAGGGACAGCTTCCCTGCCAGGGAACCTGGATTTCAGAATGCACTTGACATCCTCTCCTGGAATGGGAGAATCAGAGGGATGGAATGGAAATGAGAATTGCTCAGCTCCCAGCACTGCCACCACCCCATGGGTCATTTGTCCAGTGAGGAATGAAGGCCAAAACCACCAGGAGCAGGGGTCAGTCGATCACCAGAAGGGTTTGGTGGGAGCAGAGTGAGTTCTTTACAATTTAGAGCAGCAAGGACAGAGCTCAGAGCCACGGCATCTCCTGCAGGAGCAATCTCCTGCTCAGATTTGGGGAGCTGAGCACAGCTGGTGGCACCTCCTGCACAGGCAGCAAGGTCGTGGCAGTGTCCTCAAACGCCCCTGACAAGTCCCCATTGATTTTGGGGGCTGAGCTGAGAGGGGACAAAGGGGAAGGGACCATCCTGGTGCTCCCAACGCTGCCAGGATCCCTCCCTGCTCCCAAGGAGCCCCTCAGGCAGGATTTGGGGGACACAGCTCAGATGAGCCCCACTGGACACAGCACAAGCAGGGCAGGAGAAGGAGACACAGCATGGAACAGGCAGCCAGAGCCACACAGGCTGATTGTGCTGTCCAGGGAGCAGCTCACCTTGCAGGAAAGGTGGTTCCCAAAAGCTGGGAGAGCTGGGAACAGCATGAATTGAATCCCAGCAGCAGCAAAGGGCTCAAACTGGGGCAGTCACCAGTGAAACCAATCCCATACAAACCAGCAAACATCCCTGAGACTGATTTACCCTGCCTGGGAAGATGAAATCTGAGAGGAATTGACCATTTCACTCACGCTGAGGTGTCACCTCCCTGCCGGGATGGGGGACAGCCCTGCAGGATATTTGTGAACATTTCTGCTCTTCCATTTGCACCCAGCTCCAGCAGCCTCCCCTGCACACAGCAGGTCCAGCCCATGCTCACACTGCCTGTGGTCCTCATCCCTCCAGTTATGAACATTTCCAAGGGCCTTGTTCATTTTATAGGTGACCAGAACAGCAATAACAACAACAACACATCGGTATTGTAATCAGAAATTGGTTGCCTGCTCTAGTCCTGAAACATTCAGTAACACCCAATATCTGAGCAGCACAGTCACTGTTTAGAATATTTCTCTTTAGTGGGTCTGTACTGTTCCTATTTCAGGAGTTTATGAAAGGATTAGTTCTTGGGAACAGCTGCATTTCTCACTTCACTGAGAAATAAACACATCAGGCTGGCTCTGCAAGAGGCACCAAAGCAAAAGAGCTCAGTCCTTCCCAGGGGCTGCTCCCTCTCATCCCACCTTGGCTCTACAAGTCCCTGCTCAGGGAGTGATTGGGGTTTGGGATTGATCCCAAATATCATGGCATCATAGAATACAGAGTGCTTTGGGCTGGAAGGGACCTTGAAATTCATCCCATCCCACCCCTGCCATGGCAGGGACACCTCCCACTGTCCCAGGTGCTCCCAGCCCTGCCCAGCCTGGCCTTGGGCACTGCCAGGGATCCAGGGGCAGCCACAGCTGCTCTGGGCACCCTGTGCCAGGGCCTGCCCACCCTGCCAGAAGGATTTTTTCTCATATCCTGCTGAATTTACTCTCTTTCAGTTTGAAGCCATTGGCCTGCATCCTCATTTCTTCCCCTGTTGCCTTCTCCTCTTGTTATTTCCTGAAGAAACAGCCAGAAATCACCTTTGCCCAGCCCCTTGTGCTGTCAGGGACCTGCAGGACACAGCCCATGTGAGGCTGCAATCCAGCAAGGGTTTGGCACCTCAGATCTGGGGAATGGGGGGGGATTTTTCCTGGGCTGTGAATAAAAACAGCTTCTTAATTAAGCCCTGGATATTGATTTCATTTTCATCCTATTAACTGCCTTGCCCTACATGGGTTTGCAACACTCTGTAGGATTCCCCTTGCCCCCACTCTGTGTAGACACAAATTGCCAAGATAAAAAAGCTTCATTAGTCCCATCTACTCTTCAAGCACCCATTTCTTTATGGGTTTTTTTTTGCTTTCAAGTGCTCATAAAAGAGGCTCCTTGACAGCTTCCAGACCTGCATCTCTCCAGCAGAGCGAAGATTCATGAACCAACATCAAGAGCTCAGCTACTTTGCAAAGAGAAGGAGGGAAAAAAGCCTCTGCAGAACCCCTAAAGAAACCCAATTCTGGGTTCCCCCATATGTGGGGAGCTGGAGGTCTCAGAACCCCCCAGCTAATGGCACTTGAGGATCTTTTTTTGCTGTTCAACAGCAGCAACAATTTGTTTTTAAGCCCTGAGACCCAACAGAGCCTGGGTCACGCTGGGTGGGAGCTGCCTTTGCTGCTCAGAGAAAATTTTTGTGTTGCCTCCCCACAGACCCAGAGGGGGGAAAGCCTCAGAAGGGAGAGGGGAAAGAGAAATATCAAATTAGTGAATGAAAACACAGAAGAATGGAAAAGAGGAGAAGATGATAAATCAAGCAGAAAATCAGTGTTTTCCATGATGCTCAAAAAAAAAAAAAAGGCACCAAAAGATTTGGGATTTCTCTCAGAGGTTTTTGAATCAGTGACCATAAACCTCATGAACTTACACAGACACAGGGGCTGTGACCCAAAGAATTCATGATCAAAATTAAGATTTTTCAACCAGGAAGGAAAACAAGAGGGAAGATGTTGTCAGACAAGAGGCATGGGGAGCTATTCAAACATTGACGGAGAGGGAAAAAAAAACAAACCCACAACAATTTTTGAGTCTTTATTGTCACTTTTTTGGGCTATCACAGGAGAGAACTGAAGGAATGAGAATGGTTTAGAAGCTCAGGGAAGATGTTCCCTGCAGGAACAGGGATGGATCTGTGGGGCTGCTCTGTGCAGGGCCAGGAGCTGGACTTTGGTGATCCTCATGGGTCCCTCCCAGCTCAGGACATTCTGTGATTCTGGCAGAGATTTGGGGAGTGTGATACCCAGACAGGCTGGTCAGAGCTGCAAAGCACTTCCCAAACCTCCATGTGCTTGAGCTTCCTTTGATCTTGAGCTGAAATCTCAGGAATTGTTAGCACTCAGTGATGAGTAAATATTCCTGTGATCCAAATCTGGGCATTGCCCTGAAATGCAGCTGGAGAAAGCAAAGAGCCTGACACTTGTTGGTCTCAATACCAGGGGCAGATACTTAGAAAGTCAAAGAAGAATAATTAAGAACCTGAAAAGTGAAATTAAGTGAAATTTCTCTACCACAAATATCTGGCTTTAAAGCACAGGGCTGATCTCCAGCCTTCTGGTAAAGCTTCACTTTGGGATCTGGGTTGTTTTTCCACAGCAGAGCTCAGCTGGATCATTTGCCCCATTCCAGGCACTGCTTTGATGTTTACACCGATTTAGGAATTAGCCTGGAAATCATTTTATGTGCCAAGAGAAGTGGCTGCAGGAGAGGCACCCGAGCTCTGCTCCACAGTCCAGATTCTTCCTTCTCTGTTCTGTTTCAAGAAGTAAAGCTCAATAACATCAAACCAGGCTCTCCTCAGGTCCAGTCCAGCCCTCAGCATCCCAGACATTCCCTGGAGCTGTGGGAGGATCTCAGCCCTGCAGATCCCTACACCAGGCAACACTTACTCCAACTGAATTAGCCAGAAAGGTCTGGAATGGTTAATTGGAATTATTTAGCCATCATGTTTTGCCCATCTCCTCCTCCTCTGCCTGGCGTGGTGTTCTCCAAATTGAATTCCTTTAACAGAATCCAATATGCAGCAAAGCTGTTGGTCCAGAGAAATGTTTCAGTTGGGGTGTGGCAGGGGGGGCTCCCAGGGACCCCTTGTGTGTCCCCTGCTCTGCCCAGCACCAGCAGGAGCCAGGAATGGCAGGGGGAGATTCCTTCAGGGCTGTGGGGTGAGATGGGATCAGCACAGGAGCTCCCTGGGCAGCTGCACTGTCAGAGGGTCAGGGGTGGGATGGTGGGGATGGATGGAGATGAGAGATCTCTGCTGCCAGGTCTGGAACTTTATTGCAAAGGGCCTGGGTGCAGGGCCCTGCTGGGAGCTGCCAAACACAGCTCAGAGCAGGAATGAGAGAAGAGAGGAGAGAGAGGATGAGAGGGTAAAAGGGGTAAGAGAGCAAAAGCATAAGACAGCGAGGTTCCCGTTGCAATACAATAAATCATCTTCTGTGTTGAATATTCTAATTCTCACTAACCAATCTAGTACAAGATACAAATCCTATAGCATTTACATACAGCCTATAAGAATCATTACATTACCACACTGTGTTACATTTTAAACCCTACAAACTCCTCTTTGGGCCCCTCCTGCCAAGCTGTAGGGTCTGCTCTGACCCTTGGGCCTGTCTGCAAGCAGAGGGTGTTGTTCCATCAAAAGGGAATCACCTTCAGCCGGCCACACCATTGTTTTCCAGTTGTTCAGTAACTGAGGGATCTCAAAGCTTGCTTTCATTTCAATCTCACTTATAGTTTCTATATTCTCAGAATCTTTTTCCAGACAATCATATTTATAAGGCTTTCCTGTTTCATCTTCCCCAACACTGCACCTCCCTTCCCACTGCACATCCAGGAACATCTGAGTTGGCAGAACCGCAGAACACCCTCAGCTGGGAGGGACCCACCAGGATGCAGCCACATTTCTCTTCACAGAGAAAAGCAAGACTTCCCAAGAATATTTCTGAGGTTCACATTCTCTGAAATATTCTTGGGAAGTCGTGCCTTGCTTTTCTCTGTAGAAGAGAAATGCAGCTACACCAGGATCATCAAATCCAGCCCTGTCCCTGCCCAGCTCCCCCAGCAGCCCCACCCTGGGCACCCCTGGCAGCGCTGCCCAAAGGCTCCTGGAGCTCTGGCAGCCTCGGGGCCGTGCCCATTCCCTGGGCAGCCTGGGCAGTGCCAGCACCCTCTGGGGGCAGAGCCTTGCCCTGAGCTCCAGCCCGAGCCTCCCAGAGCTTAGCCAACCCACACAGCCCCCTTGTGTGGCGTTTTTTGTGCCCATAATTTGGGAAGAATTATGGAAGTCTTGCAAATAACTGGGGAAAGCTCCTTCCCTGCCCCGGGCAGCTCCAGCATCCCCAGCAGGGCGGGTTTCTGACCCCTCCTGCTCCCCACAGAGCTCCGGGGGTTTGCACTGTCAGGAAAATCAACCCACAAACACCAGAGGTTTATGTCCAAAAAGGAGACAGAGGAGTCCTTTTACGTTATTCCAATAAAGGGAGAGGCCATGGGGCATTCCCCTAGGATCTCTCGAATTTTTGGAGGATGCAGCCTCCTTTTTATCCCAATTTCCCTTTTCTCTTTCCCCATTGGCTGAGGTACTTGAGAGGTTCAGACTTCCCAGAAGACCTGATACCAAAGATTTCCCTCTAATGCATAACCCTCCCTTTTCATTTTTAATTCTTATGGAATTTTGGGGTTTTCCCCCATTGTTTCTTTCATCTTTCAATGTCCAGTTTAATTTATCAGCAAACCTAAAGTTTATTTGTAAAAGCAAATATCTTTTTCCATTCATCAATCAGTGGAATCCTTCCCATTGTTCCTTTTATCTCCCAGTGCTGGTTTTATCCACCAGCAGACCCACAGCTGATTTGTAAAGACAAATCCCTCATTCCTCTCAGTACCAGGGCAGAACAGCAGCCCCTGCAGCAGGAGGGAAGCTTGGGCATCAGGAGAACAAAATGCCACAGAAGTTCCTCAACTTCTTCCAGCTCAAGCCTGTGTCAAAGGGATTTTCACAATCTAAATGAGAATGTTTTCCCCATTCCCCTTTTATTCATTTACAAAGTCACTTTGCTAATGGTGCAGGCCGTGTTTGCTGCACACAAACTCCCAAGCAATTTATTCCAGCGATTTTCCCCCAACAGCTGCACAACCAGAGAGAAATTCTCTTCCCAGCAGAGGCAGGAGAAAAGGATATTTGTCTTATTATGTCTGGGTAAAGCTTATCTGCTTATTTGCTGCTCAGAATTGTATTTACAGAGCACAACAAAGGCAAAGCCAAGTGCACTAATTGCTGCTGCTCAGGTAGAATATTTTCTGCTCACCCTGAGCCCTGCATCAGTGGGGCTTTATATTTATCTAGCACCAGTGAGCTCCACAGAGGGGTTTTATTATTCACCCATCACTGCTGTTTCATTGCCTCTGTATCTTCTGAAAGGAGGGAGAAAAACCTCAATGATTTCTTGCTTTTCAAACCAGGATTGCTGAGGGTTTTTTTTTTTTTTTTTTCCAGGCTTATTGCACGTTGCAGACAAATAAATCACCATTTAAATCAGCCTCATTCTGAGCACACAGATGGAGGCTCCTCCAGAGGGGAAGCTCTCCACATCCAGGTGCTTTCCATCCTCCTCACATTCCCAGGCTCCCAAGGGATGAGCGCAGAGCAAAAAGCAAACCCGCAGAAGGGAAAAATTCCAGCCCCAAAATGGTTTTGTTTTCTACCTGATCAACACCAAAAATCCTCATTTTAGCTCTGCTCCAGCTTATTTGGTTACAGAGCATCTCCCCAAGGCTTTGTTCACCCAGGTCAGGCCCCAGCCCCCAGCACTGGGGGTTTATGGCCTGGAAGAGGGGCTGGAAATAGGGTAAATTGTCACTATAGGACACGAAATAACACAATGTGGACACACTACTCTTTCAAGGTAAAAATAGACTTTTTAATTTCTGACTCTAACATTTATAGATTTCCAAAAGTGACAGTGGATTGGAGGGTGACAGTGCAATCTCTCCAATGACACTGCACAAACCAACAGCCCATCAGATTTCTCCTCCTCCATAAAAGAATGCAAAACAATGAGTTATTTACGGAAAGTGTGTGAGGAAGTTCGTTACAAAAATGCAAACATCAGAAGACTTAGAAAATCTTAAACAATCAGGGCAAGAGTAAATTGGCCTGAAAAGAGGATCAGGGGGTGACACTTCCCCTGTCCCCACTTTCCTTGGTGTCCTAGGGTGGCGTTATGATGCTTGTATCCCCATCCATGTGTTCTGTGTATGCTGGATATCTGTTCTGTGCCTTCAAGACTGGCTCTGAAGAGTGAATGTTTTGTTCTGGTTTCTTATCAGCCACTCCCCCATGGCTGGCGGGACACACAGACAGGGCAGTGCATGGTGCTGCTTTTGCTTTTTGCTTTTGCTCTTGCTTTTTGCTTCTGCTCATTAGTTAGTTTAGCTAAGCAATCTGAATTTTCCCTGGACTGTTTCTCCTTTCCCTCTTTTGAAATCACTCAGACCTGCTCCAGACTGGGCCCTGGGAACACCGAGAGTTTGCACCTTGTGGCTGCAGCAGCTGCCCCAGCACAGGAGGGACTGAGAACAGAGCGACCACCCCCAAGAGAGACTTTCTGAATTTGTCATCTTTTTCAGAGCAGTGACAGAGTGGTGTCAGCTGGTATTGTTCATTCTGTGTGCTGGGGGTGCTGTGCCTGTTAAACAAACAGGTTCTTTCCACTTCTCTCCGAGGAATCCTTCCCAAACCGTTTGGGGGGAGAAGCCATGTGGGTTTGCTTTCTGGAGGGGCCCCTTTGGAGGTTTTCTCCCAAGTTTGCCCTAGACCAGGACACTTGGGGAAGAGAAAACATCCCAAATGCAGAATGCAACCTTTGCCATGCCCACAGCTCCCTGCCACCTCCTGGACATTAACTCATCCCAAAGGCTCTGCTGGGCTCTCAGGAATTCTGAGGCTTTTGCCAACCCCTGTGGAGGGGCAGGGAGGATCCACGTGTGCAGCACTGTGTGTTCCTGCAGCAGCAAATGGCAAATGGCTCCCTGCTCAACACCAGCCCTTCTAATGTCATCTCCTGTCATTCTTGGCAGGGTGCAGAGCTCCAAGGGTTTAAACAAAGCCTGGCTGTGCCAAGGCCCTGCTCCCAGGGCAGCTGGGACACTTTGTAAAGGGGAATTTAATCCCAGCTCAATACCAGGCTCGGGTGGCTTCACTGGTGTAGGAGCCAAAATCAGGGATGTGGGACTCCAGGGGCTCTCCAAAATGCAGTTTATTGTATCCAAAATGCAGTTTATTGTACCCAAGGTGTTACAGCAGCCCAGGGTGGTGGGTGACAGAGCTGTGCCCACAGCTGTCAGCTCCAGCTGCAGGCAGGCCTGGAGACCCTTTGGGTTTGGTTACAATGCATTATAGACTTTTCTTTGCTGAGCATCTTCCTACAGCAGAACCAATCTATACCTTAACTATTACCTATAGCCTATCATAACTACTGTAATTACCATATTCATGTCACTGTTCTCCAATCACTAAAAGTCAGTACATTACAGTTTAAGCTAGAAGTTGTTTTTCAGTTTTCTCGCAGTGGAAAATTCTGAGACCTTTTTTCTACTTGCAACTTTGCTGACTTGTTTGCCTGTGCTCTCTTTCTGCTTGGTACAAACATCTTCTTGTTTGGGGTGGGTTTATCCTTTGCTCTAAGCCATAAAACCCCTTCTAACTAACACACCCTTTGCCTCCTTGGTTATCCAGTCAGACTGGCTCAGCAATTCTTTTCTTCTATATCAAAACTTGCTTCCATCTCTATTCGTTCTTCAAATTCTACATTCAAAAATCTTTCAGCCAAGCACACATATCTGTGAGACTTTCTTGTCAAACTTTCATCCTTCCCAACACACTGGCAGCCCTGGGGCAGGTCTGGGACCTTTGATCCCTCCAGGAGCAAGGAGGGAGAGGAGCAGCTCCACAAACCCTTTGCTGGCGCTGATCAGGTCCAGGTGACACGGTGGGGGCTCTCCTCATGCCTGATCTTCCTTCCTGGCACTCCCCCACCCATCCCAGAGGGCTGGAGAGCACTTTTGGATTAAAAACCTGCTGGGCACGGGGGCATTTCCGTGCTGTGGGGGCTGCTGCGTCCTGCCACAGACATCTTTTATGAAAAATCCTTTCCTTAGGATTTTTTCTCCTGAGAATCTGAGAGGCCTCAGGAACAAAATGTAAGCAATGATTATCTGCTGCTGTGGAATGCAACAGGTGCATCTGTGATTGGTCTCATGTGGTTGTTTCTAATTAATGGCCAATCACAGTCAGCTGTGTCAGACTGATCAGTCACAAGATTTTATCATTCCATTTCTTTCCTTTCCTTTCAAGCCTTCTGATGAAATCCTTTCTTCTATTCTTTTAGTATAGTTTTAATATATCCTTCTCTTTTGATATAATATATATCATAAAATAATAAATCAGCCTTCTGAAATATGGAGTCAGATTCTCATCTCTTCCCTCATCCTGGGACCCCTGCAAAGCCCACAGGGTCCCTCTGATGCTGAGGGGTGACCCAGGTGTCCCTCCCTGCCCGGGTGCTGTCCCCTCCTGTGGCACACAGGGACCTCCAGCAGGACCCTGTGTGTGTCCCCAGTGCCACCAGCAACGAGGGAGCCCCAGCAGATCCTGAACCCAGTCCTGAGGGGCTGAGCCCTCGTTAATGACTCTCACACTGGTTAAGCAGAGATTAAAAGGAGAAAGGAGCAAAAGCTCAAGTGTTGGGCTATGCTTGTCCAACCTCCCCTTCCCAGGTGAAGCACACTTTCCCCACAGGCAGCACCCAGCAATATTTGCTTTTTCTGGGCCTTGAGGCCATTTCTGACCTGAGGAAGGGACAGGGAGGCTCAGCCTGACCTCCCCTGGCACCAACTCCTGTCCCCTCATCGCTGCCATCCCTCCTGCAGCCCTAAACTTGAACCCCAGGCTGGTTCTGTCTCTCACAGCCAGGACATGGAGGCCTTGCCCTTCCTGCAGCGACAGCAGCAGAGGCTTTGCATCCTGCTTGGAGCAGCAGAAAGGAAATTAAAAGGGTGATAAGGGAGCTCCTTCAGCAGACAAGGGAATATTCTGTGCTAGCAGGGAGATAAAGTAATATTTCTTCCAGCTCTGGCAAAGGCTCAGAAATGAGACGTGGGGTGAAATTCCACATTTATAGGGATTTTATAACTCTTACCTGGGCTGCAGGATAACCATCAGCCCGGCTCACATTTCCTCCTCAGAGGAGGAGGTCACAGCAGCACAAAGAGAGGGAAGGAGTCTATAAAGAGAAGCCAGATTAGCTCCAGTATCCAGGATAATTTTGTGATTTGCTCACCCAGGTCAGCCCAGGTGCTGCTTTGGGTGCTTTTCCAGCACCCCCTGCCCAGCACGAGCCAGGGCAGCTCCTCAGCTCGGTGTGCAGAGGGTTTGCAGTGCCCTGTGAGCCCCAGAGCTGGGTCTGAGCCCTCCCTGGAGCAGGAGAGCCTCAGGAGCAGGGACAGCCCCGTGTGCTGCTCCCCTGGCCTGACCCCAGCAGGGCCCCCAAACCATCAGCTGCCCCTCCTGCAGTGAGGGACCCCATCCCCAGTGCCCCCCGGGCTGTGAGCGGGGCAGGACCCCAAAAAGAGCCCCCACATCCCATCCTGCAGCTCAGGGCAAAACCATGGGGGCTCCTCCTTGGGCTGGGGGTCCTTGACCTTCACTGGGGGGGGTTGGTGGGAGAAGGAAGGGAGCAGGGGAAGGAAAGGAGCAGGAATGTCCCTTGGGGAAGGAGGGGAGCAGGAATGTCCGGGGAGAAGGAGCAGAGATGTCCCACAGAGAAGGAAGGGAGCAGGGATGTCCCTTGGGGAAGGAGGGGAGCAGGGATGTCCTAAGGAGAAGAAAGGAGAGCAGGAATATCCCATGGAGAAGGAAGGGAGCAGGGATGTCCATGGAGAAGGAAGGAGAGTGGCTTCTCCTCCAGCCCTCTGGAATGAGGGCTTTGCTCTGGAGCCCTCCCTGCAGCCACAGGGATGAGTGGGGGACCTGTGGGATTCCCCCACACCCCGCCCAGATCCAGCATCCAACCATGGGACAGCTGCAGGACCATGGGAACACCCCAAAGATGCCAAAATCCCTGGAAAAAGCCAAGGAGGGACGGAAAGATCTTTGCATCTTCAGCAGAGCCAAGGGGAGGAGGCTCCAAAGGAAAAGCAAAGTCTGGAGCCAGGAGCAAAGGGAGCCCTGCTGCCCCAGAGCCTGCAGCAGGTGCTGCCCGTGAGTTAAAGGGAAAAATTCTCCTTCAAGCAAAAGTAAAATTGGGGCTGCAGCCAGGCTAAGCACGGAGCAGTCAAGGCAGAATATTCACATTAAATTAATTTTGCTTCAGGGTAAAATATTCACAATAAAATTGGTGCATCCTTCAAATGAGGTGTCCCAACAAGCCACTGCCACCAGTGATGGGGTCAGCAGAGTGACTGAGTGGCCTTGCCCACATTTCCTGGCTCCTGACCCCTCAAATCCACTGCAGATTTTTTGGGGGGGTTTTTGGCCTCCCCTGTCCCTGAGCTGGGTCCTGCTGGCATTGCAAAAATGCCTGTGAAAATAAACACCCCTTTGCCATCCTTAATGCTGGGAAAGTGCTGGGATACAAATTGTGTTTATTTAATTATTGCAATTATTTGCACAGAAAACTGAAGGAATCCCCCAAAGTGCTGGGGGTCACTGGGGCTGTGTGTGACTTCTACCAGGTCCCCAAAACCTGCCCACCCCACACCTCAGGGGCAATGCTGACTTTGGGGAGATCACGCCCAGAAATCAGATTTCTCTGGGGGTTTTTCCACTTCTCCCCTTCAATGAAAGCACATTCTTTTAATGCCAATGTTTAATTATGCAATATTGAGCTGTATTATTGTAATTAACCCGTGGTTAAACGGGCTGGAGCTGTGAGGGGCCGGGGATGCCTTTGGGGCCCTCGGGTGCCTTTGATGTCCCCACAGCTCTGGGGTGAAATCTTCCACAATTCCAGCAGCAAAATCCATCATTTCTCACCAACCAACCCAACCCAACCCACAGACAGCAAAATTTATTCACTCCCTGCCCAGTTTGGGAGGGGGACAAGGTCCCCCCATGTCCCCCCATCGAGGTCCCTCCGTGTTCCCCAATCCTGACTGGAACCAGGCTGGGCCTTTAGGAATATTTTAAACCTTCAGGAATATTTTAAACCTTCAGGAATATTTAAAACCTATTTAAAACCTATCTTAACTCTCCAGGAATATTTTAACCCTTCAGGAATATTTAAAAACCTTTAGGAATAGTTTAACCCTTTAGGAATATTTTAACCCTTTAAGAATATCTTAACCCTTTAGGAACATTTTAATCCTTTAGGAATATTTTAACTCTTTAAGAATATCTTAACCCTTTAGGAACATTTTAATCCTTTAGGAATATTTTAACCCTTTAAGAATATCTTAACCCTTTAGGAACATTTTAATCCTTTAGGAATATTTTAACCCTTTAAGAATATCTTAACCCTTTAAGAACATTTAAAGCCCTTTAGGAATATTTTAACCCTTTAGGAATATTTCAAACCCTTCAGGAATATCTTAACTCTCTAGGAATAATTTAAACCTTCAGGAATATTTAAGATCCCTTAGGAATATCTTAACTCTTTAAGAATATCTTAACTCTCCAGGAATATTTAAAACCCTTTAGGTATAACTTCACCCTTTAGGAATATTTAAAACCCTTTAGGAATATCTTAACCCTTTAGGAATATTTAAACTCTTTAGGAATATCTTAACTCTCTAGGAATATTTAAAACCGTTTAGAAATATCTTAACTCTTTAGGAATTTCTTAACCCTTTAGGAAGAGTTTAACACTTTAGGAATACTTTAACCTTTTAGGAATATCTTAACCCTTTAGGAATATTTTACACCTTTCGGGAATATTTTAACCCTTTAGGAATATCTTAACCCTTAGGAATATTTAAAACCCTTAAGGATATTTAAATCCCTTTAGGAATATCTTTATGGGATTTTGGCTGGCAGTGCCTCAGAGCTGCTCTGTCCCCAGTGCCAGGGAGGTTCTGCTCAGTCCCAGCACCCCCAAACCAGCCCTGGCAGAGCCAATCCCCCAGAGCTCCATGCTGGGAACATCCCCAGGGATTGCTCCAGGCAGATTCTCCCCCTCACCTCCTTCCTCGCTATTTTTGATTTAATTTTATTTTATTTCACCCCTGGCATGGGGGTGGGGAGACATCCCAGGATCCCCAAACTTCAGTGCTGCCCTTCTAGGACTGGAATTCAAGATCCCAAACTTTTAATAACAACATTTAAAAAACAACCCCAAACCCTCAGAATAAACAGCAAACAGTCACTCAGGCTACTTTTCTTTGCAGGAATGGTTGTTTTTTTGTTGTTGCTTTCTTCATTTTCAAGCCATCAAGGAGCAGTTCAGCGCCACCGTGGGCCATCCCTCCCCCAAAGCAGACAAAAAAAGCCAAACTCCTTTTAAAGCACTTTTTTTCTTTTTTTTTATTGATTTCATTGAAAACAGAACAAGAAAATGATCAGAGCCAAAAGGCTGCCCCTTTAAAACTGTCAAAAACATTAACAGAAAAAAATAATAATAATAAACATGATGGCATTATGAATGTTCTAGAAGAGATGAACAAAAAAAAAAAAAACTTGTTACTGCACTAATTACAGTATTTAAAGATATATGCAAAAAAAAAAAATTAAGATAATGACCTGCCCAGCCACCACACAAAAGGTGATGGCAAATTTATTCACACTACAATACTAACAATTTAAAAAAAGTTTTGTTTTTTTCCTGCATTTTTATACTAAAATCACTTTGTTCTTTTTATACAATTGATAAGTTTATATTCACGTGGTGAGCAAAAATCACACCAGAATCAGCACCGTTTTGTTTTGTGGTTTCTTTTTGTTGTCGTTTTGGTTTTTTTGGTTTTTTTGTGGGTTTTGTTGTTTTTTGTGGTTTTTTTTTTTTTAAGCTTTTTTTTTTGCCTTTTTTTTCTTCCATGTTTTTAATGCTTGTCCCCGATGTTTCAATAATGGTAAAAAATAAATCAGTTTATTGAAACCTCATAGCATGTGGCTTAAAAATCAATCCAAGGTGCCCAGCGTGGAGCAAAGGGGTGGAAACAGACGAGCTGGTGGCAGCTGGGATCTTCTCACCCTGACACGTCTGTCCACCCCAGCCAGTCCAGGTCCTCTGTAATATATATATCATTCACTTTATCTTTAAAAAAAGGGGAGGAAAAACTGGTTTTCTTCAGGAATTAGTGTCTTGTAAAATCCTCTTCAGCCTTCTCTCTCTCTAAAACCACTGGTGGGATGGGGTGAGGGGAATTCCTTCACGGAGGAACCCAACACTGAGACAGGAGCAGGGCGTGGAGCAGAGCTGGTCTGAACGGAGAAAATCCAGGAGGGAGAGAGCCTGGGATCACAGGGAAAGATTCTGGGATTCTTCTCATCAGATGAGAAAAAAGGGTTTGGAGAGAACTGAGGGTGTTTTGTAGGGCCCCACCACAACGTCCTGCGAGATGGGGGAGGAATTATTCATTCATATATTTAAAAAAAAAAAAAAAAAACAAAAACGAACAAAAAACCAACCAACCAACCAAAAAACCAACCAAACCAACAAAAAACCAACCAGCACAACCTGCCCCGGGGCTGTGCCAAGGACACCCAGAGGCAGCTCCCTCCCAGAACCGAGTCCCATCAAGTATGCAGAGTTTGCTGTGGCGCGGAGGGGCGGGAGGGCTCCAGGGCATTCCGAGCACGGGCGGGAGGGCTCCCCTGCCTCCGACAGCATCAGCGCCTTCACAGGGGACACCAGGACAGCTCGGGGGGCCAAAAAAATGCAACAGCCACCCCTGCACACAGAGCTGTGAAACCCAGCAGCTTTCCAGGAGCAGGGAGGGGAGAACAACGCCACAGAGGTGGGATATGCTTTCACTCCTTCCTCAAGTAACAGTCGGTGGCACAGCCCTAAGTGTCACAAACCCTTGGCTTTCCTTGAGCGGGGTTTTTTTTCCTTTTTTTCTTTTTTTCTTTTTTTTTTTCTTTTTTCTTTTTTTTTTTTTTTTAATTTTCCGTGTTGTTTTGTGTCTGTCTTTTTTTTTTTTTTCTCTCTCTCTCTTCTCTCTCTTTAAATTTTGACAGTACGTGAGTGCCTGGGGTGGGAGGGTGGGTGTCAGAAGGGGCCGGCGGCGCTGGCGGCCGAGCTGGTGTCGGGCAGCCCGTTCTCCTGCGTGTCCTGGGCAGAGGTGCTGGCCTGCCGCTGCGCCAGCGCCGAGCTCGAGTGTTTGCACTTGGGTGAACCGCACTGACAGCTGAAGAATTTGCCTTTGATGTCCCAGAACCTGTCCCCGTAGTCGAAGCTGCAACAGAGAGAGAGAGACAGGAGGGGTCAGTGAGTGAGACAGCAGTCAGTGAGCAAAGAGAACCTGAGGTGGTTTGGGTTGGAGCAGCCTCAGAGATCATCCTGTTCCATGGGCAGAGACAGCTTCCATTAGAGCTCCAGCCTGGCCTTGGACAGCTCCAGGGACAGTTACAGCTTCTCTGGGCACCCTGTGCCAGGGCCTCACTGCCCTCATTGTGGAAGACTTTTGTAGTAGCGTGTGGCTACAGTGATCGATGGTATCCAGCATCCCGACAGATTTCTTCCTTTATATAACACAATCTAACCCTGCCCTCTGGCAGTGGGAAGCCATTCCACCTTGTCCTGTCCCTCCATCCCTTGTCCTGTCCCTCCATCCCTTGTCCTGTCCCTCCATCCCCTGTCCCCAGTCCCTCTCCAGCTCTCCTGGAGCCCCTTCAGGCCCTGGCAGGGGCTCTGAGCTCTGCCTGGAGCTTCTCCTCTCCAGGTGAGCACCCCCAGCTCTCCCAGCCTGGCTCCAGCCCTGGAGCAGCTCTGTGGCCTCCTCTGGATCTCTCCAGCAGCTCCAGCTCCTCCCTGGGCTGGAGGAACCTCACTAGTTCTCTTCTTACTAACTATTCTAGAAGTAGCAGTAGCAATAATCCAGGCCTATGTGTTCGTACTCCTACTAAGCCTCTACCTACAAGAAAATCTCTAACTCTCAATGGCACACCAAGCACATTCTTACCACATAGTTGACCCTAGCCCGTGACCCATCCTAGGAGCAGCCACTGCTCTAATAACTGCCTCAGGGCTGGGGCAGCTCTGCAGTGGGGTCTCACCTGGGCACAGGGGCACAATCCCCCCTTTCCTATTACCCACACTGGGCTCAGGGCTATGAGTGGGCACGGCCAGGTCGATCCTGGAGCTTTGCAAACTTCAGGGGGACCCCGAGGGAGCACAGGGATGGAGTGGGGCAGCTGGGGAGCAGCAGAGCCCTCAGAGGCCCAGCATGGCAGGGTGGCACGTACCCGATCTCCTCTCCAGCCTCTATGTGCCGGGTGCTGAAGAAGGCGATGCGGGGGAAGCGCAGGTCCTGGTGGGACATGAACACCCGCACGGGGATGAGGTTGGGCTCGCACAGGTGGTTGATGAAGCGGCTGATGTTGCCATAGAAACGGGCGTCGATGCAGTAAACCTCTCCATCCTGGGGAGAAACGGGGCAGGGCTCGTCAGGGGTTCATTGGCTTTAATCAACGAGCACGCTCTGCATTCATGCTGCACACAGCCCCAGGAGCACTCGTGTGGGTTTGAATGGACTGGAAACACACACACAGACTTTTATACACAACAGTGCCCTGAAACCAGAGTTTACCGCACACCCCACACCCCCCAAGAGCTGGTTTTTAACACCCTGGCACACCAGTTCTCCCAGTCCAAGCACCAATTTGGCACAATGGGATTGATGTTCAGTGCAGACACCTTACGGGTGTTCCAGTCCCTGGATAGGGGAACAGGCATCTGTTCTGTCCTCTAATTGAACATGACAGCTTGGAAACACAAAGCCAGAGCCTTGAGAAAACACAGGGTTGTGCAGATAAGAGAGAAAGTGAGAACACAAAAATTGCCTTTCCAGAGAGCCCAGAGAGCTGTAATACTTTGTTTTCCTTGAAAATAAAAGAACCCCCCTCAGGGCTTTTTATTCCAGCAGAGAATGACTGTGCAAAGCAGAGGTTTTAATTACAGCAGCTAATTTCAGTTGCAAAGAGGCCAAAAGCAAAAGGATCCATTAGTGGTGCTCCAAGTCCCTTTTGGACAAGCACCTCGGATCGTTAATGGACGAGCTGTGCCACGTCACACTCGGGGTGCAGGAGCCCAGGAAAACATCCCAGAACTGGGGGAGGCATCACCCCAGCAGGCCTGGGGCACACACACTGTCACCAGCTCTGGTTTCATCAATCAGAGACTTCACTCCCTCAGTTTCATCCACAGAAATGCCATGGTGGGGCAGGATGACACATCCACATCCACAGCAGGACATGGGACACTCCAGGATCACCTCACAAGGAGCCGTGAGCAACAGCTCAAGGGACAGGGACAACAGAAAACAAAACCCAGACAACAGGAATGACAGCCCAGATAACAGAAATGACAACTCAGATAACAGAAATGACAACCTAGGTAACAGAAATGGCAGCACAGGTAACAGAAATGATAACCAGGTAACAGAAATGACAGCCCAGGTAACGGAAATGATAACCAGGTAACAGAAATGATAACCAGGTAACAGACATGACAACCCAGATAACAAAAATGACAACCCAGATAACAGAAAGGATAACCAGGTAACAGAAATGATAACCAGGTAACAGAAATGACAACCCAGATAACTGAAATGATAACCAGGTAACAAATGATAACCAGGTAACAGAAATGACAGCCCAGATAACAAAAATGACAGCCCAGGTAACGGAAATGATAACCAGGTAACAAATGATAACCAGGTAACAGAAATGACAGCCCAACCACTCTCACCATTCCAGCCCTTCCTTTGATTCACACCAGGACCTGGAGGCCCCCCAGGGCTGGGATTCACACCCTGGCAATGCCCCATCAGTCTGGAGGACACAAAGCCTGCTGGCTCTGCCCTGCCCTTCCCTGCCCAGCCTGATGGGCAGCTTTAGCCATTCCCCAGTGATTTGGTGCCTGCTTTTCTCCAGGTGTTCCACCTTGGTGTCCCTTCCTGCCTCCCTGAAGGATTCCCAGGAGCCAGCACAGAGGTTCTCCCTCAGGGCTGAGCAAGAGGCAGGGCAGGGCCCAGCTGGGCTCTTGCTCATAAACCAGGCTAAAGTCCTTTTCAACTTTTTAATTACAGTCTGACCCCCTGTTTGCACACCAGACTCATTATTTATCTTTTCTCAGTTTTTGAAATGTGTGTTGCTTTAAAGAAATGAGGAAAAAAAATAAAGCAAAGCTTCTTTGTCACCAGCTGATGACAGAAACAAGGCACAGAGTGTTTTACAGCCTTCCTGGGAAGCCTCCCCACTCCTGTGAGTCCCCAGCTCACCTTTTCTCACTTCTCCTTTCCCAGGAGGAGTCTGAAATCATGCCCTTGCTTAAAACTTTTAGATTGTACTTTGCAAAGTAAAATTTCTGCCCTGAGAGCCCTCACAGAGCAGTGCAGGGCAACAAACAGCACAACAAGGTGCCTGATGGATCCTTTCTGAGTGAACAGGGTTTGTGGGGTGTTTTTTAATCTTTCAGCTCATCATCACTTCATGAAGAACTCACAGAGCTGCCAATCACACAGGTGCCAGGCTGGGAGTACCAAAACCTGGACAATGGAGCTCAGGATGCTCCAAGGGGTTTGACAGAAGAGCATCTTGCTCAAAAATGGTGTGGGCAGCACATGTTGGTTCTGCTGCCCTTTTAACCAGCCCTAAATCCCATCTCAACCACCTTTCCCCTAAAGCACAGCAATTGTGCTCTCTGCAGGATTGCACTGCACATCAAGATGGAGACAATGATTCTCTGGGCTCTTTGAGGAGTCAGGAGCTGGGGTTTGTGTGGCTGCAGACACAGTACCTTGTTGTCCAGGTCGAAGAGGTAGGAATCCTCCTCACGGACATCGGCCTCGGAGTCGGAGATCAGCTCCCCAACGTACCTGTGGGCACAGGGACAGGCAGGAATGAGACCACAGCCTCAAACCCCTCCTTTTGGGAGAGAGAAACACCCCAAAATGGAGCCCAGCCACAGATGGGCAACCACAGCACAGTGCAGGCCAGCTCTAAGCCACCAAACTCTGTTAAATTCCAGCAGTGAAAATCTGACTCTAAATCCACCTCTTCAGAGAAACACTTAAATAATATCAAAAATTACATTCATGATATTCAGACCACTTTAATATTAAAAATCCCTTTATTTTTTTTTTCCTGAGGACTAAGTTTCCTTTTGCAAATCTCTCTGTTGGCCAAGATCAACACATGAATCCAAGTCTCCTGAAGCTCCTGGTCAGACTCAGGTTGTCCCACAACCACTGCAGTGCTTGTGCTGCTCACACCCCAAAACAAAACACTTTTGTCTGCCCCTCATGTATTTCCCGGGATATTTTGATCAATTACAGCTCAAACAACTACAAAACTTTTGGTTTAAAAGTCTTAGGCTTGGTTTAAAAGTCTAACCTAACCTGGCAGGACCCCTGGATCCCTTCTCAATCCCTCCTGAACCAGGACAAATGTGAGCTGTGGTCCCAGGTACAGTCACCCTGCTGGAAAACCAGGGGACAGGCAGGTGACAGGCAGGCCCTCCAAGGAGAATGAAGCAGGTGCTGCTTGGTCTGGGCTTGCTGAGAAGAACCACACAGCCAGAGAGGTCTGGGTTTGATGCAAACCCCCCTTGCTGCAGGAGTCCCCACAGCACTGGTGCTCCCACCTCTGTCTCTCCACCTCTATTTTAAACAGTTTTGGACTGTCAAGGCTCAACATTTCCTGCCCTGAGCTGCTTCAGTCAAAGTAAGAGACGCAGAGAGGAGGGAATGAGGGAGGGTGTGAGGAAGAGGAGCAGCACAGCAGCTTTCAAGCTTTTCAAATGTACAAGGCCAGGGTTTGGAGCAATCTGGGACAGTGGAAGTGTCCCTGCCCACGGCAGAAATGGGATTTAAGGTCCCTCCCAACCACCCCAGCCTGTGTTTCTGTGATTTTGGTGTGTAAGTGTTCCCAGCCTGCAATGAAGCAGTGATTATTTAAAGGAAAGGATTCACCACATGAATAAATATTCTTTGCAGCATCAACAGAACTTCCATGGCCATGCTCTCACAGCATTCCTGCAGCCCTCAGGCACATTCCAAGTGTTAAACAACTGCCTCCAATCCCCCAGGGCTCAATCAGCACTTAACTCCCAGGCTGGGGAGGAGGAGAGCCAGGAAACACGAACCTGGAGAGCATCCCTGAGCTCTGTGACCAGGATTTCTGGCTGCAGTTCCCAACTGGGAGCCTCCTGTTTGCCCTCACTGCTCCACTGCTGGAAATCACCCGCTCCTTGGAGGCCTGAAGCACAAAAGGTGGCCAGAGAGGGAGAGAAATTGCTGTGGGAAGGCCCAGCAGGCAGAGAAGCTGAGAACAGCTGAATAATTCTGCTCAGAGAGGCCCCGTGCCCAGGGACAGCCGGTGCAGGTTTATAATTCCATGAAATAAAATACCACAACCAAATTAAAAATCGTTGGTTTAATGCTCCTTCAAAGCCTATTCCTGTAACTCATTTCCTTTCCAGGGCTGTTCAAAGATATTAACAGGTCCCTGATTTTCCAGGCCCAAAGTTAGGGGAGGATGTGCAAGGGGTGCATGTTCCTCCCAAAAACTAGCAGGAGCCCCTTCATTTAAGAACTCCTGTGCACAAGGCAGTGCCTTTCTCCCCAGCAGATGTTCAGCACACTGATGGTAAATAACTCAATAACTCCATCCCAGAGCTTCCCAGGGCTGATCATCACTGCTCAAACAGCCTGGGATTGAGTGAGCTTGGAACAGATGATCTTGGAGGTCATTTCCAACCTCAATGATTCTGTGATCAGAGGGGACTCCATGCAAAAACCAAGAGCAATGAGCAGTCCCTAGCACAGGCTCCAGGGTTTTCCACAGGATGGGAGACAGGAGGCCTGGCTGGAGCTTCTCTGCCTGAAAATCAGGCTGAAACACCTGCCTTGATGCAGCTGGCACCTTCCTAAAGCACCAGTGGAACAGAAAGCAAATATTCAAACCCCATAAATGGATGCAAAAGCAATAGACCAGATCATCTGGTTCCTGCATCCCACTAACTCCCAGCCTCTCCAACAAAAGGCAGCAGCAGCTGCGCTGTTTCCAGAAGGAGCAGCTCCAGCAGCTACCAACCAAGCATGAACAGAGCAGATCCAACCCAACCCACAGCAGCAGCAGCACAGGGTGAGCAACAGCAGCTTCTGAACAGCACTAAATTCCAAGGCCAGGGAGAAAACTGCCCATGAGCAGAGCCCTGAGGGGCTGCAGAGCCTGCAGGCTCCATGGAGCCCTGTGGGACAGGAGGGTGACACTGCCACACCTCCCCTTGATGCCTTGTGCAGGCTGCCCCAGAACAGAGGCTAGACAGAGCTACAGAATAAAGCAGGGATTTATGAAAAGCATCTCCTCCATGGATGCACCTTGGGCAGCACCAGAGCCCAGCCAGGGCTGCACCCAAGATGAACCAAAATGGCCCCAAAATGCACGGCCGGGCACGGGGTCTGTCCCTGGGATCAGTTCTGCTCCATTTGCACCTTGCAGTTCATTGTCCCATTCCAGCTTTAGCCCAGGCAGTCCCACCCTGCTTGTTTTTCTCTCTCCAGCCCACGGGGTTTGTGCTCCTGGGCTGAGATTTGGGTCATTTGTCCTTGGTGCCCAGCTGGAGCAGGAATTGTTTTGTCTCCCTGCTCTGTGCACAGAGCTCAGCATCCCCTGATGTGAACCCAGACCCACACACTAAAGCAGCACAGAATGTGAAAAATAGAAAAGCTCAAACCTGAGGCATCACCCTCACCATGCTGCTGCTCCCAGGGCTGTGCACAAGGGACAGGAGGCAATTACAGAGTCACAGAACCATCAAGGTTGGGAGAGACCTTCAGGACCACTGAGTCCAGCCATGAACCCACCACCAGCACCATCCCCAGTTGCCACATCCCAATGCCTTTTGAACACTTCCAGAGGTGGTGACTCCAACACCACCTCCCTGGGTGACTCATTCCAATGCCTGACCACTCCTTCAGCAAAAAGCCATTTCCATGGCTCTGATCTGAACCACCCCTGGTGCGACTTGAGGCCATTTTTCTTTTCACTGATTCCCTGGAGCACAGACTGACCCCCCCGGCTGTCCCCTCCTGTCAGGAGCTGTGCAGAGCCACAAGGGCCCCCTGAGCCTCCTTTGCTCCAGGCTGAGCCCCTGCCCAGCTCCCTCAGCCCCTCCTGGTGCCTGTGAAGAGCTCCAGGATAAAGGTCACACCAATAAAGGTCACACCAGTACAATGATCCTTCCAAAGCACAGCAATAACCACTGGACAGAGCAGCTGCCCACCCAGGGCTCTAATGCAGATGTTCAACACCAAATGCTGTTCCAGAGGAGCTGCTCCTGGGATCTGCTGTGTCCTGGCAGCCCTGAGCACAGCCAGCCCTGGGGCTGCTTTCCAGAGGAGGAAAAGCAGGAACCAGGTCTATTGGATGCTCACAGAGAATCACAGCAAGAACTCATGGAGCCAAGGGCTTGGATTTGGTGAGTGAGAAAATGAGTGTGTGACACAGGGGGAATGTGCATGGCACAACATTAATTAGCTCAGCTGTTCAGTAAGCAGCTCATTTAGCTAATGAAGGTTGTACCCAGCAGTGGAACAGTGCCAGCAGCTCCTGGCAAGGCTGGGGGCAGTCAGGCTGTGGGATCTGCCCCCCATCAGCCCCAGTGCTCTGCAATGTGTGTTCATCACCCCTTCCCTGGGCTGTTCCCTCTCTGCCTGCTCCTCCTGTGCAGGGTTTGCTGAAGTCTCTGCCTTTTTTCCTTGCAGCAGTTTCCTCACAGGCTTTGATCTGTTCTGGGCACTGCACCATGACCCTGGGACCTCTGGTACTTATGGACAGCCCTGCACAAGGCCAGGCCTGAGGCACTCCCACAAACAGCAGCTTTTGGCTTTATCTCTAAAAAAATATCTTAGCAGCTGGCAGCTCCTGACACAGAAGAAATACTTGGCCAATTCACTGCAGAATTATCTTTTCCTTTATTTTTTCTTTTAGATACTGCAATAATCTTCCTGAATCCCTCACCCAATTCCAAAACACATCAATAACTAGTTCTAAAAACAACCAGCAACTATTTCCACGATGGACATGAGCCTTATTTAGAAGATCCTCAGTCACTGTAGTATTGCAATGAAGGAAATACTTTCTAAACTATTTAATAAAGTACATATACCACTTTAAAGTCTGTGGGGTCTGATGACAGGTTTTCCACTTGACATAAATCTGAACATTTCTGTGCCTAAGTACTTTATTGAGTCAGGGCCAAAACATGTGCTTAACCCCAAGTGCTTCCTTGTTTTGCTGAATCAGACTAAGCCAGTGCTGTGACACTGGAAAACCTCTGGAGAAGTCAGGATTGAAGCAGAGAAAGTTGTTCCCCACTGCCCTGGCCTGCAGTGCCCCATATCTGTGGCAAACACAGGAGCTGAGCACATCTTGCAGCACAACCTAAAAGTGTTTTTCCTCCTTAATTTGTGTTTCAAAAGGGGAAGAGCTGAGCACAGATCCCAGCAAGACAGAGGGAAGTAGAGAAAGCTCCATACTATGAGAAGCAGGACAGACAGAGCAGGGAATGGAGTCAGGAAACCTCTGGCTGAGGGCAGGCAGCTGGGCTCAATGCCAGCTTGATCTGCATGAAAATCTCTCCCTGAAAGGGAGCAAAGCATGTGTGCCCTGGGGAACTGCTGGGGCTGCTGGGCTGATGGAAGCTGCACAACTCACTCCTGGATTTGGGAACAGCTGGGGGTTTTGGGATGGTGAAAACTGCACAACTCAGTGCTGGATTTGGGAAGTGCTGGGTTGCTGGGATGTGAAAGCTGCACAACTTACTCCTGGATTTGGGAATGGATGGGATTTGCTGGGTTCATGGTAGCTGCAGAACCCACTCAGTGCTGGATTTGGGAAGTGCTGGGGCTGCTGGGATGGTGAAAGCTGCATAACTTACTCCTGGATTTGGGGTTGCTAAGCTAATGAAAGCTGTACAATTTATTCCTGGATTTGGGAATGGATGGGATTTGCTGGGCTGCACAACTCAGTGCTGGATTTGGAAAGTGCTGGGGGTTTTGGGATGGTGAAAGCTGCACAACTCACTCAGTGCTGGATTTGAGAAGGGCTGGGGTTTTGGGGAAGATGAAAGCTGCACAACTCACTCAGTGCTGGATTTGGGAAGTGCTGGGGCTGCTGGGCTGGTGAAAGCTGAACACCTTACTACTGAATTTGGGAATGGATGGGATTTGCTGGGCTGCACAACTCATTCCTGGATTTGGGCAGTGCTGGGGTTTTAGGGATGGTGAAAGCTGCACAGCTCACTCAGTGCTGGGGTTTTTGGGCAGTGCTGGGGTTTTGGGGTGGTGAAAGCTGCACAACTCACTCGCACACGAAGGTTCCCAGAGGAATGTCCTGCATCGTCCGCACTCCCCAGCCCATCTTCTGTGTCCGGTAAAGCTGCAACCGAGTCCTGGAAAAGAGGAAAGGAGGAGATGGAGCCACACTGATGGCAGCACTCCATGGAAAGGATGAATTTTCATGGGGAGATGAGCAAAAAGCCAGCACCTTCCATCAAGCACACACTCCCAGAGGATTTTAATATTCACCCTCCCGTTGTCACCCTGCAGGGACGCTGCACTCCCACAGCTCCCAGCTGTGGGCAGATGCTGGCATGGAAACAGCCCAGGGACAAGGGACAGGTGCCACTCAGCCCCTTCTGCCTGCCCAGGTGCACACCAAGGGGCTGGGGAAGAGGGAACAGGGCTGGATGCTCTGTGTGATCACGATTTACAGAGGATATCAGAACCCCACCAGCAGCATTTCCTTCCCCTCCATGCAGCCCTGGGGGAGGCAGGGAAGGTGGAAGGGGATTTACAGCAGTGGAGTGGTGCTGAGGGGGAAGGCAGGGATATCCCAGGGACTAAAAAACACCTTGAGCTAAGTGCTCTGACCCCTCTGCCCTCTGCCAAAGCCAGGGCATTCAGCAATTCCATCATATCCAGCTGCCTGGCTGAAAGACAAGAAAGAAAAGCTGCAACTTGAGACTTCTTGGTGTAATAGCTGCTCTGTGGAATTTTACTGATGGGGGTTATAGGCGGAGAAACAATCCTGTAAGTCATTCTGCCTCCTGCTCAGCCAGAACCTGAGTTAAGTGCAGGATGAACAGTCTCCAGGGCTAGGAAGAGCTTGCTCTATCCCTGAGGGAACCAAAACCCACTCTCAGCAACGCTGTTATCGGAATTAAGTGAAATCTGATGCTCACCTTAACTTCTCCCTGTTGCTTTTCCCAGTGCTTCTCTTCCCCCCACCCACTCCCTCCTGCACTGTCAGCTCAAACCAGGGGATGTGAACTTCATCCTGTCTGCCCACAGCTGCACCAGGACAAACCTCAGGGGAGTGATTGCTCTCACAGAAGCAGGGTCTAACACTGGGCTTGGGGAAGCTCCCCCAGCTTTTGGCATGTCCATCAGAGCAGAGCTCAGATCTGGCCCTGCTCTGGAGCCAGCACTGCTGGCAGCAGCGGGGCCGTGGCTCTGAGCTGAGCCTGCCAGCTGAGCTGGGCCAGGCTGCCAGCTGGATACGTGTGCTCTGCCAGGCAGAGCTAATTTGGAGCCAATCTGATAAAGGAAGCACTGCAAACAGAGCAGCAGCACCCCTGTGTCAGCTGCAGCCCCTGCAGGAGCCTTCCCCACTGCCTCCCCAGGGACTGTGAGCTCTGCCCAGCACCTGACCCTCCTTCCCAGCAA
The DNA here is from genome assembly GCF_027579445.1 of Ammospiza nelsoni. Classification (NCBI taxonomy): domain Eukaryota; kingdom Metazoa; phylum Chordata; class Aves; order Passeriformes; family Passerellidae; genus Ammospiza; species Ammospiza nelsoni. The sequence continues at coordinate 2,668,203 of NC_080652.1, read as the reverse complement.
AGCTGCTCTCCCTGGCTTGTGCTGGGTTCCCAAACCTTCCCATCTTTCAGAAAAAACACTTCAGCAAGGCAAAAAAAATGCAAAAGCAACAGCTCTAGCTGTACAGCTCCTGAAGAAACACCCACGGAGGCACCGGAGCTTGGCAGGGAAAACCAGAGAGAGGTAAAGTTCTGAGGAAACACATCGAGTTCCTTCCTTGCTTATTTTTAACAGTGCAAAATGTCATTGAAACTACAAAGCTTGCAAAAAGAGTGTTGTCAGCACTACAAATAAATTCTAAAAAGTTTTTGTGTTTTTTTTTCCAGTGGGATGCCTTTGAACTTAGTGCAGGGACAAACTCCTCCATAGCAGAGGTCCAAACAAAAACATTGACATTTTTAGCCAGGCACCAAAATCCCAGAGGTGTAACCTGGAGCAGAGAGGCCAACAGGCATTCAGGTATCCAGTTCAGGGAGAATCATGCCAAGAATTTGTAAATTTTAAGCAGCCAAGTCTGGCCATGCTGGCCTGTATTTCTAATCTAGACTGCTGGCTTACAAGATCTTCTGAATTCAGACTCTGCAGCTCAGTTGCTGTCATGTCCTTCTCAGCTCTCCCCCTGAGACACCACACTTGGGCTGTGCCTGCAAACCCACAAGCCATTTGTATGTTTTATGGTCAGCTGATGAAAGAACACTGCAGTTCCCACCTGAGGGTGCAAACATTAACTGAGATGTTAATTGAGCTCATCAACCCACTGCCGCTCCACTCCCACTGGCAGCACGCAGGATCCCACTTCCATCCCACCACCCCCGGCTGCCCTGCTGGGTTCTGTGGGATTATGGGTGAGCTGAGAGCCACAAGGCTGATGGGTTTGGGGCTGGTCATGCCCAGAGCAGCTGTGTTTGCCCCTCCTGCCCACCTGAGGCCGTTCTGCACCACCCGGTTCCTGCAGGTTCTCCAGCATGAGCACGCGTGGTTGCACTCGAAGATCAGGGGGGGCTCAGCCATGTTGAACTCAGGCAGGAGTCGGCCATCCTGAAGGAGAGAACCACCCCAGACTGGGTTATTTGTCCCCAAAACCACAAGCAGAAATTCCCCCCAAGGGTTAAAAACAGGCTGGAGAACCCCATGGTGAAGTTGTGCCCAAACCCAGCGTCAGAGCTCAGGTTCTGCTGAGACATAAACTTTAAAGAATTTAGGGATTTTAGAGGAGCTGAGGTTTTAGTTGGAGATAAGCTTTATTAGAGGTAATCAAAATAAATGGGTAGGCCTTGATGAAGTTAAGAGTTAGTAGTTCACTAATAATTGATTGCTTGTGAACACAATGTTTGGTTAGCTGGGTTTCTAATGAAGAATATAGAAACTGATAAATAGCTTTTAGGAACATAAGACAATTGTGGTCTCGTCTGTTCTGAAACCAATTGAAGACAGGAATGGGAATTCTACCAAGGGTTCATTTGTCATATTTGCATTGAAAAGGTAGAAAGGTCAGAACGAGGAAGACTTCATTTACTTCCTCATTTTGGGACCCCTCCCCATTAAATGGACCACCGACCCATTTCAAGGGACAAACTACAAATGCTTAATGGCTTTTGGGCTAATTACCATGGGAAGCAGGGAATGGGATGTACCAAAGTAATGAATATGTATTTGTATTTTGGGTATTCAATACCTGTACAGATAAAAGGACTCTGTAATCACCTGTAAATTGCAGTGTGTGTTTGGAAGCTATCCCACAATAAACATACACTTTCTAACTCTAAAGTATTAGAGAGTCTTTATCTGTCACAGTTGGATATCAGTACTAGATCAATATCCATATTTTTAATAAATCACCAAAGTGGTTTCTTTGATCTTCCCTGACAGCAGCACAGTCACCACTGTCACCCACAGCTGACAAACAGCCAGAGAATTTAGATTTTTGCTGCCTGCTATCACCCTACACAGCATTAAAAAAAACCCTCCCAGTGCTGTGCAGAAAACTGGTGTGCATCATCATCATCATTGCCATTTGCTGTGCTGGAGGGAGAAATGGATGCTTAGTCTGCCTCTGGAATAAAGCCTGAACTTGCAGAGTCCAAGGCCAGTGCACTTAAGTTCTGTGAATCACACTACATTTCCAAATAACACTCTCAAAAAATCCTACAATTCAATTATTTACCAACACACAGGATTAAGGAAGTGATGGATGTAATTTATCATATTTAACAAATGTGGCTTTTAAGGCTTGAGAGGTGTAATCACCTATTAATATGTAAATAAAATGGCTACAAAGCCAAGAAAGATGCCAACACTGCCCCTGGGAGAAACCTGCAGAGATTCAAAGAACTTCTGATCTTTGTAGCACCTGCCCAAAGATGAATCTCAAAACCTCCCTGGAGGGTTGAAGCATTTACCCAAAACAAACCTGACTTCTGGCAATGTGGCAGTGAAAACATCTTTACTCTGCCTTCATCCAGAAGAATCACACTAAATAAAAGCAGATTTTAAACAATTCTCTTTCTACTCCCCTCCCTTTGTTTACATCTTACAGCACTTTCCACGTTGCTCTGAAATGGAAGCTGATTTCACACTTGGATTGTTGAATCCTCCCTATCACATGGGTGTAATTAATGGCTCAGTTGGCACGAGTGGAACACAATAAATAACACAAGGAAAGCTGCCCTGAGCAGGCAGTTTGGATTATCACATGTCTCAGAGCTTAGACTATAACTTCAGGCATTTTAAGTCAAGAAGAAAGGAGTTGGAATTACAGAAACAGGGAATGGTTTGGGGTGGAAGGAGCCTCAAAGCTCAGCTCATCCCAACCCCTTCCATGGGCATGGACATCTCCCACTAGAACAGGGTTGCTCCAAGCCCTGTCCAGCCTGGCTTTGAGCTGTGCAAGGAACTGAATCAGGCAGAATTGAGCTGCCAGGCCCTGGTGTGAGCCAGAGGGGGCTGTGTGTGCTCACCTTGTCGTACCAGCAGCGCATGCTGAGCTGGCCACACATGCAGTTACTGGAGGAGCAGTCGTCTATACAGACACAATACTGCAAGAGAAGCAAAGGGTTAATTCCACACCACTCACACCACTGAGGCTGCAAGTGGAGGCTGGGTCAGGAAACCACATTCTCCTCCTCTTGCTGCAGCTCCTCACCAGAGGGATCACCAGCTTCACCATTCAGGGGCAGTTCTACTCCTCTGTTTATTTCTGTGTGCAATGAGCACCAAATCCTGCCGTGCAAGGAAGGATCTCTTTCTGAGCCAGCCTCACTGCTCAGGAGAGGATGTTCCCCTGCTGTAACCCTCCCCCATGCCCTGTGAGCTGTTCTCCACACCTGAGGACAAGGAAAGCTCCAAGGAGGGACCAGAGCTGGGAGATGATGCAGCTGTGCTCAGTCCTCCCCTGCTGCTTCCCCAGGCCAGCAGAGCCCTGCCACCACAACAGGGAGTGGCCCTGGCAGGGTCACTTCAGCCACCTCAGAGCTGTGCCCAGTGAGGTCTCACCCTCACCCTGAACCTCCCCATCTCTGCTTTCCCACCCAGCCCTTCCAGGGCTGCAGCATCACAGCCAAGACCTCAGCCTGGCTGCTGCAGTCCATGGGAAGGCAGCATGGAGAAGGTCTCCCAACAAATCCCTGACTCTGCAGCCTCATAAGAGAGGACAAGGATGAATGGGAGCCACATCAGCCAGCACCAGATGGCCAATGCTACAGCTGAACACAGAGCTCAGCTTAAACCTCAAAACTGAAGAAAATCAAAATCCCATCTCCAACAACAAAATCCCATCTCCTACAGCTCCAATGCTATAGCTGAACACTGAGCTCAGCTTAAACCTCAAAACTGAAGAAAATCAAAATCCCATCTCCTACAACAAGAGGCACTCAACCTTAGCTGGAATCTGATGGCAATATCAGGACAACATTGCCATGTGGAATGCCAGATCTGTTCTGAGGAGCACTGCAGAGCCCAGGACAAGAACACTCAGGATCCCTCACCTGTAAATGAGTGATGTTCCTGTCAATGTCCATCGGGGAGGTGACACAGTTCTGTGACACGTATTTGTAGTTGCTGGGGCAGGGCTCACTGTCCACAGAGTTGACACAGGGGATGGGGATCCGCTCGTAGCCCCGGGCAATGTCTCTGTCACGGAGAAAGAACTGTCACAGAGGAAAGTCCCCCAGACAAGGGGCCATTCAAACGCCATCCTGGGGCAGAGTCACTGAGCACTCAAAGCCATTCAGACTAGAACAGAGCTCATGTTTTCCCACCCTGCCTTACAGATGGTTCTTTGTGCTTGTGAGTATTTCCATTTGGAGGATGAATTTGCAAACCATGGACTGAATCAGCATGGGCTTAGTTCTTGCTAAGCTCACAGTGACCTTCACACCAGTTTAAAAAGCCACAGAATTCTTTCTTAAACCAGGCCCCCAGCCTTCCCTGTGCAAGAGCTAAATATCATGACCCACAAGCAAAGCCAGCCCTATTCTCACCTGCTCACCACCTTCTCTATCTGGGCAGGCTTCTCAGAAGACGATTCTTTGAGAGTCTTGTTCATCTGTAGGGCCACCCAGACCTGAGAGTTAAGGCTGGAGCACTGGAGCGGGGTCTCACCCTCCTTGTTCTTTAAAGTGACATCCGAGCCACGGGAAAGAAAGAGACTGCAAAACAGCAAGGAAGGATAAGGATTCCCCAGGAGAAAGCAAGCAAGGGGAAAAAAAGCTGAATCACATCCTCCAGCCAGCCCTTAAGGGACTGTAGTAGTGAATAATCACCTGAGTTTTCTTTATTAAGCATGGCTCAGTGAATCCTTCTGACAGAAGCTCTGGGCAAACCATGCCTTGCTTCAGGTACCTTGCTGGTACCAGCCTAACTTCAGACAGGCTTGAAACTCTCTCTGGCAGGGAAAGATATGGGGTGGGAAGAGTAGGCTGGAAATGGAAGAGCCCCACAGGAAACTGGTGGTGGACTTGGCCCTCGTTTATACTCACCAGCTTTTGGTGAGAACACATGGTGGCTTTATTCAGAGCAGGAATGAAGCAAAGGAACAAAGGTAACAGGGCACCTTTTTACCATGCTAGTGGTGGGGAAAAAAAAGCTTTAATCAAGGAAGCCTGACACCTTCCTGCTGGGAAGCCCAGGCTGAGCACAGCCCCTCAGACTCAAACACGCCACATTCTCTGAGCAGCTGCTGGTACCTCACACTCCCCATCCCAGGAGAAAAACAAACCCTCCATGGCAATCCTGGGCTGGGTGTAAAGACCAAAGGCATCTCAGAGGCTCTCCTGAGGCTGGCAGGCAGCAGCAGGGGGGCAGGGAGGGGTGGGCACTGCACTTACACCACACACTCATAGGGGTTCAGGGTGCAGGGAAGGGTGAGCACTGCACTTACACCACACACTCATAGCAGTACAGGGGCAAGGAGGAGTGGGCACTGCACTTACACCACACACTCACAGGAGTTCAGGGCACAGGGAGGGGTGGGCACTGCACTTACACCACACACTCACAGTGGTTCAGAGGGCAGGGAAGGATGGGCACTGCACTTACACCACACACTCACAGGAGTTCAGAGGGCAGGGAAGGGTGGGCACTGCACTTACACCACACACTCACAGGAGTTCAGGGCACAGGGAGGGTGGGCACTGCACTTACACCACACACTCACAGGAGTTCAGGGCACAGGGAGGGGTGGGCACTGCACTTACACCACACACTCACAGTGGTTCAGAGGGCAGGGAAGGATGGGCACTGCACTTACACCACACACTCACAGGAGTTCAGAGGGCAGGGAAGGGTGGGCACTGCACTTACACCACACACTCACAGGAGTTCAGGGGGCAGGGAGGGGTGGGCACTGCACTTACACCACACACTCACAGGAGTTCAGAGGGCAGGGAAGGGTGGGCACTGCACTTACACCACACACTCACAGTGGTTCAGGGCACAGGGAGGGTGGGCACTGCACTTACACCACACACTCGTAGCGGTTCTCTCGCGCTGCGATGTGCAGGGGCGAGTCCCCGTGGATGTTCACGGCGTGCAGGTCACACTTTGCTGCCAGCAGGATCTCAGCTATGTCAACACAGCCAGAAAAAGCAGCCCAGTGCAAACAAATGTTTTCCTCCTGGAGGGAAAGAGAACAGAGAGGAGGTTGTTTAAAACCCCGTGGATTGGGGGTTCCTTCCTCAGCTCTGCACCTGCAGCATTCAGTGTGTGGCTGCCATCCCCACCCTGCTCTGGCTGAATGGGGATGCCAGGGTGGACAGGGAAACCTCAGAGTAGCCAAACAGGGAGCTCTCACTCCATCCACCTCTGCACACCAAGGATGGGGAGGCTGCACACAAGGCAATCCATCACCTTCCCTACACACACAGACAGCTCGTCGGTCTCTGAGCCACAAACCAATCTAGATCAATCCAGGAAAGAGGTGACAGACATGAACAAACATGCTGGAAAAGGCTGGATGCTGAGTTTGCCCAGCCCCAACATCCAGCAAAGCTACTGTACCTCCCAGGGCTGCAAAATTAAGGAGAAAAAGAGCACAGCACGAAATTAAGGAGAAAAAGAGCACATAGGGTATGTGAAGGTGCCAAAAAGAGAACCAGGAGCCATGGGGTAAGCAATCAATCTGACTCCAGGCATCTCTTAAATACAGTATGTACTCATCTCTCACTAGCAGCACTGGAAATAGCTGAACACTCATCTTTCTGATGGAGATATTTTAAGGGATGATCCTGTTTTCTGTTACACTGCAATTTGCAGCACACGTCGATCCCTTCCCCATGACAGCCTCTAAAGACATTGATGACAACAGTGAAATGATAGTAATGATCACCCAGCTATTCCCCTTTTTTTCCTTCTTTTTAAAGCAAAACCAAAGCTGCTGCTGGAGTGTTTGAGCTGTTATCATGTAACTTAAGGTCCTGCCTTAAATAGGGAGCTATTACCACACATCAGGGAGAGGGAGACACTTTCCTACCCAGCTCCTGCTTCCCTTTACAGTGTCATCTAGAAAAACCCCACACAACCTACAGAAAACATCCACCCTGTGGGTTGCACCCACATCCTGAAGCTCAGATAGGTCACAGGCACCTGGACTGGTGCTCCTGCCTAAAAAGTAGCATGATCACAAGCAAAGCATTTCCCCCAAAGCAGGAGGTTTCCCAGTGACATTTGTCCTGAAGCACATCCAGCAGGACACCCCAGCTGAGGTCCAGGAGAGATGTGTCACACACACAGCTGTTAAGAGCACGGTTTTCTTTCAAGGAAATTGTTGACTGAGTTGATTTGATGTTCATCATTAATGTGTGATATTGAAGCTGTGATAGATCAAAGAGTCTGTTTTGTTCAGAGTCAGCAAACAGATGTAACAGCCCAAAAAGCTTCCTCTCACCTTGATTTTTGTTTTTGGAACAGGACTGGATCCAGACCTGCCTGGGAACTGGGAACCATCTAAGTGTGCTGTGTTTGGCTGGGATAGGGTTAATGTTTCTGGTGTGGGGCTGTGCTGAACACAGGGCTGGGGACACAGAGATGTCACCTGCTGAGCAGGGCTGACACAGAGCCTGCTCTGCCCTGTGCTGCCTCACTGGGGAGGAGACTGGGGGACAAGGAAAGCTGGGAGGACACAGCAGGACAGGTGACCCTGACCAAAGGGACATTCCAGACCATCTGACATCAGTTCTGGATATAAGGTGGGGAAAGGAGGAGAAAAGGGGATGTTTGGAGTGATGGTTTTTGTCTTCTCAGGTCAGTGTTCCATGGGTGGGGCTCTCCTGGAGGTGCTGAACACCTGCCCAGCCATGGGAAGCAGGGAAAGAATTCCCTGTTCTGTTCTGCTTGTGTGTGTGCCTTTGGCTTTTCCATTAAACTGTATCTCAACCCACAAGTCTTTTTCTACCTTTTTCCCTCCTAATTGTCTCCCCAGTGGTGGGGGAGTGAGCAAGGGGCTGTGAGGGGCTTGGTGCCTGGCTGGGGTTAAGCCACACAATCACAGAAACACAGAGGGGTTTGGTTTGGTTTGGTTTGGTTTGGTTTGGTTTGGTTTGGTTTGGTTTGGTTTGGTTTGGTTTGGTTTGGTTTGGTTTGGTTTGGTTTGGTTTGGTTTGGTTTGGAAGAGACCTCAAAGCTCACCCAGTGCCACCCCCTGCACTGGGGTCTGGTCAGGTCCCAGATCTGCATCCAATCCTGTTCCTAAAAACAAAAATCAAGGTGAGAGGGAGCCTTTTGGGCTGTTACATCTGTTTGCTGACAGGGACACCTTCCATTATTCTCAGGTGGCTCCAAACCATGTCCACCCTGGCCCTGGACACTTCCAGGGATGGAGTGAGACATCACACATCAAAATCCTTAGAGACTCCAGGAAAAGAATGAGAAACATAGTATAAGGAAAATAGTGCTGATACAATGACTGCCCTGAAGAAGGCTGGGAAAAGCAGACAGTGTCTCTGACAGAATCTCTTTGTATCTTCTCTATTTCCCTGGAAATCCCTGGGAAAGCAGCTGGCACAGCCCCACAGGCAGAGCTGGGGGTCCCATGCAGTTCCCAGGGGCTCAAGCACTGAGTGCCTCCCACTGGGGCAGGATTTAGGGAGGTGAGGGGCAGCTCCAGCTCTGGACACATCAGAGCTTTGTGCCAGGGATGCCCAGGCACAGCCAGGCTTTGACAGCTGCTGGCAGAGTGCCCAGCCCATCCAGAAACACAAACAGGAGCTCATTCCCCTCAGAAGGCACACAGGGTGCCCTAAACCATACCCAGAGTCCCTGGCCTGGGACAAACACAGAGCTGGTAAGTCTGGACTGAAGGGGCTCTGCCTGCTGCAGTGTGCAGTGGCAGCACAGAGGGATGGGAAGCAGGGAGGCTCAGAGCTGAGGATTCCACACAGCATCCTGACAGAGCAGCCGCAGGGACAGCACAGCCCACAGGCTGCCAAACTTCTGCCCAGAACTCAGGAAAGCTCTCACCAGACACTTCTCACTCACACTGGGTGGGACTGAGCCCTAAATCTGTCCCCTGGGGGGTGTCTGGGGTTAAGCAGAGGCTGGAATCTCTGCAGGAGGTGCCAGGGGAGCCTTACATTGTCACGGATGTTGATGTCCGAGCCCTTGGCCAGCAGCAGCTTCACCAGCTCGATGTGCTTGTACTCCGTGGCCCAGATCATCGGGGTCCAGCCACCATCGTCCTGGGAGGGGACAGCAGGGTGACACACAGCCCTGACACAGCCCTGCTCTCCCCCTGCCCTGCTGCAGGTCCCTCAGAGCCCAGCCTGGCACTGCTGGGGTTTGCTGCAGCTCAGCAGGCTGGCACTGCACCTCCAGCTGGTTCAGGTACACAAATTGTCCAAAAGGCACAAGGAGCACCCAGGGTGTGTAAAAGATCTTACAGAAACTCCCTGAGAAGCCTGGAGGACCTGTCCTTGCCCCAGGTTAATGACCTCTGTCCCTACCCCCAGCTAATTACCCCTGTGTCACCCCACAGCAATGGACAAACCCCAAGGGCAATGACAAACCCCACAGTGACCAGTGCCAGGCTCAGCCCATCCCACACCACTGTCCATGATCCCCCCACTAGGAAAAGCTCAGGGACACCCTGGAGCAGCAGGATCCACAGCAAATTCAAGGAGAAACTGCAAATCAAGGGGAGCTCCCTGAGGTCAGTGAGGGATTAGGAGGGGCACAGAATTGTGGTGACCTGGAGGTGTCCCCCAGCAGCAGGACTGTACCTGAGTGAGCACTCAAGTGCTGAGGGAGCCCCTGAGCTGGGCAAAGCAGCTCCTGCCCCGGGGAAGCCTCACCTGGCAGTTGACATCCATGTTCCCATTGGAGAGCAGGTACTGCACCACGTCGTAGTGCCCCTTCTTGGCTGCCAGGTGCAGACACGTGGAGCCCTCAGCATCCTGCACACAAGCACAGAACACACCCTCAGCCATGCTCAGGACAGCACAGGAGCTCCCAGATGGAGCAGGGAACTCCAAAAGTCTCCACCCCACTGCCAGGAGGGCAGAGAGGAGGAACCAGAGCCTAAGCAGGGCTTGGGAGCTTTACAGCAAAGAGGTGCCAATCTGCAGAGAAGGAAAGGGCTTTGCCTGGGGAAGGCACAAACCCCAAACCCTGGCAATGATGCCCCTCCTTTCTCCAACAGCCCTTTTCCCACTCCCCTCCATTTGCTGGAGAGCCAAAGGGAAGCAAAAACCCCTCACATAGTCCAAATTTGCACTTTACATCAGAAAAATCACTCTGTCTCAAGTTGAAATGCTCCATTCCTCCAGGTTTTTGCTGGGTTTTGTTAGCCCAAGGCCTCATCCCAGCACCTGGCAGCAGGTCCAGGGCTGGGGTGTCTCTCTCCAGTGAGACCAGGTGCCCATCCAGCCCACAGCCATCTGCACAGACTGGAGATAAAAAACAACCCCAAAGGTTGAAAGGAAAAATGCCTTTGGGAGCTGGGGATGCAAGGCCTGGAGGAGATGGACAGGCTGTGAGTCATGATGGAGATGCTCCCACCAAAGATCTCTCTGGCAGCAGCCTGACTTTTATCAGGCATTTATATCCCAAGAGCTTAGAGCACAGAGCAAGGCCCAGAGAGCAGGAAATCAGGAGGAGGAAATGAAAGACTGAAAAAACCAAATGATTCCTTCCAGCTAAATCCCTGGGAGCAACGCTGGAGGTGAGAGCTTTGGGATGGAGCTGATGTGGTGCAGGCTGAGGGAGGGGACATCTCAGGTCAGGGATTGCACCAGGAGGACTCCTTGGGACACTGAAAGAGTTTCTACACCCCCAGATGTGCCTGCTCCAGCTGAATAATTCCACAGCTTTCCCCTTGGATGGGCAAGAAGCAAGTGCAGCTCCCCAGCCCTGGGAGAGCAGGCAGATTTTATTGTAAAGGTTTTATTCAGGTTTTGGGTGGGGCTTTTCCATGCTGGGAACAGCACCAAGAGCTTCACCCTGGGGGCTGGGAGCCCCCACCCAGCTCCCTGCAGTCCCACCTGCCCCAGGTAAGGGCTGGAGCTGCTTCCAAAGCAATGCTGCTGCTTCAAACAGAGCCTGAGCTAATTAAGAAACTAATTAACATCGTCAACTAGCCTAGACCTCAGATGTGATCTGAGGCTTCCCATTTGCTTTTGCAAGCTCAGGATTTATCTCCTTCCCTTGACCTTCAGAAACACAAACTCCCCTTTTTTCTCTTCCGCAGGAATGAATCAGGTGAGAGATGTCTGGGCTGCTCCAAGGCACTTGGGACAGTGGCCAGCACAAAGCCACAGGTGCCTGTCCTGTCCTTTCCCCCTCCCAAAGATCCATTTAGGGCCTGGATTGGGCAGCACCTGATACCTTGTGCAGTGCTGCCTTCCCAAACCCAGCCAAGAGCAGCAGGTTGTGGCAATAAGTTTGCATGGGGAGGGTTCCTGTGCTCCAAACAGCATCTGATTTATGGGACTAATAAATGGTCTGTGTATTTTCCAAGATTGCAAAGCATCCAGAGCATGCTAAAGGCAAAGAAACAGCTGCATTTTATTGTTTTGGTTTAAATTAAGGGGTAGAGTTTAAAGATGGGGTTCAATTTTGCCACTGCAGCATGAGTGCAAGAATCCACACATCAGTTCTTTGGAAGGGAAAGCTTCCTCTGTCATTTTTCCTGGCTTGGCAAGCACCTAATTACCAGGCTATTTTAAAACATCACCCCAAAACTCTCATTATTAGAGCCTACAGAGAAGGGAACTCTGAAATCCAGCTTCACTGGAGTGGATTTGTGACACTAAAACCTAAGAAACCAAATCCCCCTGACATTTGGTGCCACAAACTAAAGGGACAAGTGGCAACACTTGCCCCAAACAGCTCATGGCCAGCAGAAAAATGAGATTATGACACCTCCAGCCTCCACTCCAAGACAAACCAGTCCATTTCTCCTCAGCCTGGGCACTTTCACCCAAAACTTCAAGGAAGAAATATTGGACAGAGGCTTCCTCAGGAGAAAAAGGCAAGGAATAAATTGCTACCTTGGGATCTACTAGTGCTCCAGCCTTGATCAGGTATTTCACAGTTTCCAGGTGGTTGTTTTCTGCTGCTTCCATCAGGGGGGTCCTCTGGTCCTCAGAGCAGGTGTCAATGTTGGCACCAGCCTGTTGGGAGGCAGGGCAAGGACAAGCACAGTTAGCAGGGGAAGGATGTGGGAGTAGAGATTTAATAACAAGAATTTCTCCTGAAATTTAGCCATATTAAACAGGGGAAAAAAAGAATAAAAAAAAATAAGAAACAGAATGAGGAAAGAAGGCAGTGCAAGTCCACCTGCTCTGCAAACAGCACACACTGCCTGCCCCCTCTCCTGCCTTCCCAGCCAGGAAGGAGCTGTAAGGAAGCCAACAGCTGGTATTAAATAACTCCTGTTATTACCAGATTTTGTACTCCTACTTTCTAGATATTGTTTGTGTAACAATTTGGAAAAGCCAGCCTCCTCCTTCTTCCAGCAGCTTTGTTTTCCCTGGTCTATGATTTAGCCTCCAACAACCAGCTCTTCTCAATGTCACAAGCTGTAGGAACAACTTGCTGATGGCAACAGAGGCAGGAGCTGTAAAGAATATCCTGGGGATTGGCTCAGTATTCCTGTGGAAGTCAATGGCAGCTCCACAGAGGTCTCTGAGCATCTGTTCAGCTCAGCCCAGAGTGCCTCCAACATCATCTCACTGTTTCCAAACCATGGCTCTGTCAGGTTATCCTGCCTGCTTCAGCCCTTGGGCTGAGCTCAGGAACCACCCAAAACTTGAATCTAAAAGGTCTCAGACACACCACAGAGCTCTTGGCAGGGGGGTGTGAGGCTCAGACCTGTTCACAGCAGCTGACTGAGGTTCACCTGGCACAAGGAGCTGTTTTCAGGTGCCTCCCACTGAATTCCTTTGTTTTGACTCTTTTCCCTAGCCAGAGCTATTTAAACCAGGGCAGAGGAGAAGCATTTCAAGTGGAACAAGCTGGGGCCATCCCCAGCCAAACCCCGGGCTGCTGCAGGAGCCAGACCTCAGGGAGAGACAAGATGAAGCACTCTGGAAACAAACCAACCCTTCTGATAATTAAATTGTTTGTGATATCTCACAAGTTTTGCTCCTTTTCCTCATTCCACTGTCATCACATGCAGTAATTTTAGTCAGAGCAGCCAGGGAGGTCCAATGCTGGCTTCAAACAGTACCTGAAAGCCTCCAATTCCAGGTGCTGAAATGCAGCAGCCCAGCAGGATAATTTCCAAGTCATTGCTGCCTTCTCAACAGCCCTTTGAGGTTTCCCAATCCCACAACATAAACAAAAGACACTTCCAGTCACTCCAGACCAGGTACACAGCACAAAAAAGAAAAACTATACATTTTTTATCCTTCTTTTTCTTCCTCACATTGTTTTGGAGCAGGCTCAACAACATCCCTACAGCTTTAACCACCTTCCCTCAGTTAGAATCCAAATCTCAGCCAACAAACCAAACTTCCATCCTCCCTTCACTCCTTTCCACATGTGAGACATTTATGCTGCAGAGGAAAATCCTGCTGGAGCTCCTCAGGTTCTGACAGAAGAGAAGGCAGGGCCTGGCAGCTCCCAGGCCCTCATCACCAAGAGCAACCTGGTTTGGAGATCAAAACCAAGAGCTTGGAGATCTCCTGCAGCCTGGCAGCACATCTGGCGGTGCTGGCACATCTGGCAGTGCATCAGGCTGCGCTGGCACATCTGGCAGTGCCCTGGCTGTGCTTAGGCACAGATCCCCACCTGCCCTGCACCAAATCTTCCCCTGCTCCTTGCCTGGAGAACAGGACAATCCCAGCTGTGCCCTCCCATTACTCTGCCCCACTCCTCCCTCAGCCTGTGTGGATTGAGGAGGTTTTTACAGGAGGGATTGAGGAGGTTTTTTACAGGAGGGATTTTCCCCTCCTGATTTCCATGTGGGGCAGACCAAAGCCCTCAGAAATGGTTTGTGCAGAGGGCTGGAAGTGCAGACAGACCTGAATGAGCATGTGGCAGATGTCCACGTGGCCAGACTCGGCAGCAGCATGGAGAGGGGTTCTCTTACTCTGATGCTCCATTTTAAAATTAGGGTCAATCCCATCCACTGCAAAACAGAGCAGAGACACTTTCAAGCACAGTTCAGAGGCTGAAGTGTAACAGGGGAATCATGTCTCAGCTGAAGGCTGTTAAAGGATGGATTCCCAGCCCATCCTCAGCCCTGCTCACGTCTCACTGCACATTTCACCAGAAAGCTCTCAGGTCAGTCCCCTGCACATTCAATATGCAAACAGCCCTCAAACCCAGAGCTTAGAAACACCATGGAATTCAATACCTTTTTAAGGCATTACTATCTCTCCAAAGGCCTCATCTCAAAAACAACAAACACCACACAAAGATAAAAAAAGAAAAAAAACACTGCTTGGTTTAAAGCAACCCAGAAATTGGGAACAACAAAGAGTTGGGCTCTGTCTATTAACTATTAACTGAAATTAACTATTAGTGATCCTTTTCGCACCCCTGCAAATACAGAGCTGCAACATGGATGGAATTTGTCCACACAGGCTCAGGATCTGGCCAGAGATTCTCACAGCTGTGCAGAGACTGACAGATGATGCTGACAGCCAGACAAAGATGTCTGGGCATGATAACATGTTGTGTATGATGAGGCTGTAGTTAAATATCAATGAATAACATTTCTGTGCTATTGAAAACAGGAACAATGGAGCAAACACTTGCTAGACAAAAAAAAAGAAGGAACTGATAAAGGGCAAGAACAGAAAGCATCCAAAAATGTACAAAGTACTGGAGTGGAAAGGAAGCATCCTTGTGAAACATTGTGTCCTTCAGAGGGGGAAATTCCTGGGGAATATTGGATGCTAAAAACAAGCTCAGCAACTCAAAGGCATCTGGTGATAGGCACCTCTGTACCCCAAAACAAACCCCATGGATTGAAGGCTCTTCCTTTTTGCTTTCTTGCTGATGGGTCTTGGTTTTAACTGACTCCATCCATTCCCTCTCTACTGGATGCAAATATGTACCCCAGGCATGGAGAGGGGATGGAAAAACCACATGGAGGTGACTGTGGGGACACAACCAGCATGGATAAACCATGCTCAAAGCAGACACAGGTGGGGATCAGAGCCCATTTCCCAGAGAGATGGAGCCACAAGGGGATCAGTGCCCATGCAGACACAAGTGGGGATCAGAGCCCATTTCCCAGAGAGATGCAGCCCTCCCAATGACACATCACCCACAGCAGTCTCTGCTCCCAGGGCCCTGGGGAGATGACGTGGTGCCCTGCTGGGAAGTGGCTGCTGGCACTGCCTGGCAGGAGCTGGGAGTGCTGCCAGGCAGGCCCTGGCCTGGGCAGGAGGCACCTACCCAGCATCAGCAACACCTTCTGCAGCTCCCCTTGCCTGGCAGAGAAGTAGAGCTGCTTCGGGTGGAACCGCAGCTTCTTGGGCCTGCAGGAGGGGAGAGAGGAGGAATTAGTGCCCAGGGAAGGGCAGGAATGTCACCCTCACTCACTGCCACCCCTCACTCAGCCTGACAAAGTTCTGGGCTCATCCCCCAGCGTGGGCAGCAGGGCAGGGGGAGCTCTGCCCCTCTGCCCCCATGCTCAGGTGAGACCCCACCTGCAGAGCTGCCTCCAAATCTGGGATCCCCAACACGAGGAGGACCTGGAGCTCTGGAGTGAATCCAGAGAGGTCCCTGAGATGCTCCAAGGGCTGGAGCCCCTCTGCTCTAGAGCCAGGCTGAGAGATCTGGGTGTGCTCATCCAGAGGAAAGAAGGCTCCAGGGAGAGCTCAGAGCACCTAAAGGGGCTCCAGGAGAGCTGGAGAGGGACTGGGGACAAGGCCTGGAGTGCCAGGACACAGGGAATGGCTCCCACTGCCACAGGGCAGGGCTGGATGGGATATTGGGAATGAGGAATTGTTCCCTGTGAGGGTGGGCAGGCCCTGGCACAGGGTGCCCAGAGCAGCTGTGGCTGCCCCTGGATCCCTGGCAGTGCCCAAGGCCAGGCTGGACATTGGGAGCAGCCTGGGATGGTGGGAGGTGTCCCTGCCATGGCTGGGGTGGGACTGGCTGAGTTTTAACATCCCTTCCAACCCAAACCTTCTGTGATTCCCTGATACAGATAAACAAGTCCCCAGAAGGAGGTTTTAAAACTTCCAGCTCCAGCCCCAGGCAGTCCTGTTCCAATGAGGGCTGGATCTGTTTAGCAACAGATTCCGGGTCTCACTGCTGTGAACAGGAGCTCCCAGAAGTTCCAGCTGCAGCTGAAGAGCCAGTGAAGAACTAAATCCTCCAGAGAAATCAATAAGACATTTAGAGCTGTTACAGCTCTCCCAAATCTGTTGGGGATGACTAATGAGTGAAGTGAAGTGAAGTGAACAAAAAAAGCTCTGAGCTGGACCAAAATCCAGAAAAGCTAAATCTCCTTTTCTCTAGGCTAAGCAACTTTGCTGGGAACTGGAGTGACCCAATGGTCTTTTTCTTACTTTTCAGAGTCCAGGGCAATCAGGGCACTTTCCAGAGTTTCTTTCACTGGTCCCTGGGTCAAGCTAGTAGTAGGCTTTGGAAAAACTGAAGACCCAGGGATGTCAAACCCTTCAGCAGCCGAACTTTCTGGCTTGTCTTCCTCTGACAACCTCGTCCCAGTGCCACTGAGGAGGAAAAATGAGAGACAGCCAAAGCACAACCATTAAAAATACACAACAATGTTTCTCTTATGCCAATAAAGCAAAGCAAATGCATTTTAAATACAGATAAGTGTAACTGAAATTGAAACCCAAACCAATAAATTTTACAGCTTTTTCGGTAAGAACTGGCCCCAGAAAGGAATTACACTCCCCTCTGACTACATCTTGATGTACTCTGTGCTACAGGAGACCCAGGCACATGGGCAATTTGTTAAAGCCACCTAAACAAGGCCACATGGGATGGGAAGACAGAGCAGAGTTCAACACAGGACTGGTTTGATTTGTGCTTTCCTTCTCTCATGGGTGCGAGTCAGGAGCTGCAGATGGGAATGGCTGTCACTGAGCAAACCTGACAATATCAACTAATTCCACTATTATTCCATTCCTAACAATGAGAGGAAGGAATGGTTTAATTCCTGAATGGTTTAACTCAGAGCAGAGTTCCACACAGGGCTGGTTTGATTTGTGTTTTCCTCCTCTCGTGGGTGCGAGTCAGGAGCTGCAGATGGGAATGGCTGTCACTGAGCAAACCTGACAACATCAACTAATTCCACTGTTATTCCATTCCTAACAATAAGAGGAAGGAATGGTTTAACTCAGAGCAGAGTTCCACATAGGACTGGTTTAATTTGTGTTTTCCTCCTCTCACGGGTGCGAGTCAGGAGCTGCAGATGGGAATGGCTGTCACTGAGCAAACCTGACAACATCAACTAATTCCACTGTTATTCCATTCCTAACAATAATAGGAAGGAATGGTTTAACTCCTGAACCCCCCAACCTCCAGAGCCTCTGCCTCACACCCAAAACCCCCCAGCAGATTCCTGCAGCTGAGCCACCCTCAGCCCATCAGGAGGCGCCCAACCACTCCCACCAAAGCCTGGCCTGGCAGGAGCTTTGAGATCCCCCCACGCCCCCGTGCTCACCTCCCCGTGGTGGTGTCGGCCCTGCCCTCCACAGCTGCAGGTTTCTGCTGCTCGTAGCTCAGGGACACCGTGGAGGTGGTGTCAGCCTTGGCTATTGTCACCTCCTTGGCCTTGGAGGCCTCCTCCCCGCAGTGAGGGCAGTAGCTGGTGTCGTTCACCTGCGAGGCACAGCTCTTGTGGAAGCGGTGGGAGATGCTGCTCTCGGGCTGACACTCCATGAAAGTGCCCTTAAAAAACCACAGAGAGGGAAATTCAGCCCCTGCTGGGCCCGTGGCTCACCCCTTCACACGCTCCATGCCACTCCTCACCACCTCTCTCGGCCCTGCTGCGTCCAGTACAGTAAAGCAAGCACTGCCACTTCTTTAGAAGAGAACAAAACCAAGGTAAAGGGGGAAAAACTCACTTGGTTAAAGACTGCA
This sequence comes from Ammospiza nelsoni, assembly GCF_027579445.1. NCBI lineage: Eukaryota > Metazoa > Chordata > Aves > Passeriformes > Passerellidae > Ammospiza > Ammospiza nelsoni. Next base: position 2,650,221 of record NC_080652.1, on the reverse strand, counting down.
GAGCAAGATTTGGAATTGTGTTTGGGAAACAGAACAAAGAAGTCCCAATTTCCAGCTCTTCCCTCTAAGGCTTGAAGTTCTCGCTTGTGTCTCTAGAAGTGCCAGTGCACTGTAAGGACGCCCCCAAAACTGGAAGAGAAACCTTCAGACCTGTGCTGAGCCAGCACTAAAACTACCTGAAACACAGCTGTACACAAACCATGCAAGAACCTGCATCAATCTGTCACTGACCCCACTGTAACCCAAATGATGTCACTCTTCTGCCTGGACCAGCCTAATTAACCCAAACAAGCTCACTGCTCATGCAACAAACTGGACAATTCCTCCTAAAATTATCTTCCCTTTCTAGCAAAGTCCCTGCGACTGCTGTGCAGGAGCCCAGAGCTCCCTGCCTGTGGTGCCAGCGCTGCCTGAAGCCCTGCTGTGCTCTGGGTTGTGATGGTGGCACAGACAAACACTCCAGGCTCACCTCTGTGCACCAGCACACAGCACTGAGAGATGGAAGAGAGTGCAAGGAAAGGCCAGCCAAACCCCCTCTTCTCCTGAATCCAGTCCTCCCAAGCAATCTAATTAACTCTATTTCAGCTTTGCAAATGCCTTGAAGGGTTTTGAGGGTTTTATCTCCTAAATGATCTTTGACTCAGCAAGAAAACCCAGGATGGCTCCACTTACTACAATAATGCTTGAGACAACTGCAGCATCTTTCCTTGAGTCATCTTGAAGAATACCAGCATCACACAATTAAGCCTCATCATCACTCCATGAGGCCTCAGTTGGTGCCTTTCAGCTTTATCCACAGGCAAAGCAGGACACTGGCCACCAAAGGACTGCAGCAAGTCCCTTAAAAGCCTCGGTGGCACAGGTGGAAGAAGCAGCAGGAGATCACAGAGTGGTTTGAGTTGGAAGGAACCTTGAATCTCATGTGGTTCCACCCCCCTGCCATGGGCAGGGACACCTTCCACTGTGCCAGGCTGCTCTGGGTACCCTGTCCAGCCTGGCCTTGGACACTTCCAGAGATCCAGAGGCAGCCACAGCTGCTCTGGGCACCCTGTGCCACCCTCACAGGGGAGAATTCCTTCCTAATATTTAATCTTCCTAATATTTAACCTAATTGAGATCTCCAACACTGCTTTGGTCCAGTGCCATCACTCAGGATCCCCATCCTGAGGGCACACAGAGGTGGGGGCACAGCTTCATTTACAAACCAAGCTAAAGACATTTTTTTGGATGTGATTGATCTGTACACAAAGAAAAACAACAAACCCTTGTTCCAAAGAAATTCCAAAGGCAAGACTTCCAGCTTGTGAAATCTCTTTGGTAACACCCCTTGGGGGTCTCCAGGAAGATCAAGGTGATGATTTCAGCTGCCCTCACACACACTCCTATTGAAAACACCTCCTGACGTGCTGTGGAACGAGGTGGGGCTGATGCCGGGAAGTCAGGACACCCCTTTAGGGACCATCTCCACCTTCAGCTTCCAGCTGTTGCAACAGGTACCCCCTTCCCTGGATTGAGAGCACGAACTTACTGCAGTGCAAAAGTATCCACAGCCAGGGCAACACTGGTGTTTCACCATCCTCCCTCTATGGTCCTCACACAGCACCAAAAGCTGGACTTTGTTAGACGGGCGCATCAGTTCATACTTAACCACACTGTTTGTGCATCGGCCCAGCTGGAACAGGAGAAATTAAAGGCAATGAAATTACTGCAGACCACACCACTCCCTGTGCTTGTGCAGAGGAAGATTTTTGCACACTGCTCCTCGAGGAGGCCTGGCTTTTTCACAGGGATTCAGCTGTGTGCCAGAGAGCATTAGCAGTGCAGCAGGAAGCTGTGAAAGCTGCTCTCAGGAAGGAATGCATCATTTACTAACTAACATGCATGTGCACCCCGAGTCATTTGTTCCTTGCAACAACAACAACAGCAACAACAAAATGATAACTGGAAATAGGCAACAGCCAAGCAGCAGAAGGGGCAGTCCCAGGGGCCTGACTCACACAACACACACTCTCCTCTTGCCAGGAAGAGCGGGTGTCAGTGACCAAGAGAAGGAGACCATGCACACTAAATCTTGTTACTGCTCAAAACTCCCAGGCACAGGAAGATAGAGGGGAAAATAATTGCTCCTCATTGCCAGTGAAGTTATCGTCTGTACTGCTTCCAGCACTGGCCCCTGCCCAGACCACAGGGATGAAGAGCCAGGCTTTCATGAGAGCTCAGCTAAAGTCATGTTTGGAGCGGGTTTTCCAAAGGATTTCACCAATCTACAGCTCTGGGTTTAAAAATCACAGGATCATAGAATCCTGGAATGGTTTGGGTTGGAAGGGACCTTAAAGCTCATCCCATTCCACCCCTTCCACACCTTCCACTGTCCCAGGCTGCTCCCAGCCCTGTCCAGCCTGGCCTTGGGCACTGCCAGGGATCCAGGGGCTGCTCTGGGCACCTGTGCCAGGGCCTCAGCACCCTCATAGGGAACAATTCCTTCCCAGTCTTCACCTGTCCTCCTTCAGCTTGAAGCCATCCCCTTTTCCTATCACTCCAAGCCTTCTCCTGCCCCACCTTGTCCTGTTACTGGCAGCAGGTTCCAGAGCTGGGGTTCCCTGTCCCCAGCCAGTGCTCCTTGATCTGCTGCTCCAAGAGGGAGCAGCACCTCCTACAGCCACCACAGTCACCTGCCAGCATGACAGGACACTCCTTGTGTCTGTTTCAAGCTCCTCTTGATAATAATCTTGCTTTCCCCAAACACCTGGCAAAGGAGAATTATAAACTAGGAATATCAAGGTGAAAGGCTGCTCCAAGGAAGGGTCCCTTGGAGGGAAGGTGGAGAATTTATTGAGCTCATGACAGAGTCAGTCAGGGACTCAGTGCCACACACTGTCCCTCTGCTCCAGCCAAGGATTTGCTGCTTTTTCTCAACCAAACTAAACTTCCTCTCTGATTTTTTAAATTCCACTCCTGCAGACACAACACTCCTGTGGGAAAAGAGAATGGATTTTATCCCAGGCTCATCATTCACCTCAGCATCTCCAGTTCAGCTTTCCCAAATTCGAGCTGCAGAGATTTCCTGTGGTTGGGACACCTTGGCCAGACTGATCCCTGTCCCCACCCTGAGCCCAGGGGCTGCAGGGTGGCACAAGGGGACCATGGATCCTTTCCTGAGGAGGAATTTCACTGAGCTGAGGAAATTCCACTGACAGGTGGAAAGCTGCATTACCCATGTGAGGAAGACCCTGAGCTTTTATGCCACACTTTATTATTTGTTAGAAACTCTAGAACAAGTTCAACATGATTAATTGCTATTTTCCAACCATTAGAGAGTGCAGCAGGGTGCTCATGACTATTTATAACACTCTCCAAGGACATGACAGTCTGGAGAAGCCACTATTCACACATATAATATTCCTCTAACATCTCTGAGTCACTTATCCCATTATCAAAAAGAATCTAACATAAAGCATGGCCTTTGCTATTCCTCCCTGTGATTTATCCAGGGACAGAACTGTCAACTCACCATAGCCAGGAGCAGCAATTCCTTCACACACCTTGTGTTTGTTTAGAAACCCTGGGGTCCCCCCTCTCTCTGATGAGTCTCCCAGGACATTTTCTCTTTAATGAATCAATTTTGCCACTCTTTGGAAATTCCTCTCTCTGCAGGTACCAGCACATACTAACAGAAGCAGAGCTGGTCTACAAACCTGATTATCCCTTTGTCCCTCCATCCACCCTTCTCCTGGGATCCTAGAGGAGAACTAGGGGTACTCTCACTCCTTGTGCTACCAGTGGTGAGTGTGACAGTGCTGCAGTGAGGCTGAAGCTGAAGAGAAACCCACTGAAAGGAGAATCCATCAAGAGCATTCCTGTCCTGCAGTTCTCCCTTTCCAGATTGTGGAATAGAGTCACTTCTGCCACTCCCTTCCACACTTCTGGAACCAGCAGAGCCCAAGCAGCCTGGCTGTGACCCAAAGGCATCGAGTGCAATCCCTGTCAGACCTGGGTGGAAGCTTTGGGACAGAAAGAGAGGAGGACAGAGAAAGGCTGGGGCAGCAGAGCCATGCCAAGCTCCTGAACTCAACACCCGACCACAGAAAGCTTTGCAGCAGTTCTGCACAGTCAAGGGAAAGCAGCTCCAATCCTTGAGTGCATTTTCTCCCTCTGCTGCAGGTTCCTGTACCTGAGCCTGGGTTGTGAATGTTACATCAACCCCATCCAGCCTCACAGGCCAGGACAAGCCCAGGAGAGGCACCCAGAGCCTCTCCCAGTGCAGGCTCAGAGCTGCTCCCTCCCCAGTGGCCTCACCCAGGGCTGGGACAGGCACAGAGTGCTGGGGGACACAGGCCCTGCCACTCCTCACACCAGTGGGTCCCAGCCTAGGCCCAGAGCCCCTGGGTGACCCCACACGTGCTCCTGGCACAGCCTGGCACCCTGTCTGGCCTTGTCCTCAGCAGGAAAGGCTGTGGGGAGCTAAAGGACAGGCTCCTACCTCGTTGTCCACGCTCTCTGTGGCCATGCACTGGTTGTTGGCTAGGGTGGTGATCTCTCTGCTTTTGGGGGTTTCCATCCGACAGCTGCACAGGGGCACCTCCTGCAGACCATCCACTTCCATGGCTTCAGGGCCATTGGAGAGACCTGGGGCACAGAAAACCAGGGAGTTAACTCCAGTTCTCTGCCAGGAGAAAGGATTCATTCCGCCAACACCCTGTGACACCTTCCCATTCCATGTTCTGAAATGCTCTCCAGGCTTTAGCAGCACCCTGTAAAAGAGACCCTTTCACCCCAGCTGGAGTTTGCAAAAGCCTCCTGCACTTTTCCAAGCCCAGCCACGCTCAGCTGGCTGTGCTGAAATCAAGAGTGATAAGTTAAGATCAGTTTACTCTGAGAAAGCCCCAGAAAGGCTAGGCAATGAGATGCAGAGTTTTATCAGCCTCTCTCTCCTCCCCACAACACTGGGCTCTGGCACCAGGAAATTTGCAGGAAACCACCCAGAGCTGGAAATTTGAATAGGCAGTGGAGTGATAAATAGAGATGATCAGGAAAGCACAAACTCCTATTTGCAAAGGCTTATTACACAGATGGGAAAACAAAATTCCTGGGACTGTTTGGTGTCAGCCAACCACAAATTATTTATTTTGGAAAGAGAACAAACCAGGGAAAAGAAAGCAGCAAGATGCTCCAATGTTCTTTTCCTCATCTCCTCTGAGATGTTGAACACTTACAAACCTGTGGAAAGGTGGATGAGGGCTTTGGAGGGGGATCACTGTGGGAATATTCCTGTAGTTCCTCTGGATTGAAATCAATCACTGGGTTACCCAGGATTGCCAAACTGGCCTAGTGACAAGGGGGATGATTCCAGTCCTACCCCCCTCTTCCAGACCAGCACCAAATCATTTCTGCAATGTTTGCAGCACAGAATCCTTTGGCCTTGGGGATGCTTCACCCTGAAGCCTTCATCCCAAGCTTTCATCCCAAGCTTTCCCTGCCCACTGCTATGGATTGACTCACACTGAGAAGGAAGCTTGCTGCTATTTTTCAAGCTTTGGAATGGGAATGGAGAGCTCTCTTGCTGTGAGGTTTTGCAGATTTCACTTCATCCCTGGGGGAGATTCCTCCTCAGCTTCCCCCAGAGCTCCCTGCCTGTGCCTCTGACCCTGCCAGCTGAGCACAAACCCATTTCATCCCATCAGGAATTCCTTCAGCCAACAAGTTGCAAGCCCAAGCCTAGCAAAGGGATATTTCAAGACACACAAGTCCAGGGAAAGTCCTTGCTGTTTTCATGTAAAATTCTGTCAAGATCTTAAAGGTTTAAGAGTTTTCTCTGGGAGCACAAATCACAAAGCTCATTCCTCCTTCTGAGCTGTCACTTCCCTAATCTGTTTGACATCCAGAGGCTGTGGTGAAAGCATCCCTCATCCCTCCTGACCCTCCCTTGGTGGGGAAGGCTCCCACCCTCTCTTTGAAGTGCCTCTATCAAAGGAGCCAGACAAGCTTTGAGGGAGCAGTGGGGACAGACAGGCAGATCCAGCCAGGGGATGCTGGATGTGAGGAGAGTTCAGCACTGGGAGCAGCAGCTGGGGCTCAGCACCCAGGGCCCAGCACAGCCCCTTCCCTTCCCTTCCCAGGGCTGAATGAGCCATTCCTGAGGAAATCCAATGGCAGCAGTTCTGGGGGGATGCTGAATCAGCACATTTCAGGGAATGGAGGGAGCTGCTGAGCGGGACAGGAGGGCTGGGGCAGTACCTGGGACCTTTGGTGAGAGTATTCCTGAGCTAACGTGCCTCACTGGAACTGGGATCCCATCTACAGCCTCACTCCATCCCAGCACCCTCCCTATCCTCACCCACATCCAAATCCATCCCTACTTCTATCCCAGCCCCATCTCTACTCTCATCCCCATCCCAGCCCCACCCCTATCCTCATGCTCACCCCCAGCCCAGCCCAATTCCCATCTCCTCCTCATTCTCATCCCAGCTGCATTCCTACCTCAGCCCCATCCCTGCCCTCATCCTCATCCCCAACCCAGCCCCATATCCATCCTTACCCCTAACCCAGCTCCATATCCATCCTTACCCCTAACCCAGCCCCATATCCATCCTCATCCTCACCCCCAACCCAGCTCCATATCCATCCTCATCCTCACCCCCAACCCAGCCCCATATCCATCCTCATCCTCACCCCCAACCCAGCCCCATATCCATCCTCATCCCCAACCCAGCTCCATATCCATCCTCATCCTCACCCCCAACCCAGCTCCATATCCATCCTCATCCTCACCCCCAATCCAGCCCCATATCCATCCTCATCCCCAACCCAGGCTTATATCCATCTTCATCCCCGACCCAGCCCCATATCCATTCTTATCCCCAACCCAGCCCCATATCTATCCTCATCCCTATCCTCATCCCCATCCTTATCCCAACACTCATCCCCGCTCCAGCCCTATCCTCCCCCTCATCTCGATCCCTAATTCCCATCCCGATCTCTAACCCCCATTCCATCTCGATCCCTAATGCCCAATCCCTAATCCCCATCCCATCATGATTCCTAATCCCCATCCCATCCTATCTCCATCCCTAATCGCTAACCCCCATCCCACCCTGATCCCTAATCCCGCTCCCGCCCCGTTCCCGTCGCTCTCCGCGCTCTGTGGCCGCCAGGGGGCAGCCGGGGCCCCGAACGGCGCCACCCTCGGAACAAAGGGACCCCAAACCCGACCCCAAATCCAAACCCGACCCCAAATCCAAACCCGACCCCAAACCCGACCCCCAAACCTCACCCCCAAACACAGTCCCAACCCCAAACCTGGTCCCACATTCAAATTCAAACCAGACCCCAAACCCAGACACAAAACGAGCCCTGACCCCAAACCCAGCCCCAATCCCAACCCCAAACCCAACCTCGACCCCAGCCCAGCCCAGCCCAGCACTCACCCGCCGCAGGTGAGGAGAGGATCCCCTTCACCCGGAGGTCCAGGGAATCCAGGGACACCTCCATGTACTCCATGCTGTTCTCCTGGCTGGGGCCCTCCCTGCTGCCCAGCGAGGCTTTATAGGCTTCAGCACCTGGATGGGAACAGGGGATTCACAAAAACCCCACAGGAACAGCCACCCCAAGCCCGTGGGAACCACGAGGGCAGAGCACAGGGAATGTGCCACCAACATCTGGGCATGGCTGGGCACTGCTCTGCTCACACTGAGTGCCACCTCCAGCCAGGCAGGGAACGAGAAAAGGGAATAAATGAGATGGGTTCAGCCTCAGCAAGGGCACAAGGAAGGGATGACCCATGGCTGGAGCACCCTCCTGCCCCCAGCCTGGTACACACTGGCCAGGCAGGGCCAACTGCACCTCAGGAGGAGGATGAGACAGGTGAGTGGGAGGGGAAACACAAAAAAGTCAAGTTGTGCCTCCAAGTGAGCAGAGCTTTGCTGGGGAGGGACTGTGGGAGAGGGAACTGAGTGTCTGCACTCCCTTGGCTTCACTTTCTCTCCTGCTTGGCTTCTGCCAGTCCAGCTTGGCCAAGAGGGTTTGGGTGCCCTTCCAGACCAGCTGAAGGGACAGAAAACCAGCCTGCAGTGAAATGCAGAATTAGGTATTTGCTGTGACAGGGATCAAGGGTCCCTGTGGCATCCTGGGAGGAAGAGGAGGGAGCCAGGTGAGTGACAGAGCCCAGGCACAGAGCAGGGGCTGAAAAATGGTCAATTCACTCACAAGTACCAAAAAGCTGCTGATACAAAAATGACCTTTTTGCCCTGAATTAGCAAACCCAGAAGAATAAAAATAAATTCTTATTCACTGCTTTGGTGGCAGTGGATGTATGACACCCCAGCAATGAGGCTGAAGGCACAGCTGCATTTCCACCTTATCTCTCCCATGTTGTTGTTACCTTTCCCAAAGAAGAAGCATCACATCTGGCCTCTCCTCACCTCTCCCCTCTCAACAGAGCTCACTGAGATATTTTTTGGTGTTCAGTGACTCAGGACAAACAAGAGGGACCTTGAACAACACCCACACTTGGGATGGGCCCGAGGCAGCTCCTTCCTTGTGGTTCTTCCACAAGGAGCAAAGCCAAGCTGCACATTCCATTCAGCTGCACAAGCACCCACACAAAAACAATGCAGCACCACTGCAGGGTGGTTCTTTCTTTCCTTCTGCATGCAAACATCCTCCCTGGAGCTCATGGGACAGGAGTCCACGTTGACAGGTCACACAACCCCAGACTGCTTTGGGTGGGAAGGGACCTTAAAGCTCATCCCTTTCCAAACTCTGCCATGGCAGGGACACCTTCCACTGTCCCAGGCTGCTCCCAGCCCTGCCCAGCCTGGCCTTGGGCACTGCCAGGGATCCAGGGGCAGCCACAGCTGCTCTGGGCACCCTGTGCCAGGGCCTGCCCACCCTCACAGGGAACAATATTCCTATTATCTATATTATTAATTAACTAATTATTATTAATTATCTAATATTATCTATTCCTCCTGAATAGATAACATCAATTTCCTGTCTTTCAGTCTGAAGCCATTCCCCCTTGTCCTGTCACTATCTCCCCATATAAAATTCCTCTTCCACCTTTTTGTAAGCCCCACGAGGTCTTTTTTTGGATACTCCAAAATAAAGGGATTGATGAACAAAATAAAGCTCCTCCAGCATTCCAAGGACAAAGCCACGAGTTCTGCTGTGACAGTGACACCAGCAGCCCCTTCCAGTGAGGGGCAATTCACAGCCTGGCTCATCACATGGCCCAGCCTTGAGAAGGAAGGGTGAGCCCAGGCCTCAGGTCCTTCCCTGGGGTGGAATTTAGGAACAAACCCCCATCCATTACCTAGCACACCTCCTTGTTTCTTTTTATTCCTCCGCCTCCTCTTGCGGGTGGGTTTCAGCCATGGACTGTCTGTCTTCCCTTTCCTCTTCAGCAGCTTCTTCTTGACGCTGGACTCGGAGCTCTGGGGAAGCAGAGAGGCCACGTGCACGTCAGGCATGGTGGCACCAGGGTCCCTCCGTGGAACAGCCCTCACCCAGCTCCAGCAGGGCTCTGAAACCAAGGGCTGCTAAGGTGCCTTTATAGCACTGCAAAGGAAACCCAGGCACACGTGGGGGTGGATTTCCTGTCAGCTCAGCAGGCCAGGCTGCACTTTCTCTTCCATGGAGGCCCTCACACCACGCTCATGAGCAGCACTGCAGGTGGGCAGGCACATGCACACTTCCAGCTTCTCCCAAAAAATCATTGTACAATCACAGAATATCCTGAGTGCTAAGGGAGCCACAAAGAGCACCAAGTCCAGCTCCTGGTCTGTCACAGGTATCTTTTCATAAAAATCTTTTATGATTTTGTCTTCTAGGAAGCTGAGGCTCCAGAAAAAGAATGCAAACAATGGTTATCTGCTGCTGTAGAATGCAACAAGTGCATCTGTGATTAGCCCATGTTAGATGTGTATAGTTAATGGCCAATCAAGGACCGAGCTCTCTCTGGGACAGAATCAGAGAGAGCTCCTTTGTTATTCATTCCTTTTCTATTCTTAGCTTAGCTAGCCTTCTGAGAACATTTCCTTCTTTTTAGTACAGTCATAATGTAATATATATCATAAAATAATAAATCAAACCTTCTAAACATGAGGTCCACATTCTCGTCTCTCTCTTCATCCTGCAACCCTTGCAAGCCCTGTGACACTGGTCCTGCACAAACACCTCACCCTGTCCCTCAGAGGGCTGTCCCAACGCTTCTTGAGCTCTGGCAGTTGGGTTTTCAAACTCAAATATTCATGTTTCTCCACAAAAAAAACACTTTGCACTTGAAGGGCCACCTGGCAGGGCTGGAGTGGACCCAGGGGAACTGAGCCCCAGAGCAGCCCCTGAGCCAGGCACAGCACAGACCAGTCATGCAGCAAATACTCAGCCACACGTATGAATCTCAACAGACTTTGGGTTTTGGTTTCAAAAAATTCAGTTGTCTGTGGTGGGGTTTCAAAGTCAACAACAGAACAGGAATCAGGCACCCCAACCCTGCCAAGGTTCAATGCATCAATCATAAAATTCATGTTCAGACTGAAACTGTCAGCTCCTGATGCTTATCCAGCTGCCAGCAAAGCCTTGGAAAACCTCCTGGTACCACTACCAGCAGCTGGATCAGGCTCTGCCTCCACAGGCAGCTGTGCCAGGCCCTGCTGTCCCAGTGAGGGAACACGTGGAGCTGAGCCCTGGCTCTCCAGGGTGTCTGTGCTGCCCCAAAACCCCTGAGTGTGGGCTCAGCTTTACCCCAACTGCATCACTCTGCTCGTGGGGAGAGGTTTGTGTGTGAGCCAGTCCTGCCTGGGAGCTCAGTGACCCAGCAGAGCTCCAACCTCTGTCCATGACATGAAGATCCCACCTGGGAGTTTGGGTGTGAGTCCCAGCCCAAGCCATGGACAACAGACTGGCCTGAGCCACCCAAACCAGAACCAGGCTGCCCAGCCAGCCCCTGCTCCTCCTGGGCTGCTGCAGGGTCAGAATGTGGGGAACAAGACCCTGAACAGCTCCAGGGATTCCCTTGGTGTGTTTTGTGAGCATGATTCCACCTCCAGCTCAACACATCAAGAATTTCCTCAACTCTTTCTGAAGAGCTGGGTGTCTGAAATGCTGGCTCCTCAGCCTGAGAGGCTGTGGAAGGACAGTTTTTAAGGAAAGGGGAAGGAGGCAGGCAGAGACATTCAACGAACAACCTAAATTTAAAAATCACCAGGTTCTCTTCACCAACCATCTAAAAATAAAAAAGTAGAAATCCCCAGCAGCTGCTGAAAGTCCTGACCTGGTGCTGTACGACCAAGGTCCCAGGGAGAGTGCCTGTCTGTCTGATGCTGTTTGTCTCCCTGCTAGGAGCTGCTCACCAGGAACATTGAATTTAGGCTGTGGGCTGGGCCAGTGGATCTGGGAACAACCCCACGCCAGCAGATGTTGGGGTTGGAGAGAAAGCTTTGCTGCTCCTACCCGGTGCCAACAGTGCATCTGAGGAACTCGGGCACCCTTAAACACCTCTGCTAACATTCAAATTATTAAAAGCAGTCAACACCTCATTGAAAACAACAAAAGCCCATTAGTTAGCATCAGAATGTAATTAAATGTGCCACGGATCAGGGTTAAGCACCTTGTGGAAAACAATACTCGGTGTGTGGGTGGTTTCAGAGAATGAGTTTTGTCAAGGAGACTTGAAACTGCACCGCTTTGGCTTTGCTCTCTCTCTCTCTCTTTCTGGCAGCAGTGCAAAGGGGAAAAATTATTATCAACAGGCCACGGGCTGAAAAACACATTTAGCAGCCCAGCTTACCAAGTCAGACTCGTCTCCATCCTCCTCCTCCTCCCCTGATTCTACAGACTCTTGCTCTTCCTCAGACTCGCCATCATCGATCTGCAGCCACCATTTGCCCAGGAACAGAATGGGTCAGTCAGGTCGGGTCTCCCAAACAGAGCATCCCCCACACCCCTGGTGATCCCAGCAGAGCATCCCCCACCATCCTGCTGTGCCCACACACACCAGAGCACCCCAGCCCCAAGCTGCACATGCACTGAGCCCAGTGAGCTGCAACCACATCATGGAACATCCGTGGGGAGGGTAGAGGGAAAAAAAAAAATCCACTCCAGAATAAAGTTTTCCAACTAAATTTCAACTTCTTTGATAATCCCAAACCAGCCTCATGCCTGTACTGTGTATCAAAATTTGGGGGGAAAAAAAGCAATTGGATTATTTTAGTGCTTTCCCAAGAAAGGCTGAGAAGATGTTTCCTATTGGTTCAGGAAATCCCAGAACCCCATGGCTGGGGTTCTGCAGAGTGGATCCCAGAACTGTGTAGGGCTGGAACTGGGGGGGAGGTGGGGAGACCCTCACAGGTGCAATGGGAAATGGTCACAAAGGGCCTTTCTACCATTGCTGCCATCTTGCAGGTGAAAACCCCTAGAAATTGCTTCAATCCATGCCCCTGCGGGCCCTGCCACCCCATGCTGCTCCCCAGCCCCAGCAGGGCACAGGAATCACCTTCCTGGCGTTGTCCGCGTCGGACGCGCTGTCCTTGGAGGTCCTGTTGTCATCCCCAGGGAACATGGCTGCCTGATCTGCTCCATGATCATCTTCCTCTTCCAAATCATCCGAGTCCTCCTCCTCAGAGTCCACATCTATGCTCTCTCCGTTCACGTGGGGGCTGCCATCCCCCAGCTCCTTGTCACTCTGCAGGTCACCCAATCACACGAGACACAACATCAATTCCTGAGATCCATCCCAGATTCCCCTTTGTGCTTGGAGTCTAAAGCTGGCTCTGTGTCCATGCAGAGCTCTTGCCATTGTCACCTCACCCTGCTGGACCTGGGGACCACGAGGAGTCATTGCAGACTCACATGGTTAGGGGAGGAGAACCCCATTCCAGCATGGAGGGATGCAGGAAGGTTTCCAGGGAATGGAAAGGGAAGTAACATCACATTGGGATTTTCATATCACTCCTTGAAATCCCAGCACTGTTCTCCTTGAATTCTAAGCCCAAAACTTCAGGGCACAGCTCGCAGCAAAAGCAGAATTTCATCAGGAATGAGTCCATATCTAAACTTTTAAAAGTAACCAAGTGTTTTTCTGTACAGCCTCAGGCAGCAACATGAGACCTTGAGGACCAAAACAAAAGGGGCCTGCTTCAAATCTCTCCAGTTGCCCAGGATTCACAGGACAGAAGGGGAACATTCATTGGAAAAGGTTTGTTTAGCAGCTGGTACCTGAACAGCCCCTCTGGAACAGTCATTCCCAAAGCAGCAAGGAAGCTGCTGCCAGAGGGAAGAGGAGACTCAGAAGGGAAAATGTTGATCCCAACAAGCCAGGACACCCCTGCACCTCCACATGGGTTTGGTGTCCAAAACAAGGGACATGGAAGTGACAACAAACATGTGCAGTGAGCTCAGTGCTGCCCTTACCTTGGCACCCACAGAGGAATGAGTTATGCTCTTGAACATCTCTATCATTGTTCTCTGTTTTAACACTTTGGTCTTTTTCTTGGGAACCAGGCTATAGGTTCCCATTCTCCGCTTTTTCTTCCGAGATACTGCAGCAGCTGCAAGAGAGGAGCAGAGGGAACCCAAAGTTTGCTCAGGAAGGAAAAGAAGGGACAGAGAGCATGGGAGAGGGACTGGGGACAAGGGCCTGGAGTGCCAGGACACAGGGAATGGCTCCCACTGCCAGAGGGCAGGGCTGGATGGGATATTGGGAATTGGGAATTGTTCCCTGTGAGGGTGGGCAGGCCCTGGCACAGGGTGCCCAGAGCAGCTGTGGCTGCCCCTGGATCCCTGGCAGTGCCCAAGGCCAGAAATAAAATCTTCAACAGGCTGCAAAACAACTGCTAAATGTGACTTTTTCATGGCAATTCTGTTAAAAGTTTTTTTAATCAAATTAAGTCTCGTGCAGTAAAGATTTATTTAAAGGCACATGCAGCAATGGTAAAAAAAAAAAAAAAAAAAAAAAGAAAAAAAAACAAGAATTCCCAGAAAGGGGTGAAAAGATCTCTCATGTGTATAAAAATATTACATCTAAGGATTGTAATAAAAAGGATCAGCACAAATTTTTAAAGGAAACTCCAGGATGCAGTTGGAGCTCCCTGTGCTCACATGTTGTGGGTCACTGGCTGGACAGGGCTGGGATCACCTGGGACAGTGGGAGGTGTCCCTGCCATGGCAGCAGTGGCACTGGATGAGATTTAAGGTCCCTTCCAACCCAAACCTTCTGTGATTCTATGTAATCACACCTGAGGGCAAAACCTGGGAAAACTTCCCAGTCCAACAGATTTATTTACAAGTGAAGCAGAAGATGACACACGGATGTGCAGACACACAGACACCTTCATGCCAGGGCTGCCCAAACCCTCAGTGCCCTCTGCATGGCCCCTCCATCAGCACACACAGCATCAAATCCTGAAATTATCCTGCATTTGGTGTTGTAGGAGGCTCAATGGAATCCAATTGCTCAAATTGAGACTGCAAGGCCAACAATACCGACTGACAATGGAAGCAATCTGACAGTAACTGAAGAACACACGGGGAAAAGGCACCTTACATAAAGAGCTGTTTGCCACTTCACCTCATTTCACACCTCCTATGGAAGTCTGTTTGATTCCTTTCAGTCCTTTGATTGGGTCTTAATTTGTTAAGTCTCCCTCTTGGCCTTCTACTCAAAGCAGCCATGGCAGCTCCCTGCCTGCTGCTGACTGAGGTGAGTGCACAGCACAGGGATGCTCGGTGCAGGCTCTTTTAGGAACTGCCAGCTTCAGCACCACTGGTATTGTTTGCACTTGCACAGCCTGTTCCTTGGAAGTGTTTTTTCATCTTCCATGGTAATGAAATTTCACCAGAATTTATGAAGAGACCGCTAAAAACTTCTGTGAAGCCAATTAATTTTATTTATAAGGCTGTAATTCTTGGTAAGCAGCTGTGGAGATATTCAAAGCCCTACAGAACTGATAGAAACCTCTTCAGAACATCCCAGAGGAAAAGGGATCAAAGTGTCTCCTCTAAGAAAAGGAGAAAAAAGGGAAGGGAACCCTGGAGGAGACTGAGTGGTGAAAAGGTATTAACAGACTTTTAACCTCCTCATCTCCCTCTCAACCCCACAGGTTTGGGAGTTGGGAGCTGCTCAGGATTCCAGCATTCCAGCCCTTCCCTCTTTACCTGTCTGTGCCTTGGTGGTGGCCACATAGCTCTGGTTCTGAGGTAGTGACTGGTGAAGGCCCGGGAGAGAGGGCAACGCCAACGGCTTCACGAAGTCCAGCATGTTCTCAAACTCCTTCTCCTTGGATTCTTTCTGATCTCTGCTGTCTCTCCCATCTTTGGGGTCTTTACTTGCATGCTGGAAAACAAAAAGGCAGTTAAATTGAGTTTTTGGATTGAAGAATTTTAAAAAATTAGAAATGAATTGAATTAATTTCTCTTGACCAAAATCTCTTTTATTTGAGGGCAGGAGGAGCACATTCCCAGCAGGAGCACACAGATCAGGGGGCTTTGCCCAAGCACTGCCAGCCTGGCTGAGTGGCTCCCCAGGGCTGGAGGCTGTGCAGGTGACAGGCAAGGACAGAGGCAGTGACAAGGAGAAGACTCTGCTTGCACAGCTCTGGGTGCCTCTGGAGAAGAGGAACCAACTCAAGCACAGCACTTGTTCCCTGTGACACCAAACAAGCTCAGCAACACCCTGCAGAGCTGTTCTAGAGGAGCAGGCAGCAAAGGAAAGGGATTTTCCTTTTGGACAGCACCTGGCACCACTGAGCCTCAGCAAAGGCTCCCCTCTAGCCCAGCACACACCAAGCACAGCCAAAGCAGCTCCTTCCTTGACACTGAGCTGTCCAAGCTCCCCTTAACCCCCTGTTCCCACTCCAGCTGCTGCTGTTCCAGCCCCCAGGCTCCAGGCTCCTGCTGCAAACCAAAGGGATTTTAGAGTTGTTCCTGCAGCTCCTCCCAGGCACCACAGTCACTCACACCTGCTCTGATGTGAACCTGTACCCAAGACAAAGTCAAATCCTGCACCTCTGGTTATGAAAGAAGAGTCTCTACAGCTCCACAGAGAATCATTTAGGTTGGACAAGACCTTTAAGGTCACCAAGTCCAACCACAAAGCCAGCAGTGCCAAGTCCACCACTCAGCCATGTCCCTGAGTGCCATTTCTCAGCTCTTGATGTTGCTTCAATGTTTTCCTTCTCTAATTTAGGAAACAATCCCCTTCCTGTGTGTCTAACTCCATTTTCTGTACCCTAAAAGCCTCAGACAGAGAGGTCCAGACTATGTGTGTGTTTCCTTTTTCCATCTGTGTTTATTCTTTAAACAGCCATGGCTTGGTTTGATGTGCCTTTTGTGTCAAGTGTGCCAAAGGGAAGCCAAGGTCAGGGCAAGGCCCCTCAGTCCAGCTCACTGAAACATTTTCCTGTCCCAGCCCAGCAAGGAGGTGCCTGGTGAGACAAGGAAACACATGGAGGAATGAAACAAAGCCCCTGCTGCTCCTTCTGAGCCACAGGGTCAGCAGGCATTGGGGTGGCAGCAGCTTCTGCTGGGCCATTTTACACTGGATTTACCCTCTGGTTTATCCCACTGCATCCAGCGGGGCAGCAGGCAGGGCTGGCAGAGCTGCTCCAGCAAAACAAGAGAAAAAGCAGCAGAACACAAGGAAAGACTGGGACAATTGGGATTGCTCAGCCTGGAAAGGAGAAGGCTCTGGGGAGACCCCATTGTGGCCTAACAGTACCTGAAGGAATTATGAGAAAGAGAGAAACTCTTCACAAGGGCACAGAGTGCCAGGACAAGGGAATGGCTTCACACTGAAAAAGAGTGGGGTTAGATGGGATATTGGGAATGAGGAATTGTTCCCTGGCACGGGGTGCCCAGAGCAGCTGTGGCTGCCCCTGGATCCCTGGCAGTGCCCAAGGCCAGGCTGGACAGGGCTGGGAGCACCTGGGACAGTGGGAGGTGTCCCTGCCATGGCAGGGGTGGCACTGGATGGGCTTTAAGATCCTTTCCAACCCAAACCATTCCATGATTGTAAGGTTTAAGTGCTGCCCCACTTGCAGAGAACTCTTCTTTACAGGACTTGTGAAGCAAGAGCTGAAAAACCCCAGCAGAAAGAGGAATGCAGGCAGATGCAAGGCTGGACTAAAAAGCAGGAAGCAATAAAAGCACTCAGGTTCAGGCAGGCAGCCCCAGCCACTGCTCTCCAGCAATGTGACCTTGGGAACAAGCAGGGAAGAGGCTGATTCCCCTCATTAGGCTGTGCCACGTGTGTGGTGCTGGCAGAGGCAGGCCCAGCAGAGCCCTAATGATAATCAGAAATGACCCACAGCAAAAGGCCATCAAAGTGCCAATGATTCCTGCAGCAAGCCCATAACTTATGGCTCAATTGCCACAGCTTTTCTAAAAGGGCAGCAAGTCTTGGATTAAGGATTTCAAAGATGACAAATCCACCACAGCCTTTGATATGTTGTTCCAATGCTTAATTGCTCTCACTGTCAAATAATTAAATGCATTATGTTTTTGCAACTAAATTAAAAAGCCCTGTCTCATCAGAACCTCTCACTCCCAGGAGACATTTATGGACCAACTTCTTTTTTTTCTTTTTAAACTTTTCTCTTCAATAATTGTAATAAAATGAGCAAATTAATTTGCCATAGGATCATTTTCTGGATCACCCTGAGTCTGCTCCCAGTTGTTCTACCCCTTAAAAAATGCACGTCAGGAGTGCAGGGCACAGGATGCCAAGAATAGTCTCAACAATACTATTTATACCTCTTAAAAGTCCTCAGTTTATAGATCTAAAGGTTAACAGTAACTCTTGGCTACACAATTATTCTGAGAATTCCCAAGTCCCCTGATAGATCCAATGCTTTCCATTTCTAACTTAAAATTAGAAAAATGAGTTTGGGACAGGCAGATCTGACACAAGTGTGAACAAGGGCTGCATTTTTTGTCCTTTAAGAGCAGGTTTTTGCAACTGGTCTCTAACAAAAGGTGCTGTTGCTCCCAAATGCCAGGAATTCACACTCAGGCCATGCCAGGCTGCTTGGAAGAACACAATCCAACTTGTAAATTTAAAGGTATTATGTTATTAGCTTAGGGTTTTTCTCTACCTCTGTAATAACAACACAGAAATAAATTTAAAATCTTCAACAGGCTGCAAAACAACTGCTAAATGTGAGGTTTTTCATGGCAATTCAGTTAAAAGGTTTTTTTTAACTCAAGTCTCATGGAAGAGAGATACTTGAAGATACTTAAAGATTTACCTGGAGGCACATGCAGCAATGGTAAAAAAAACCAAGAACAACAAGAATTCCCAGAAAGGAGTGAAGAGGTTTCTTGTGTTTATAAAAACATTACATCTAAGGATTGTGATAAAAAGGATCAGCACAAATTTTTAAGTCAGTTTTCTCACCACCTTTCCTGGTTCTCAGCTACATAAAACAGTCACATCTTTGCTACTCTTATTAAACAGATTTCATCCAGTTTGAGAGAAGCACTGAGAGCAGAATGCCATGCAAAGGAAACTCCAGGATGCAGTGGTCACATGTTGTAGGCCACCTGAGGCCAAGAAAGGGCCATAAATGAGACAGAAAAAGAAATTGCAACACCAACATCTTCATTTCTTGCAGCTTCTCATGTGGTATCAGCTTTGTGTAGTGAATAGTGAAGAATTTGGGCAGATATTCCAACACTTCCAGCAATGGTTGTGCCTGGAAACAGCAGAAATGGGACCACCACTACGTGCAACCCCACTGTGAGAAATACAGCCAAGAAAATGGGCTAGATTGGGGCAAGAACAGGATATTTGATGCGTTTACAAAAATTAAACTCAAGTGCTGTCTACATTTTACAGGATCAACCACATTTCTATTATTGGCACTGAAGTCCCCAACAGCAGCAGGGGGAAGTTATTAAAATGGCAAAAGACAGAATATCCTCAGTTGCTTTGGTTTTTTTTCCCTGAAAGCAAAACTACAGAACAAACCAACCTCAGTCATGGACGCTTCTGTTGGCTCTATAAACTCCACAGGACATTTTTCCCACTGCCCAGCATTTAAAGGGTCTTTCCATCACTAAAACCAGCAAGAAGGGAGAGAAACCAGAGTGTTGGTGGAAGGACACAGGCATAGGTCCTGCCTGGGAGCAGGGCAGCTCTAAGCACTGCAGAAGGGCTCCTGATGCCTGAAACCACCTCAGGCTGAGATTCTGGGCTCCCTTAGTCCTGTGCTCTGCAGGACTCTCATCTCCAGCACACAACCCAGAGCCAACAGGGCAGGAGGAGTGAGCTGGGCAGCCCTGCCACAGGGAACAGGGCAGCTGGATGGAGAGCTCTGCCTCCCCATCCACCAGGAACAGGGTCAGGAGATTTGTACCAAGGCACTGCCTTTGAAGAGCACGAAGCAGCAGCTCCCAGGGGGATCTGCCTCTAACAACTGGTGAGTGGTGGTTAAGCAAGAAATATCAGTCTGCTATAAAAAATTGATCACAAGCAGATGATAGTGCCTGTAGGAGCTGTGGTGGTGCTGCTCTGTCTTTGCTGCTGCAGGATTGTGGTTTTCACTGCTGAATTTCAGCAGCCTGATCAAGCCTCACCTTGGAGCAACAAGCCTGCAAGGCTTTGCTCTTAGTCTAGATCAGATTAATGATCTGCTGATTAATATGTGCCCATTAGAGGGGGGATTACATGGTGACTTGGTTACAATTGCACTTATCTGAGTGCAGTCACATTCCTACATAAAAAACATGATTTAGGCAGCCAGGTAGACTGAGCTGAAGTGAAGATGTGGCCCCAAACCTGCACTAAAAGTGTTTCTGAAGCAGAGCACTGAGGGGTATCCCCTCATCCTGTCCCCTCCTGCACCAAACTGCCCCAAGGCAAGGGAGTGTCACACATCAGTCAAAACGAAACAGGGAGCCCAGGGCAGATGTGCCACCAGGGCTCCTGACCCCACCAAACCCCTCTGCAGGGGCCAGGGCTGTTATTTCTGTGGGCTGTGGTCAGAGCTGGGGCGGCACCTCCAGCAGCAGCAGTTCAATATCAGGTTAAAGCACTGCACAACAGCCTTCACTCTCACTTCCCTCTGCAGCAAACCCTCTAAGGAGCCCAATGGCAGCACTGTCACTCCTGAAGGAGGTTTCCCATCAGGGAAGGCTCTGGAGGGGCTGTGAGGAGCAGCTGAGGGCTCTGGGGTTGCTCAGCTGGAGCAGAGTGAGGGCAGAGCTCCCCGGGGCTGCAGCTCCTCCCGAGGGGCAGCTCCCATCTCTGCTCTGGGCCAGGGACAGGAGCCAGGGCACGGCTGGGGCTGGGCCAGGGCAGCTCAGGCTGAGCTCAGGGCAAGGCTCTGCCCCCAGAGGGTGCTGGCACTGCCCAGGCTGCCCAGGGAATGGGCACGGCCCCGAGGCTGCCAGAGCTCCAGGAGCCTTTGGGCAGCGCTGCCAGGGGTGCCCAGGGTGGGGCTGCTGGGGGGGCTGGGCAGGGACAGGAGCTGGGCTGGGGGATCCCTTCAGTCCCTCCCAGCTCAAGACATTCTGTGATTCCACGATATTTATCTCTGCCCAACCTCACACACACCAATTTCACTCTGTCAGTCCCATGGAGCACACCTGGACACCTCTCTGGAGCAGGATGGACCTTCTGAGTCCTCCCCAAGGACACAATATCCCCATTATCACCACCCCCATCAGGCCCTGCCCTTTTGCTTTATGTTTCCTGCACACGGGAGGGTCAGAGCCTGCTGAGCAATCCCAGACCCCTACAATCCCCTGGCTGTCACCTGCCTGCCCCAAGAGATGGCCACAGGGTGTTCTCCAGGCCAGAGGCTCCTGCAGCACAGCAGCACCACAAAGGAGGCAGTTTAAAAGCTCTGGGATCAGGTATTTAATGGCAATGCTACTGAAGGGAATAGTTTGATGAACATTGGTGGAAAGACCTACATTGGTAGAAAGACCTACATGAGCAAAGCATCTCCTGCTCCAAGCTCTTCCTCCCTGCCCACATGGTCTCCCCCAGTTAAACTGGCACCTGGCATTTTGGGGACACACTGTGAATCAGGCCAAAACACCCATTTAAAGGATTTTTGCACTGTTTCCTGACCCAGTCCTCTGCACAGCATAAAAAATACCACCAGAGACACACACCCCAAACTCCAGCCCTGTGGTCACCACGGAAAGGAAACACAACTTGGGATTCCCAGTTCATCCATCTGCTCCTCCTGTCTCCAAGGTAACTCTGGGATGCCCTCACCACCTTTTCCATCCTTTACCCCTCATGTTTTACTGAAGTTCAGCTCAGCAGCTGGTTCCCAAGCAGGAGGAGCCTTCTCCCAGCACAGCACACACACACAGACACACACTTGCCTTTCAGTCTGCTGCCTGGCCCTGCAAACTTTTGGGTTCTTAACAGGGCTGTAAAATGGATTAGCAGTGAAAGATTCTTCCAAAAGGGCAGTGCTTGTGTTACTGCTCTGTTCAGAAGGGGAGCAGAAATGATGCTCTCTGCTCAAAAACCACCTTAACATGCGACAACATCAATTAAAATTGTCACCTGTTTCAGATTCAGCTTCGATCCCAATTCAGGAAGCAACTCCTAAACAGAGAAAAAGCTGGTTAAATTGGTGAGAAAATTCTCTCCTTCCTTTCAGAGACCAATTCACATGTGCAGGAAAAGGTTACCAAGGTCCCCTGACACCTATTGGATTACACAAAACAATTTCTTGGCCCCAGTGGGTTTCTGCAGGAGCCAGGGGGAACAAATGTTCACACTTCGCAGGCAGCAAAACACCTTCCTCCCCTCCTCCTCCTCCTCCCAGGCAGAACAGTTGTGCAAGAACAGTTTCACCAAGAAAACAGCAATGCCCTAAAAAATACTAACCAAGCAAACTACTGTGGTCTGTAATAGCAGTTCCTGGGTGATTTCCACAATTTATTTCCCAGGATACAGCACCTGATTTCACAGAGGTTTTTTAAGGGGAGAAGGTGTGAAGGTTGGTACAGGAAAAGCTCCTGAGCTGAGGAGCCTCCTCTAAGCAGCTCAACAAAGAAATAATTGGGACAGAAAAATGACAGCTTAGCAAGGACTCTGCTGCTCCAAAGAAAATAGCATGTAAATTCCAGAGACAATAGGGAAAAATGAGGTAGTAATTATCAGGAAGGCTGAACACACAGATGTTTCATTGTCTTGCAGAACTGAGATCAGATCTTGGGTTCCCATTCAGCTGCAGAGGCTTGAGCAGAGAACATGGGAACAGCCTCTTCTCACCACCTTCCTGGGAATGCTGCTTCTCTCCCTATTTTAAGCCCAAGGCAAATGCCCAGAGGAGCTGAGGACAGGCTATGCACTTTCCAGAGCAGCCCAACAAGTGCAGGCTTTGGTTTTTTGAAGCTGCTTTTGTTGTGTGAGCAAAGGACCAGCAGCTCCATCCCAGTGAGCTGTCCCAGCACTCCCAGAGCTCCCAAACACCCCATGCCACCTCCCAGAGACAAACCTTGAAGCCCAAGGGGTTAAACAGAAATATTCTTCTGATATATCATAAAATATGAATGAGGGAAACACTCTCTCCCAACCCAGCAGTCACCTTTAGGAGGGAATTGCCTCTTTCAATTGCTCAGCCCCAGGGGATCCCTCTCTGCTAAATCCCACCAGGGTCTGGGGGTTTGCCTGGCCTAATTCCAGTGCACAACTGGGGGCTGGAGGCTGCAAAGCCTTCCCTGGGTAGGAGAAACCCAGATGGGAGCTGGATGGCAGCTGGGCTTCCCTGTGCAAGCCAGAAACACAGGCAGGGTGAGAGCAGAGAACTCAACCACGGCCAGGGCCAGGCAGAGGGGAATGAGGGCTCAGGGGGGCAGGCAGCTGTGGCTCCTGCCCCTCTCCTGAGCCTGGTGCCCACAGGTTTGGGATCCTGCTGTGCCCTTTGGACTCCCAGCTGCTCCCAGAGGCACAGGTGGTGCCACAGCAACGGCGCCTTCCCCCATCTGGGGCTGGCCAGGTGCCACCCTCTCTTTTCCCTTTTTCCTCTCTCTTTCCCTGCTCCAGACCACAGGGACTCCCAGCTCTGAGCCTTTCACACCTCACACTGCTGTGCTGAGATGAGGGGACATCTGAGGGCCCTGTGGATCTGCTGGATCACAGCACCAATGCATTGCACCGACTTGACAAGGCTGCAGCAGCTTCCATGCATTTCTGGGAAGGATCCCATGGCTCACCCTTCCCTTGACTCCCATGGCTCACCCTTCCCAGTCTCCCTCAGACACAGCACAATGAGAGGATCCAGCTCACTGTAGTCATACAAAGCATCACAGAGATGAAAATTGCTTACAGTGGAGCTCTGCCTGTTGCAGGATCTATTCCCTACCTCTGGCAAAGAACCAAGAAAATAACCAAATTTGTCAATAACCACGACAAAGAGAGGCCCGTTTCTGTCCTCCCCACTATGACATGAATGCACCAAATGACATTTCCTTATGCCTCCAAAAAAAAAAATTTAAAAAAAGCAGGGCTCTGCTTTATTAAGTGATGGTAAATCCACCCTAAGGATCCTGGAGAGAACATTTCCCAATGACATGGAGAGAAAGCATCATCTCCTTTAGCCCTATAATGATTCCTACAGCAAAGCAATCAAGGGCCTCACAGCTCAGCTCCTTGACAGCTTCTGAGCTTGGGAGGAGCCTCAAGCTTACATGCTAGGCTTAATTTCCTTTGGGTTGACCTCAGAAAAAATCTAATTTGTTTCACAAGCAGCTCTGGATATCAGCAGAGGCTGATGAGCAATAGAGCCGTGAGAGAAAGGCCATTTAGTGTCTCACACAGATGTGTTGGAGGAGGCAATTGATCAATTATATATTTAGAAATGCATTGGGGATGGGAACTGGTGTTGCCATGTGACCAACTACTTCAACATTTCTGTCTGGTGGAAGAGAAAAAATTAAAATAAAAATAAGTAACTAACTAACTAACTATAGATATAGATATGAATATAGATTAACTAAATATAGATATAGATATTTTTATATAGATATAGATATCTATATAAAAATATAGATAAATATCAATATAAATATAGTTTTATATATAGAAATATATAAACAAATATAATATATTTATTTATATACATATAAAATTGTGTATATTATGAAATTATACATTAATTATAATATTATATTTGAAATAAAGGATAATATAAAATATATAAATTAAAAATATAATATAGATAAGAAATATATATATAGATATTTATATATCTATATAAAATATAGATAAACTATCTTTATAAAAATTAAAATAAGATAAAAATTAAATTTAAATTAAAAATTAAAATAAAATAAAAATTAAATAAAAGTAAAATAAAAATAAAATAAAAGTAAAATAAAAATAAAATAAAAATAAAATAAAAATTAAATTAAATAAAAATAAAAATAAAAATAAAAATAAAAATAAACAAAAAACAATAAAACCACCAATTCACTCAGCAGGCAAGCTCTGAACACCACGTGTTGCCATGCAGCCAGGCACCCCCCAGACCCCCAGAGAAAGCCAAGAGCAAGCCCAGCAGCAGCAGCAGCAGCAGCTCTGTGCTGGGCAGGTACATTACCAGGCTGGGGGTGGGTTTAGGCATTGTCTTCCGTGCTCTGTGCACCTTGACTTCAGCATTAGCAGCAGGGCCTTTTTTAGCATCCGTGTCCTTGCTGCCCTCCCCGAGCTTGCTTGGCATCGTGGCTTGGAGCTGGGCAAAGGACCCCACAGTCCTGCCTTTGCCTGCTCCTCCAGGCAGGGTTTTTGCAGCATGGCCAGTGAGAGAAGCAAAGCTGGTAGTCCTTAGAGGCTGCTCCTGTGCCATCTGCTTGGTTAGGATATATCCATTGCTCCCTGTGACAGAAGTCTGTGTGAAGTCATTTGCTTTCAGATGGTTTTGCTTCCCAGGCTCGCTGTCCGAAATGCCATTTTCTGCTATCCTATTTAATTTAGTAGAAGAGTCCTGCTGGCTCACTTTCGTGTTGTCCTGAGTGTTTTTCGCTGGGTTTGGGTGGCCCCCACCCTCGCTGTGCTCACAGGAACCGTTGGTTTCACCATCCACTGCCATTTTTGGTTCCCCCACTTGCTTTTCTGCAGCGCTTTCATCTGCAGCCATGGCATTAAACCCTGCAGGGAGAGGGAGGAAGAGAGGAGAAAAGGGTCACAAGTGGGTTGAAACCCCAAGGCTGAAACTCCCATGCTGAACTCCAAGCACAGCTACTCACAGTGGAAGAGCCACCATGCCTGATGTAAATCACAGAATCTCAGAATATTTAGGGTTGGGAAAGATCTCCAAGATATCCAACCATGGATCAACCACCACCACATCAACTAAAGCACAGTTTTAGTTGTCAGGCTGTTCCCTCACCCACCTGCCCAGCCCTCCTCGCTCCTCACACGGTGACATTTGGGGTGGTGGCCCAGGTGACAGCAGTCACTCCCACCTGCCTGAGCTGCAGATGTGGCCATTTATTCCCAACAATGGATTTTTCAAGGTAAATATTATCTCTGGCTTTTCCAATAACTGCATTTATTGCACCATATGTCAACACCTCACCTGGCAAACAAAACTCTGCCCCATCTTGCATCCGGATCTCTGGCAAAGCCCTTCCCAAAGCCAGTCTGACACAGAAAAGCTTTGCTGGGCTGTCCCAGGGAGCTTTTATGGCTCTCACACAGCCCAGCAGCCAAATGTCATCCCCACATGAAAACCCCATCAGGGCTCTACTGCTACAGGAACATCCCAAGGAAAAACTCCTGGCTATCCCAGCTCTCCTGGGATATGTTCTTCAGTGGAAATTGGCTCTTTCAGCACAACAAAGCACAACAGGTCCAGGATTCATGGTGGCATTTCAGAGGGAAGAGCAGGAGTAAACACAGGAGTGAAGCGTGATAAATGCATTTTTAGACTGAAATCATTCTATGATTCAAATGCAGCAAGTTTTTTGCAGCCTGACAAAGCTCACACACAACAATGCCCACATAAAACAAACATTTCCAACATTTCCCTGCTGTCCATCAATGACTTTATCCCACCAAAGAATTCAAATCCAAGCTGAAAAATCCAATTAGGAATGTCACATACTTGCAGTAAAAGTTTCTGACATGACAACCCAGCAGCTCCCCAGGCACCCAGGAGTGATAACAATTCCCTGGCATGCTCAGAGCAATGATTACATCAACCTGCTGTTAGGGATTCCTTGGCTTGTTTTCCTTCCAGAGAGCAGACAGTTATGAAAAGCAACACAAGAAGTACAGGGAGAGCTCTGTCAGAGCAGGGGGGATTGGTTCAAACCAGCTTCCATCAAAGCAATTTTCACCTATAGGATCCAGAGAGCCTGGAGTCACACTGGAGGAACAGCCAGACCACTGGGTACCAGCTCCTCATTTCACACTGCCCTCAGAGCACAAACAGGCAAGGAGAACATTCTGAACAACATTCTGAATCCCAAAACCAAGGCTGGAAAAACTGCCAAGACCATGGGGTCCAACCTGTGACCGATCCCCACCTCGTCATCCAGCCCAGAGCCCTGAGTGCCACCTCCAGGTGCTTGTTGGACACCTCCAGGGATGGGGACTCCAAACTTCCCTGAGCAGCCCCTTCCAATGAAGAAATTCCACCCTGAGCCTGCCCTGGCCCACCCTGAGGCCATTCCCTCTGCTCCTGTCCCTGTTCCCTGGAGCACAGCCTGACCCCTGGCTGTCCCCTCCTGTCAGGAACTGTGCAGAGCCACAAGGGCCCCCTGAGCCTCCTTTGCTCCAGGCTGAGCCCCTGCCCAGCTCCCTCAGCTGCCTCACAAATGTCACTTCTGACCTGGCAAGAACCTGGTGCCAGGCTAACTCATGAAGGACCACCAGGACCCTGGGGTGACAAGTCCAGTGTGCCTGGAGCAGCTCCCTGCAAAGGGCAGCAGGGAGGAGACCCAGCACCACCCAGCTGCTCACCAGAACAGCTCTTCCCAAAACCCACCCAAATTCTCTTTCTCTTTTCATTGGGAAGATAAAAATCTCCCCCTTTTCCTACCCTTTGTTAATGCATTTGTTTAGTCCATCTTAATAATGGAATCACAGACTGCCCTGAGCAGGAAGGGAGCACCAGGATCATCAATCCAGGTGCTGTCCCTACACAGACCCCCCAGCAGCCCCACCCTGGGCATCCCTGGCAGCTCCTGGAGCTCTGGCAGCCTCGGGGCCATGCCCATTCCCTGGGCAGTGCCAGCACCCTCTGGGGGCAGAACCTTTCCTGATATTTGCTATCTCCTTCCCACTGTGTTGACCTGAAAGATTTGGGTACAGGTCCTGCCCAAACAGCACTGGCAGCTCTAGATTCTAAAAGTGATGCATTCCAATATCTCAAACAACATCATTATTCCCTAAACTTTCTGGGTTTTGGTGCCCATCTGAGATTTAAAGACATTTCCAGCAAACTGAAAGCCTTCCTAGGCCTGGTCAGTACATGTGAATCATCCAATCCAACCCCTGGCTGGACACCTGGTCAGTGCTGAACCCACACCAGGCTCTCAAAGGCCTCCTGGAGCATCTCACCCCTCCAGCCTCAGCCTGCCCATCAGTTAAGAGGGGGACAGCCCCTCTGATGCTCCTGATTTCCAGCTGAAAGCCACAGATGTTGGGCACAAAGCATCTTTGCAGATGTATCTGGAAGGCTCTCCAAACCCTGAGTGGTCTCTGTGGCCATTTTTCCTGCTGAGGAAAAACTGCACTAAGAGATCCATTCCCCTCATTCCAGGAAACCCAGCCTGGGATTGCCTCCCACGTGGGCTCTGCTGGCTCACAGCCTCCAGAGAGAGCCCCAGAACACCCAAAAATTGCTCCCCAGTCCAGAGAGAGGCCCAGAACATCCAAAAATTGCTCCCCAGTCCAGAGAGAGCCCCTGAACACCCAAAAATTGCTCCCCAGTCCAGAGAGAGGCCCAGAACATCCAAAAATTGTTCCCCAGTGCTCTCTGGAGCACACAGAGACACAAACCTCACCTGCAGGAGCAGTGACTGAGGGTTCTCCAGGCAGGATTTGAATTTATCACCTCCACCTGCTCCCTCTCACAGCACCCAGACCTCCCTGAGCACAGAAAGAGGCACAAGGGTTTGTTTTTGATAGCAAAAACTCTGGGAGAAGATAAAGTGCTCCTTTTTTTTTCTGTTTTATTTAACTATTTGAAAAGCTGTGGGCAGAGGGAGCCACAACTATGCCTTTATTCTTTCAATTTTTGTTTCTCTTTCTGCATTCAGGGTCTTTAAAAGGCCATTTAAGCAATTATTGCAGCAAAGTCAGTGCCAGGAAAAAAAATGCAAAGCAACAAAAAATAATCTCTGTAACCACAGCTGGAGGTTTCTAGAGCCCAGCTTTAGGCACCTGGCTGAATGAAGCCTTCAAGATTTGTTGATTTAAACACTGTGCTCTCCCACCAGAGCAGTCAAACAACTTCAGTGGCTGCCTATGAGATAAACTGAGTAAGCAGAGAGCAAGAATTGCTCTACCTGCCATGAAAGCAACCAAAACAATGTGAATTAGAGCACTGCCCTAGGGAAAAAGTAACTGCATTACTCCAGAAAGCATCACAGGCTTTATGAAAAATCCATGAGGCTGAAATTAAAATCACACACACACACTTATTTCCCTTATTGTGAAATGCAATCTGATTGACTGTGGAAGTGGCACCAGCCTTCCAAACCTGTGTGAGCAGAGGTCTGAAAAAACAGAGAAATGGAACTTCACAGCAGAGACTGAGAGAAACCACAATTCCCTGAGACACTGCAAGCAGGATCCTCACTTTCTATGGGGTAAAACCCCTCCATTCTCCCATTCCCACTTCTGGCAGCACCAAAACAAACCCATGAGCAGTTGGGAATGGCATTGTTCCCTATACATTGAGCTCTGGGCTCCTGCAAGCAGCACCAGCCCAACATCCCCACCTCAAACCCAAAGTGAAGATTTGCCCTTGGAGCATCAGTTCATATCAAGAGCAGCCTCACAATTTGTGTGGCTGGGTTTTCCCAACCAGGACACCTGATGTGGTGACAGGAAAACAGGAATGGCCATCCCAGGCTCACCAAGGGCACCTGCACAGCACAACTCAAAATATTTCACAGCTTTGCTGAACTCTGCCACAGCCAGGGATGGGCACACAAACCAGAGCCAGCAGGAGCCTCCCAGTGACAATCATGAATCAAACAGGAGCTCTTCCACAGCTCCAGACACCTGAAGAAACACTTCTTCCTGACGTGACCTTTTCATCCCTCCTTTTTCATTCCCCAAAAAAAGCTTCACTGAAAACCTGCTAAAATCCTCATTTCAAACGCACCTCGTGGCAGTGAGTTCTCCCCTTGAAAATGCTGCTCAGCAGCTTTTCTGCTCCTGTGCTGCAAGTGCAAGGGAATTATAAACCCAAAGTTTTTATCTCTCTAAAACTTGGTGACTTTACAGCATTCATCCCTTCTAAGTAGGCCAAAATT
This sequence comes from Ammospiza nelsoni, assembly GCF_027579445.1. Taxonomy (NCBI): domain Eukaryota; kingdom Metazoa; phylum Chordata; class Aves; order Passeriformes; family Passerellidae; genus Ammospiza; species Ammospiza nelsoni. The sequence continues at coordinate 2,620,767 of NC_080652.1, read as the reverse complement.
AGGTTTTCTCTACATTCAGTTTTCTCTCCAACTCACAGCTATTTAATCCACAGCCATCCTTTCTTTAATTAAAAAGAAATAAAAGGTAGGAATTTCTACCCTGCATCCATGAAGTGTAACCTTATTAATTAGAAACATTCCAGTTTTTTCAAAGCTTTTTTAGGCATCCCTCATGCCAGATGCAGCAGGAAAAGCATCTCCCATGGACCCCACTACTGCCTGAATGCCCATCTGAGCTTGGATTCATTTAAAACAAAGGTAATTTAAAACCCAAAAGATTTACTGGTGATTTTGAAGTTGATACCAAGTAAATACATATTATTTAGGGGCTGGGTACATTTTAGTAACACAAGGAATTTAAGACTCAGAAGTTGGGCTATTCCACTGTCCCTGTGACTCCACGTGGCAAAGAACACCCAATAAAATAAATTTAAATCCCTGCTCTGAATGAACAACTCCCTGAGAGCACTGCAGAGCTCCCTGCCCTCCCCAGGCTCAGGCAGAAGGGTCAGGCTCAAGTTTTCATTTCAGAACATCACAGTTGTCCAAAATGGAATTAAAGTTCCCCCAAAGAAAACAGACTCTGGTGAAAATAGGGGAAAACAGACCCTGATGAACAAAGAAAACAGACTCTGACGAAAATAGGAGAGAAGCTAAGGCAGGGTGAGACCACCTCATCTAATTTTAGGTGTCTAAAAGGCATCTCAGACTCTGGGGGCCCCTAAGCCACTGCTGCAACCAACAGAGAGAACCCACAAAAAGGCAACACAAAACCCACAAAAGCAGCACAGGCTGACTTTAAAAAGTGATCTTTGGACAAACTCACCCCAGCCTGGACCATGTCTGACCTGCCTGCTACCATGTCTAAGCAGAAATGAGCTGGATTAATTCAGAATTAGAATGATAACTTCAAAAAAAATCCCAAAATTAGGCAAAATTAAAGCCACCTCTGCTCTCCCAGCCCAGACATTGGTTCCTCTTTGCCTGCTGGAGTTTCCAGCCCTTTCAGCAGAGCCAGACCTGGCTCCAGTCCTGCCCTGGAGCTTGCCAGAGCTGGGTCCAGCCTGCCAAAGCTTATCAGTGGGCAGAGGCTGTCTAACAGATGTGTTACTGTCCCCAGCAGCCACCCTGGGCACAGCCTGAGGGGACACAAAACTTCTGTGGGGACCCACAGGAACTTCCCATCTGAGGGAGGCCAGCTATCAACTCAAAACTCAGTATTACCTGGACAATACTCTGAAAAAAATAAAGGTTTTAATGTATTTTTAAAGTTTGGAGTCCAGTGCTTGGTGAAACAAAATAAGAAAAATATGCAATGAGCCCTTGTACTCCAGGCGAAAGTGCAGCCACCAGGTCTGAGGGAAAAAGAGAGTGAAAAAGAAAATAAATAGAAATAAATATATATTCTATATATATGATATAATAAATATAATATAATAAGTATAAAATAATAAAAATATAATATAATATAATATAATATAATATAATATAATATAATATAATATAATATAATATAATATAATATAATATAATATAAATAATACATAGTATCTATTATATAATATATACTATATAATACATTATATATTATATATTATATATTATATATTATATATTATATATTATATATTATATATTTATATAATATCTTTATATATATATTATATTCTATATTATATTTTTATATAATGTAAAATATATTCTATATTCTGCGACAAATGCACTACTATCCTATCTGGAATTTTTACACATTTTTCTGAGCATCTTGGTGCTGAGAAATCTCTGCCTGTGGGATTTTCCATGCATTTCCAGAGCCCTCAGCACAGCCAAGAGGCTTCAGCTGCTGCATGAGAAATGTTTAATCAAAGACAGGGCTTAAATGAACTTTGCTTAAATGAACCAAGCAAAGACAGAGCTTAAAGGGAAAGCTCAGGATTTGGAAGTGCAGACCAAGAAGTGCACACAGCTGGATTTATACACACTCACATCTCACAGATGTTCTACCTTAACCATCCTTAAAACACCACAGATCCCACAGCCTTTGATTCAATACCCAACTGTCCTGCTGGATAAAAGTGAGAAAAGCACCTGCTTTTAATCTTTGTGTTACAACACTTCCCTCCCCTCTTCCTCCTCCAACAAAAAGGAAAACTGCCAAGCAGAGAAGAGCCCAAGCATGAAGATGTTGGGGCTGAAACCACACAGATGAGGGAGAGGGGGCAGCTGGAGACCCTCAATCCATTGGGATGAAAGCAGCCCCTCCATCAATGGAGCCTGGAAGCCACCTGAGCAACCTGACCCAGTGATGGCATCTCTGGCCATGGCACTGGGTTGGAACTGGATCATCTTTAAGGTCCCTTCCAACCCAAACCAGTCTGGGATTCTGGGACTGAAGCCAAAAAGCAGAACATTTTGAAGCCAAGAAATGCAAACAAATGTGTTTTCGGGTAAAAGTTCCTCTCTGGGGTGAGTTATTGATGGTCTCTTCTTGCCCTCAAGCCCTTGTGAAGATGGATTGGTGTCCAGGTATTTCCAGACTCAGATGTCCCTCCTCTCTGGAGCACTGTGACCCTGCACACCAAGATGCAACACAGGAAAAGCAAACCAGAAAAGAAGAGGAATCAACTTCTGCTGGGAGTGCTGAGCACGGAGGTTCCACAGGTTGGGTTGCTGGGATTGGCCAGTGGGCTGGGGATGCTGCTGGGGACCCAGAATCACAGGGACCTCTGGAGAGCACCCAGTCAAAGTCCCTGCCAAGGCAGGGCCACCTGGAACAGGTGACACAGGAACATGTCCAGGTGGGTTTGGAATGTCTCCAGAGAGGGAGACTCCACACCCTCCCTGGGCACCTGATCCAGAGCTCTTTTCCCCTTCCTCATGTTGAGGTGGAACTCCTTGTGATTTAGTTTATGGCCACTGCTCCCTGTCCTGTCACTGGCACCACTGAACAGAGTCTGGCACCATCCTCTGACACCCCCTGGGGATGTTTATGTGCACTCATCAGATCCCTCTGAGACCACCCTGCTCCAGACTAACCAGACCTGCTCCTGCAGTCTCTCCTCACATGAGAGGTGCTCCAGACCCCTCATCACCTTTGGAGCCTCCCCAGCAGCTCCTTGTCCTTCAGACCAGAATTTAACCCAAAAGTCTATTTGTGGCTGAGTAGAAGGGAAGGATCAACCCCCCTGACCTGCTGGCCACACCAAAACACCCTCCAGCCCTCCCTTGGCCCCCAGGGCACAGTTTGACCATTAACAGTTTAACTGGCTCAACAGTTCAACGACTCAGAGCAGACGGACAGCCTCAGGAAACTCCTCCATCCCTCTGCCATGGTTTGGGGTCACAGCCCAGCTCCTGCTCCAGGGCTGCCCCAGGCACAGCAAGGATCCCAAGCCCAGGGAGTGCCTGGTGCACAGCTGGGTGAACATGTAAAATCCTGCAGCATCACTTTGCTCTGCCTGGCCTCCTGCTGGCAGCCTCAGCAGGGATCCCAGTGCCAAGGACCTGAGGAGAGCAGATTCGTCCTGCCCTCCTTTCAAGCTGCCATCCCTGCACCTGGGAATGCAAAGGCTGTAGCTGCTCAATGGAAACAGCACTTCCTGTGCTCACAGCAGCTTCCTACCTGCCATAAGAGGAAAAAAAGGGAAAAAAAGGCCCCTCCAGGAGTTTAAAGCCCTGACAGTCTCTCAAAGCAGGCTGAAGTTTATCTGAGAGCAGCACTGTCTCACCCAGCACTGTGGCTCTTGTAAAGCAGCTGCCTTGGGTGAGGGCTCAGAAACACAGGAGCAAATGGAGAATTTCCTTCCCAACACCCATTCCTGCTCCTTTGTGCTGCTGCTTTCCTGGAACTTTCCACCCCTGGGCTTGGGCAATCAGCAAAGGAGTGGTTTGCCTTGAAAGGTCAAGGGAGACGCAGAGCTGGGAGTGAAGCACACGAGGAGCTGAATTCACTTGCAATCCCTGCAAAGAAACCACTTTTTAATAGTTTCTCTCTGAGTCAGACTAAAGACAATATGGCCTAATAAAAGCTTTTTTCCACTCATCTCCCATGTCCCTGCCACCTTCCCCACCCTGTCAAAGGGAAGTATGGACCTAAGTTTACACCCACATGTGAAACTGAACTGGAACATTTCCCATGGACCACAGAGCAGCCTCATCCACAGCTTTTTTCTATCTGTGTTGAGCAATTTTACACAGACAGGGACACTGAGCCTAGTGAACAACTTCCACAGGCTGGCACTCACCCCAAGAACTGGAAATGAAAGTGCTGGAATGTGCAAAGAGCTTGTTCCTACAAATACATGCTCCATTTAGAGCTCAATTCTTTCTCTCTATCAGGATGAAGGCAGAAGAGGAGAGCCCAGGTGGGAACCACAGGGGATTTCTGCAGCACCTCCCTGCTGAGGAACAGAGAACAGAGAACTCCCACCCACCAACAACCCATGAGATGTCCCAAATGAAGGCTGAGGACCACCAGGAAAGGTCCACTGCCTCAAAGCAGCACGTCAATGAAAGCTAGGATGGATGGGAGCACCTTGGAGCACCCTGGTCCATGGCAGGGGGTGGAATGAGATGAGCTTTGAGGTCTGTTCCAGCCCACACCAGTCTGTGATTCTGTGCTTATCAACTCAGCTCAGCTACTGCCCCACCAGAGCAAGACCCTTCCCTGCAAGAGATTTTCATGGAGATCTCCACCAGGATGATGTTCTCCACTGCAGCTGACAGGCCTTGCTTGGGGTCAGAGCCCTGAAATCAGCCCAGGCCTCAAGCTACCTGAATTTCCTGTCTTGTGCTGGACTCAGGCAAAACTCAAGTTTGTGCAGAGGTGGAACTGGTGCAAGGCCATTCAGAGGAGGTGGAACTGGTGCAAGGCCATTCAGAGGAGGTGGAACTGGTGCAAGGCCATTCAGAGGAGGTGGAACTGGTGCAAGGCCATTCAGAGGCAGCAGTGGAGCGATGGGATGTGCAAACACAATTCCAGCAGGTACCTGACCTGCCCTCAGCATCAGCACCTTTCTGAGGCACGAGGGAGTGAAAAGAGGGGGAAACAGAGCAACTCACAGTGAACTTTAGTCAGCCTTTGGATCTGCAGCTTCAAGTTTTGGAAGTTTGGATGCCAGGTTAATGTTGTTGGGTTACCTAGCAGGGGTTTTTCCCAAAGAGAACAGGATCCAGAGCAGCTTCAGTCACACACTGCAGGCCATGGCTCCCACCAAACACACCCTCAGCAGCCAAACCAAGCCAGTCTGTGCCACTGACAAAGATATTCAGCATCATCATCCTCCTCACTAAAGGGAAATGACTGTTCAAGACAGCCTGAAGAGAGGAAGCTCAGACTTCAGGGTGCTTTTCCAGTCCACACATCCCAGCTGATTCCCCAAGGCAGGAAACTGTGCTCAAAGGAACTATTCCTGCAAGCCTGCTGGAATGATTTCATGTTCATGCAACAGTCAAAAATGTGCATTCTGTGCCAGCACTAAACACTGTTATTAACAGGCTTTTGGGCTGTGAACCAAGGTTCTGGTGGTGATGATGCTCCCAGGATCCCAGCTGGGGAGCCAGGGGCAGCAGGGACACTGTCCCAGCACAGCAGCACACACACCACGGGCTGTGACACTCCTGGTGTGCCTGGGGAGGCAAGGACACTGCAGAACATTCCAGAAGAACTGAGATTCACGTTTAGGAGCCTCCTCTCCCTGGGAATAGAGACTGGAGTGGTTGGAATTTCTCTGTCCCTGCACAGGGAGGGCTCTCAGCTTCCTTCTGACACAGCATTTGCTCCAAGTCAAAGCCAGTCAAGAGGCACAAAAATGTCTCTTCCCATCCTCCTTTTGGATTTTTTACCTCCACAGATTCTTGACACCTTAACATCAACCAAAAGCTACACAAAAAACATTTATAATCCTGAGCTAAGAAAGGCAAGGGATCAAAGTGAGTTTGCCCAAAGCAGCACAACCTCCCATTAGCACCTCCTGACACCTCAGACTTTGTCTCTGCTCTGCTCTGCCCAGACCAGAGGTCCCTGTGCCACCACTGCTGGCAGCAGGACTCCTGTGCTCCCAGTTAATATCCAAGCACCTGACACAGAATTCAGTATTTCTGCCTGTTCTGAGCTTTACTTCCTAACTAGAGCAACTTGACAAAACATTATGCTGGACAGAAAAGAAAGAAAAAAGCAATGCTGTACTCACACACAACTGAATTAAGTCCAAAATTTTGCTTCTAGATAAGAGTAGGGATTTGGATGGGGCCAGTTCAGTGCTTTTATAATGCTCTATTATGGAAAGGAGAACAAAAATACACCAAATCCCTGAAGAGCTATGAGAAGTAACTAGTCCAGGAATAATAAAAAATGGAAAGAAAGGAGGGAGTTGGGGGAAAGATAAAGGGTGGTGGGGTTTTTTTTCCCTAATCCCACTGACACATTTATTAAGCCCTTAGATTTGTGTGCATGTAAGTCACAGACAACCCTGCAGGAAAAGACTTTGTCAATTGAACCTGTGCTGCATCCTGCACAGTAAGAGCTGCAGAACCCCCACAGGAGCCACGAGGTGTGGGGTGTCTGAGCCCTGCAGCCACCCTGCAGCCATTGGAGCTGCTCTGCAGCAACAGAGAAACCCAGAGCAAAACAGAAAGCCAACATTCCTAGAGGGAGGAAAAGGTCATGGTGGGGAGGGATCAGAGTTCAGCTCAAACCAGTCACACACAGGAAGTTCAAAGTAACTCCTGTGCACTTCACACCAATGCAGAAGTGAAAATTAGATCTCCTTCTTCAGGGGAGCAGTGAGGGATGGACAGAAAAGCAAATCTGCATGTCCAGTGGAAGAGCCCTGCTGAGAACAAGCACGGGAGAAGGGAGCCTGTGTTTGTGGGAGCACAGCTGAGCTGCTGGGGGCACTGAGCACATCCCCAAGCCCCAGTTGTGTCCCCATCAGTGCCCACCTCACCAGCCAGCTCTGACCCTCAGCCAGTGCTCACCTTCCTCTTTGTTGTTGGTGATGTCTTTCAGCAGCTCAGTCTTCATGCAGCCGTCTTTCCTTGGCTCTCCCTTACTCAGCACTGCTCGCTGTGGTGGGGGAGAAGAAAAAACAGAAACATCAGGGTTGAGCTCAGTGCTCAGACACACGGTGCATTCAAAAGAAGAGACAGCCATGGACACATCCTGTTTACAGCACAGCCAAACCTCCCTCTGCAAAATAAAGGCTGCCAGGAAGCTGCCACCAAGGCACAGGTCACAGATAAAACACGGCAGGGCTGGCCCAGGCTGACACCCCCAGGAGCACGGGGGCTCCAGGCTGTGCCCAGGGCTGGCACCTCCCAGCTCAGGCTTGAATGCAGCCAGACAGATTTTCCCAGTGCTACGTGCCTGGGAACCCAGCTGAGTCCATCTGCATGAAAGGCATCTCGAGGAGGTGACTCTGACTCCCCCAAAGCTTTCAGATCTATCAGACTTCTCACTACGACCTCATTTATCAACAGTTCCAGTCCATGTGCTTTTGGTGGCTTGGTTGGGTTTTTTTGCAGCTCATTCAAATGAACATCCAAAATTGCAAACCATCACTCAGCTACAGCTACCTCCTCATTCATAACATCCATGTTTATTAAAGTTAATGAGCTCTATTTTTAATTCTATAGAAAGCAATTTCTCTTTTTCCTCCTCTTTAAAAAAAAATGCAAAAAGGGAACACCTGCTCATCTCCTCTGCCTTTCACACGCCTGGCACCACGTTGTTAGCTCAGGTTTGCAGCCTTCAGACCTTCCCATTCTCTACTTTGAAGCAGCAAGACCGAACCAAAAAAACAAAACCAAAAAAAAAACCCTAAAAAAAACAAAACCAAAAAAACAAAACCAAAAACCTACTACCAAAATAAACCAGAAGGAAGATGGTATTTAAAAAAAATGAACTAGAAGGTGTCTTTGCCCCAGCTGTGTTTCAGGAGAGGGCTGGGAGTGCCCTGCAGAGCTGGGGGTCGGAGCCGGGTTCAGCGCGCGCTGCACGAGAATAAGCCCAGGTCAAGCCAACTGTTGTAGGCCAGCACGGGGAGCAGATGGTGCCAGCAGCCATGCAAATCACAGGGTTTAAAGCTCACTGGGTGATAAAGAAAGAAAAACAACCTGCCCACCTCCCTTAGAGCAAGTGAGGGGGATGAGACACGCTTGGAGGCCGGTGTGCAGCTCCCAGCCCTCCCAGCAGCTCTCCCATGCTGGGTGGGACTGTCCAGAGCTGGCAGGGGAGATGGGCTCTGCTGCTGTCACCAGCCACCCTGCCAGGCTGGGGAACTCACAGCAATGCCCTGTGCTGGCAGGTGCTGCAGAGCAGCCCTCAGCCCCAGGCAGGGCTCACCCAGCCCCAAATCCCTGCAGGATCGCCCTGTCCTGCACCCAAATCCACCGTGGCAGAGACACACACCAAGGGAAGGAGGGAGACAGATTCCTGGGAAAGGCTCCACCACCTGCCAGGCCCAGAGCTAAGGGCACTTCAAGGATGACTCCTGCAGCACAGGACAGAGGCTGTGGGTGGCTGCCTGTCCCTGCCTGTCCCCAACCTGCCCCAAGCACCATGAGACACAAACCCAGCCACATCCCAGTGCTTTCAGCACCAGCACCTTGAGCTCCAAGCACAGTACCTTCAGATCTCCACTCACACACCAAAAAGCTGCTGTGAGCACTGGAAAGCTCAGCTCAGTCCAGCCTTACACAGAACCTACTTTCAGCAGACACTGGCCAACAGCTCCCATTGAGAAATGACCATAAAGCACAGCCCAAACTCTGAACATAGAGCAGCTGTTTTATTTATTCACTTGCTAAGCCAGTAATTCATATCCTTGCTGCAAACATGAGCTTGTAAACCCTACCTCTCCTCTAGTCAGACCTCTTGTAAACTGGGAATAACCTCAGTTTTTCTCGTGGATTATCCTGCAGCAAGACCTGAGCACAGAGAGCTCAGAGTGCTCGAGGGCAGCCCTGGCTCCCACCACAGCCAGGGGCACCAGGCCCTGGCCACAGGCACCAGCAGCAAATAAAGAGCCTCAGTCAGCCTAACAGGGACCAGTTTGTTTTCCCAACCTTTGTTGCAACAAGGAGAGGTCTTGATATTCCTGCTCCTCCACTGACTCATACAAGAAGCCCCAGGATTTCCAGGGGCCATTCTTTGCCATCTGAGCATGATTTTTCCTGTGTTTCCTACGCAGTAACCTCACTCCACACACTGCCCACGCTCTCCCCTCCACAGAGGCGTTGCTGCTGCTCGCCCATGAGGAGAAGCCACTGCAGGAACCCTGGGGTCAATGAGACCTTGACCACCCTCCCTGCTCGCTGCAGTCACCAGCAGCTCAGAGCTGCCTGCCCAGCTCTCAGAGCAGAACTCCCAACTCCAAGACAGAAACCATCACTTTTGTCCTTCGAGAGTACAAAAGCTGAGTGCCAAGGCAAGGCTGGCTGAGGTGGCATCTCCCAGGCTCTCCTTCCTACCTCAGAGACAGCAGAGGCGACATCGTTACAACTTCCCACCAAAAACTCAGCATCAAGGTAGAAAATAAAAGAATCATTAAAAACAAAAATGAAACAAAAAGCCAACTGTGAATTTTGAAGCATTTGGATCAGAAGGAAGCTACAGGAAATCCCTGCAAAGCGCTCGAAGCCTCGTCCCCCCAGGCCATTGCTCTCCCATCAACGCCCAGCACCCATGGGGCACCCATGGGGCACCCAGCACCATCCATCCCACCCAGCTCCACCCAGCCAACTTAGCACCAACTTCACCGCAAGTGTCAATACCTCCAGCTTTTGTGTGTGTGTGTGTGTGTGTGTGTGAGTGTGTTGGGGTTTTTTTGCCCTCCCCTCCCTTAAATCCAGAGCAAACTTCCCTTTCTGCTCACCCTCCCCATGCCCCATCCGTCCGCTCCCGATTGGCAGGGAAATCCTATACCCACCCTCCCCGCCGAGAAATGTCTGCTCTTGCAGCAGTCCCAACAAAGCCAACTGCCAAGCACACGCTGCTTCACAATAAAAGTCTCACTCGCTCCATTTATTTTTTTCCTCCTTTCCCCCTTTCCCGCAGCCGTCTGCCTCCATTCCCTCGCCCACCCCAGACTGATTATTAACCATCCGTGGCTGGAGAACCTCCATAAAGAGCACACACAACCAGCCACGAAGCGTTCTTGCCCCCCACCCCCCAGCCCTTAATTTTTAGGTTTCAAAGGGTAGAAAAAATTAGTGCATCTGAAGAAAGACTGATTGGGTCTTTGAAAGGGCTTTAAGAGCCATGAGGAGCCAAGTAGAGGAGCTACTGCTGGTTTAGTTTTTTCCTCTCTGCCTCTGTTTATAAGAAAACAAGCTTCCTCTCCTCCATGAGGTCTTTGGAGGAGATGGAAGACAGGTCAGACCGGCCAAGGAAAGGCTCTGCAGCATTTCCAAACAGATGATGACTACAAACTACAGTGGCGCCTTTAAAACAAACAAACAAAAAAAAAATCAACCAAAAACCCAAAAAGCAAAAAAATAAAAAAAGCCCATCAAAAAAAAAAAAAAAAAACCCAAGAAAAAGGGAAAAGAAAGAAAATAAAAAGAACAAAGCTGAAAGAGCTTTCTCAGCCTCCCCTCCTTGGTATTTTCAGCAGCCATCCAGGTGCCCTTCGCAAAGGTCCAAACAGGTTTTATAGGCACAGACAACACATGCACAGCAAAACTCCAACATATTGCAGCTTACCGAGCCCAAGGGAGCAGAGTTACATCATGAGCCCAGCTCCCTGCTCTCCCGGCAGCCCGGCAAGGAGCGCAGGCTGAGGTGCCAAGATGTCTACCTTCACCAGGGTCTTTTTTTTTTTTTTTTTTCTTTTTTTTTTTTATGTCTTAAAAATCAACGGTCTGGGAACCCGAGGCTCGCAGCAGCGGTGCTGTGAGCAGAACTGTGCACACACAGCAGGTCCATCTGGAAGAGGGCTGGGAGCAGGAGATCCCTCAAAGTGCCCGTTCCCATGCGGGGCAGCGCAGGCACCGACACCTCTGTGGGATGGACAGCACTGATCCTGCCTGGATCCAGCCTCCAGCTGGTCACCAACCCCTCCAAGGGACACCAGACCCCACTCAGGACACAGCCCCTGGGAAAGATCCCACCAGCCATGAAATGAGGGCTGCAGCAATGCTGGAGCAAGGCAGAGGCAAATCTCTCAACAAATGATGCAACCCCAGCAGCAGCAGATTCTTATTCAGTCATTTTTTTCCTCTTTCTCCTAAAAAAAAATAAATTGAAATAACACAACCCAAACCAGCCTGCTCATGATAACCTTTGCCTTGAAGAGAAGACAAACATTTTGTAGTTAATTATATAGGAAGTAATGATTAAGAGAATGTTTGTAGAAAGAGAATGTTTCTTTGTAGGCACAGGGAGGCTGCTCATTTCAGATCTCAGCACTGTGCTTGGGCAAGGCCTGGGCTCAAGGCTCGTGGGGACGCTGACCACGGGCCTGTCATTAGAAACAACAGAAGCATTTGATCTGCAGAAGGAAGGAAACACAACCACGAGCATACCTGGCCTACAAAGCAGTCACCAGTCTCAAAGCTCCTTCTTTTCAGGCTAAGGCCACTTCCTTATAAGCCTCATGCAATCATGTGAACATGGAATTTTATCTGCAGCTCACAACAAGCACTGCCCTCAGCCTGAAGTTTGCTCCCAAATCAAATTCTTTGCGATTCTTTTGTCTCCCGAAATCCTTTCATCCAGACTATTCTCCATAGAAAAGAAACATTTCCTTCTCAACCCCCATGTCCTCTCTCTCCTATTCCAGCACACACCCCCTGAGAAGGGGGGAAGCACAGACAGAGGTGCAAGTCCCTGCATGCAGGAGCTGGGAACACGGAGACACGTGCATGAAACACAACAGGACTGAAAGTGACTTCTCCCAAGACAAGGCATTCCACGACGGCGTGCAGGCTCCAGGCAAGGGGGGTCTGCAGAGCCCGTGCCCTCTTGGAAAGGGGAGATCGATTTACAGTTCCTCACTGCTTCCAGGCCCATCTAGCTGCATCCCAGTAGAGTTAAAGCCAGTGCAACTTGTGTGTGCAGGCAAATGTAAATCCAGAGCAGACAAAGGCGTCCCCTCCTTCCACAGGCTGAGGGTAGTAAGGAGTCCAGCTGCTGCCTGCCTTCTCCTAGCCCCCGGCAGGGGAGGAGGGGAAGAAAACCCTAAAATGGAGACCAAGATTCATCACTAACTAACAAAAGCAAACCAGCCATTTCAGAAACACCCAGTCCCCAGGAACTGGCTGAGCCAGGACAATACCAGAGCACCAAGAGGAGCCTGGAGCAAGCAGATTCCAGCAGTCCAGGGCAGGGGAGCTGGGAGGCAGCTCACCCCCATCAATGGGGCTCAGGTACCTCTTCAGCCTCCACACTCCTCTGCCTCCCACCCCAAAGCCCCGCAGCCAGCGGAGCAGGTCCCTGTCCCCCTGCCCATGCCCATGGTGCCCAGCCAAAGGGCACATGGGGCAGCAGAGGAGGGAAAACCCCTCGTGGGTTCCCCTGGGACCACGAGGGCCTGGCTGAGCTGCCCACAGCACCTCCACCTGGGTCACCTCCGGCCATGGAGCGGCCAAGCAGCGAGGCAGCGGTGCCTGTGAGCCGGGAAAGCGCACGGGGAGAAAGGAGGGGGGAAAAAAAAAGACAAAATAATAATGAAAATAATCATAATCATAAAACTTGCACCCTCGGGCCTGTCCCTCTAATAACTACAGCAAAACCTCACCAAGGCCTTACTCTGCTGGAGGGCGAGAAAGCGACAGAGCGCTGCCCAGCACCCGAAGTCCTGGAGGTGGGAGATCCTCACACCCTCTCCTCCATGGCCTACGGGCTTCGTCCCCGGCGTGGGGCCTGGTTTTTCTGCTCTGTCATTAAGAGTGGAGCCTGGTCTTTTCCTTCAATCCCAAGAATTGCACGGAATTAGATCATCTTTCTGGCTCGCCTCCCCCTACAGGCAGCTCCCGAGCATGCTCAGCGCGGCCGCGCTGCCATTTCATAACCGCATTGTTTACGGACACACGGACCTGCCATCTTTTGACAGGGACACAGGGCCCGTGTCCCTGCCCAGAGCCCCGGCCCCTGCCACAAACATCCCCCTGGGGGCAAGCAAAGGGAGAAAGCATGGCAAAGTAGAAGCCTGGGGGGTGATGGTGATGGGTTTGTTGTTTTTTCTGATGGTTTTTGTTTCTTTTTGCTCCTTTTTTGCTCCTTGATTTAGGTGAAAATCCACGTGCTTTGAAGGGAGAGGTTAACCCCTGTGGGGGCTGTGGGGAGGAGGAACTCGCAGGGCTGGATGCAAAATGCCAGCCATGATTTTTAGCTTCTTGGAATCACAACTGTGCTTCGATGACACCTAAAAATATAATCCCCAGCCCAGTCTGCCATCCTCTGCCGAGCCTTCCTCTGTGAGAGAATATGGTATTTCCCTTAAATAAACAAGTTGGCTTAGTCCCAGCACATACAGTTTTCTCCTTTAAATGCAAACCAGAGTATTTTTGCAGGCACACAGGAAAACGAGGAGAGGAGGAGGGGAAATGTTCTTCATTTAACACCAAGAACTCCATGAAAAGCCTTTGAAAAGCCTTGCAAGGTTGCTCAGAGCCCCGTTCCGTTCCAGACCTCTCCCTGTCTGTGCTGATCATACTTCACAGGTGAAAGCAGCTCTGACTTATGACAGAGAGAAAATGCCAGAAGAGCTGGAGGTTTCCTCATCCTTGGAACAAGGACAAGTTGTGAAAAGCTTCCTTTGCAAGAGGCACTGTGCTGCTCAGGCACAGTATGGCAGTGTTGCAGGGAGGACACTTGCACGTCAGACCTTCTTAACCCCCACTGCCTCTTCCCCCTCCTGATGGGGACTGAAGGAAAAACAGAAATAAACCACCTGGTCTGGAGGATGCAAGTTGTTGTGTTGGAGTCCAGGATATTCTGTAAAAGCTTGCTCAACATTTTCTCCTCTTCTATATTTTCTTTTTCTTTTTTCTAATGGAGGCTTTCCAATTAGCTTGTACAGTTTGAGTGCTTCTCTCCTGCTGCTTTCCTGACTACTGTAAATGCTGGCAGGCTGCCCTCCTCCTCTGCCCCCCTCCAGGACCAACAGCACCCTAAGGCAAAGCCAGACACGAATCCTCCACCCAAGAGACCAAGGAGCTCACAGGGGCACAGGAGGGACAAATCCCACTGGAAACATGAGGGGCCACAAGGGTCTGCAAAGAGGGGTTGGTGTCAAAACTCTGAATTCGGAGGAGTCGGAAAAAATAACTGGCTGAAAATGGGAGTTGAGGATTATAAACTCAGGGATTTGTTTCCAAATCACTGACATTCCATGTCACTGCAGGAACATATGGTCCTCCAAGGCTGGCAAGCAGGGAGCACACGCCATCAGTGCCCCGAGCCTTTGGGCTGACCCCAACACACGGTCACTCTCCTGCTGTGGCCATTCCTCGACCACTCTCAGCTCCAGGAGCAGGAAGGCAAGAAGGGAAAACTTCAGGGAAAAGCAGCAAAAGGAAAACAAAGAGGAGCAGCAGGAACCAAGCCAGCCCTCCCCCAAACCAGCTGGCCAGGAGAGTGAAGTTCTTTAGAGCTCCTTGTTTACCTGAATAAAAGAACTCACTGCCATTGCACGAGGTGCATGCAATCCTCTTTCCTTAGGAGATGGCATCACATGGGAGAGCTCATGGGAGACCCCCTGCCTAGGGCTGGTCTCACACAGGCTGAGCTGCAGGAATATGCCCCATGTGTGCCACAGAGCCTACTTCCACCCAAACATGTTCTGGGACAAGGGCGAGAGCCTCGTGCTGGCACCGCATAGTCAGGTAAATACATGAAACAGAACAAAACCAAGAGCCAAAGGCCCCCTTTGGGCTCTTAACCCTTGCTGAGAAGCAGTGCCAAGCCCAGACCTCGGCAGCTCTCTTCCCTCCAAAGTAGGTCAGGCTTTTCTGTGTCTGCAGACGCTTCCCAAGGGCCCAGCTGGCAGGGACAGAGCATTTCGGCCGGTGCCACACCGGTGTCACCGTGGTCACCACCCCACAGGAGCACACCTCCCACACCTCAGAGGGTTTTTGGTTGTCTCCTCAGCCTTCATCAAGCCCAAAGCCCATTTTCTCCCTGGGTGGAGCTGCTCAGACAGCAAGTCAAGGCCTCAGCTCTTCACTGTTAAAGAGAAATCTCTGCTCCCTCCTTGTGACTTCTGATGCCTTTTCCTTTTCTTCTGGATGATGAACAATGAGCACATTTATAGTCCAGTGGAGACATGATAGACATTTAGATTGGGTATCACAGATCGTCCTGTGTAAGCTCTCTAATCTTTTCAATGCCATCTTCACATCTTGCTCCTTGATTGAAAATTCAATATTGGGTCTGCATTGCAGCTTTGAGGGTCTCCCCAGAGCACAGCAAGCTCAGGCCAGTGTTCTGCAGGGGTGTCTGTGCCTTCCAGGGCTCTGGGACCTTCTGTGTCCATCCCAAATCTCACTGAGGTCTATGGCAGCCAACAGAGTTCTTGCATGTAACATGAAACACAGAGAAAAAAAAAAAATCCCAAGGGCAGAACCAGGGGGCTGAGTTTTATAATATGTTGCAGGCACGGACCTCCTGCCATGAAATCAACCAGGGATGTTTCCTTTTACTCAGATGTTTCCTTGGATTGCTACTATGAAAAAAAAAAAAAAAAAAGAAGCAGAAGAGAGAGAGGAGGAAGTCGCCCCAAAATAAAAAGGATTTCTTCTTCCTGGTGAAATACTGCTGGCTCTGGCCTCCACCCAAGTGAGCCATAGGCAGAGGCTGTCAAAAGAGACCCAGTGAGGAGGTGCCATGTGGCCACAGGCCCTCTCCTCCCCTTCAGAAGTTCAGTCTTCAAGCAGCTCGGGCACCCCAGGCTTTGTGCCTGTTTCTTCTTAGAGCTACAAGCAGGGAAGGCTCCTTGGAGAATTTTCCAGAAAATTCACACTTAAAAATCACAAACAAATCCAAAACCAAAACCAACCCCAAGCAAGCCTCCCCACCCCAGGAGCCAAAGAGGGAACAAAGCCCGAGGTTTGCCAGCAGTGCCTGAGGCTCCTGGAAGCCCATGGAGCAGCCATCCCAGCAGGATGGGCACCCCAGCAGGATGGGCACCCTGGCAGGATGGGCACCCCAGCAGGATGGGCACCCCAGCAGGATGGAGCAGCCATCCCAGCAGGATGGGCACCCTGGCAGAATGAGGCACCCCGGCAGAATGAGGCACCCCAGCAGGACGGGCTCCCCAGCAGGACGGGCACCCCAGCAGGATGGGTGATGCCAGCCTGCCTGCACAGGCCAGCCACGCGCAGAAATATCCAAAGAAATGAACAAACAACCCCGGCCATGCTTCCCCGGCCTCTCCTCTCCTCTCCTGTCCTCTCCAAGGCCTCTCCTTCCCCAGGCTGCCCTGCCAGGGCCTCGCCAGGCACGGGAGGAGGACGGACCCTGCGGTACCTGCGGGCAGCTGTTGTCTTCTTCTGGTGAAGACTCCAAGAGTTGCATATTCCAGATCCTCATGAGCAGTGATTCAGTTTCTGCTCATGTGATAAAGCTCCCTCTACAGAGTGAGCATGCCCAGAAGAGCCCATTTCACTGCTCCCTCCACTGCAGCCATTTCACAGAGAACCTGCCGGCTCCAGGGCGTCCATTGGAGCGCGATTATCCCGGGCATCCCGGGGACGCACCGCTAATGCAGATCATCTGTCAACTTTCTGACAGGGCGCCAGGCCTCAAAACTGATCACTCGCCTGAAAAAAAGAGAAAGCTTTTTAAACCACACTGCTGTCTCGTGGCCTTCAAGAGTAGCACTTGCCCGTGGGAAAAGGAGAGGCAGGAGGGACAGGGAGGGATGTGAGTGGCTTGGGGATGTCCTCAGGCTGATTTTGTTGTGCTTAACGAAGTGCCCGACCTCTGAGAGCTGGGATGAAGGCACATGGGTTAAACTGATGCAGTGAGCAGTGCCCAAGACAGAGTCTTCGAGATCCGAACTGCTGATCTGAAGGGGAGATCATTTTCACTTTGAGGATTAATAACCTGACCTGCTACAACTGACTGTGAAAGAGTATCACAAACACAGTCATGGAAAAGCAGGGGGGCAATGGAATGAAGGGACATCCTCGTGGATCCATCCTCATCCTCACCCTAATGAAGGGATAGTTCACTACGAGGCGCAGGAGCTCTCAGCCTATGTCAAACCCTACAATACTGCTGGCCCCAGCCAGCAAGATAACAGAAAAAATTTTAGCTTCAAAATAAAAGTAGTTTGTCTCTGTTCCACTTCACAATTAAGCATAAACTCTTGGCAACCTTCATATCTGCTCAGGCTCCCAGTAAAACTGCCAGAGCAGCTCGCAGGAACATCTGTAAGCAGAGCTCGGCTGGAAGGGATTCAAGGAAGACTGGCATTTATGGGAGGCAGGAGCAGGAGGCTGCTGGAGCCGGTGTCAGGCTGGAGAACCTCCCCCCGAGCAGGGGGAGGGCAGCCAGCAACCTCGGGAAGAGGCCAGAAGGAAGAGGAAACTCTGACATGGCCCCGTGGCACCACCCGAGTGCTCCTGGCCAAAGGAAAAACAGCTTAGCAGAGGAGGAGAGCACCAGAGAGAGTCCTCCTTAAGAGAGAGTTCTCCTTAAGAGTAGAAACTACAGTGAAGATGAGCGGAGTGAAATGTGTGACAGTGAGCTGGGGAGGGCAGGAGCAGCCTGCACTGGAGGGAGGAACAAGCCATCCAAATCCGTGGGGAGCTCTGGAGGAGCCTGGGGATGGTGTTTGCTCTGCCCCAGCACAGGCCAGTCCAGGCCCCAGCGCAGCACAGCAGCCATGGCTAGCTCTGCCAGGCTGGGAACATCCACAAGCCACGTTTCCTCCAGGCCCAGCAGCTCTTTCACCACCGTGGCCAGGCACGTTTGCAGAGCTGCAGTAATTTAAGCAGCAAAGAGCTGCTATGGATCTCCCTTGGCTATGAGGATGTTGTTTTCCTCTCCACACTCTGGAGAAGTTTCACTACTAAACAGTTAAAACACACAAGGCTAAATTGAGATGATTGAAATTCACAGGCAAGGAGTATTTGAGGTGACAGCATAAAGAAAGGATCGCTCTTTCACCCACCGGGTTTCATTTGATGTGAATCTTAAGTTTTAATATACTCAAAATGAGATTTTCCTGGCCTTTCTCTCACTAGCTGAGAGGTGTAGAGGTAACTCATTTAAAGACAAATTCAAAAATCCCCAAACAAAAGCAACAAACCCCAGCTATACAGACAGAAGTTGCATTATCCACCGCATCAAAAGATTACTGTACTTCAAACCAAAGATGGCTTTAAAACAGTTGATGTGCTGCCCTTCCTTGCAGCATGAAATTACCAAGCTTTCATTAAAAGCCCAGAAATAGAAACGAAGATATTAACAAAGGCAGTGTCAATGATCCAGCACAGTCAACATTCCCTTTCTGAGATAAAATAAGGCGGCACAGCCTCAGCCTCCTCACTGCATCTCCACACCAGACATGTTTTCACTGCTGAGGTTAAATATACACGGAGAGCAGATGCTACCAGAGATGCTTTTCACATCTCATGGCCACCCTTGAAAGCACTAAACACTGTTTAGAAACAAAAAGGAGAAAGCAGAGCTCATCAGGGCACTGCAGATGCTTCAACAACCAACTTGAGTAAAGCATCGATCGATCGTAGCAGCATCTCTGCCACAGGGGATGCCTGGGTGTCACTCAGTGAAACCTGACATTTCTGCCATCCAAAAGGAGCAGGAAGCTTCCAGGGCACAGGCACTGGAATGGGAGAGGTGTCTCCTGCCCGGGACCCCCCTGTCCCCCTTGGCAGGGTGCTGCACACCAGCAGTCGCAGGCTCTTTGCAGCCTGGCTGTGGGAGAGGTTTTGCTGATGATGCAGGATGAGAACAGGCCCAAGCCCCGAGAAGCTCTGCCCTCTATTTAACCCAAATACCCTCCAGCAGCCTTCCCACCACAGCCAACACACCCCTTTGCAAACATTCCTGCCAGGGCCCACAGATTACAGGGTATTTTCACTCCACGGCTCTCCAGCCTCCCTTCTCTGATTGAAGGCTCAAACACCCCTTTCAGAAATCCCACATTTTCAGGAGAAGGGAGCAGCACAAACACCTTCCTTCACAAAGGACACCAGGCTCCTCAGGGCTCTTGCTTAATGACACCATTAAGTCCAGTATTTTCACAGCTCCCTTGCAGGGGAAGCCCAAGTGGGAGGCAAAGGGAGGTTTTTCTTTTTATAGGAAGAACAATATTTAGCTCTGCAAAATACAGAGGGTTTTCCTTATTTCCTTTCTTCCATCAGGCTCCTCTTCTTGCAGACCCTCCAGCTGATCAAATCTGCTGCTCCCTTTCAGCCTCCTCAGAAGCAATCCCAAAAGCTGAAGGTTCTTTGGGTATGAGATGAGCATTTCTGCTGGGATCCTGATTTTTTCTGCACCACTATAAACCATTCTCCAGCTCCACCACAAGCTATTCAAACATTCCTTCTGCTCTTTAACAGTTATATACAACATTTATTAATCAGAATGTCCCAGGATACCCTGGGTATCCATCCCCAGCACCCTCCAATGTCCACCTCCAGGCTCAGGTAACAGCTTTGAAAGAACAGGCAGTCATTAATGCACCTTTTGGAAACACAGCTTTCCCCATCTTTCAAAACCTGGTTTATGTCCCTAAAGCTTTCAAGCCATCTCCCTTCCTTCCCCCTTTTCCCCAGCAGAGCTGAAAACTGTTTTTATTTAATAGGAAACAATAAATGTTCCCTGGGATGCTGCATTGAGTAAATCATAAATGCTAAAAAGGAAAAAAAAAAAAGGAAAAGAAAAAATATCCTCTTGGACAGCAATTGAGATGTGAGCTCTCTGGGAGATGGTGCTGTTTTGATAAGAATATGCATTGAATATTTCATTTACAGGGCAATCCTAGAACTTTATTTAGCAGCATATTGGCCAGACAGCTGTAATTTAGAACATACTGTATTCCTAACAGCTCCCAATTATATAAATTCCTTCAGCTTTAACTTACAGTAACCACAACTCCTTCTATTTTGGAGCTCTAAATCCACCATTTCTCCCCTTCACTCAGCTATGGCATATCAAGAGCTCCTACACTACAAACACAGCCTTGCTGGAGAAGGATCCTAAATCCAGCATTCTCTACCCCCAGCAGAGCTAGTAGGCTTCCAGCACACTCACTGCTCCACAGAGCAATGTTTTATTGGTTTATTTGGGGACGGTGGCCCCATTTGTCAGTGCAAAGCCATCCTGCAGTGCCCTGCCAGCAGCAGGCTGGGAAAATGGCTGTGCACATTCCATCCTCCTCCTGCTGCAACGAGAGCTGGAGCTCCTGCCAGCAAGCCTCACGTGTTCAGCGTGGCCCTGTTCTTTGACCTCACACCTATTTTTTTTAAGGATTAAGGCACTGACATGAAAATAAGCAAGCTCTTCACTGGAGGAGAATCAGTGCTCCACGAAGCCTTTGTGTTTTTCCCCTGATCACAAGCTCCTGTGGAACAGCGCCTGTTGACGGCTCTCCCAGCCATCCTGCTGACTTGAGCAAATTTCTGCAAGGAACAGAAGGAGCAGATGAACTCTGGAAAAACAAAGCTCCTGCCTCCATGCAAATATCCCTGGTTAAGAGGAGCGGAGAAATAGAGCGAGCATGATGTGTGTACGGAATTGGCTCCACAGACGCTGCTTCTCAGCAACTGCCATAAGGTGGCAGTGGGTCTTTAAGGCTACCTTACACCTTCCCACAGCACAATAGGAACGAGCACACCAGTGGGTTTCCAGCAGCTGAAACTGATTAACTCAAATTTCCTCATCAAGGGAACCAGGCCCTACATGAAAACTTGGGGCTGAGATCACCTCCACTGCCAGAATCACACAAGGAGGAAAAGCCACGGGGGTGAATTCTGCAAAGCCATAAAGGCAGCCCCCATCTGAGCCAAAGAAAATCAACCCCTTTTCCCTCTGGCTGTACAATCACAATGCTGTTTGTTTTACAGAAATGCTTCTCTTTGTGCATTCATCCAGCCATAAACAAGCCAGTGACCATTAAAGAGTAGGAGAAGTTCTGCCTGGCCAGCAAGCTGGGCTCCAGCAGGATTTTATGCAGGGAACATAAAAGCCAGCCCAGTAAGCAAGCTGGTCACCAGCTCAGCACCGGGCTGATGTAGCAAAACAGGCCCAGGAAGCACCGAGGAAGAGTTGGGTTCACAAGAAAGATGGAACCAGGCAATAAACAGGCAAATTACTTTAGGTAATGAAGTGACTCATCATGCAGAATGCCCATCACCTGGGACACAGCAATAAAATCAAATCTATGCCAGTCACCCCCTGAACTGTGCTGTGAAAAATGGCCAGAGGTGCCCTGAAGGAAGAGCTGATCTACCTTACAGCACAGAGCTGTGATCACAGAGATTTCTGCTCAGAAAGTCAAACACAATAACCCTGTACCACCCAAGGATTCCCAGGGCTGACAGAGCAAACCCCTCACCTTACCTGTACCTACAGCCAGTCCAGAACTCAGGTGGGTCCCCCCATGTGTGAGGGGACAGGTCAGAGAGAGCTGATGTCCCCTTGCTCCACACCAACCCAGAGCTCCCCTACACCTCTCTAACACAAACATCCAGAGCCAATGTAAATGTTTTATTGGCACCTCACCACGCAGCGTGCTTGTACAACAACTGGAGTCAATCGGCTCATGCAGCACATACCTGCTGGTGCTTACACATTCCTTGTAAAAAGCTGGCAACCAGGGGTGAAATCCAAGAGCCCAAACGAGCACAACTCACACTGCCTTCCCCCAAACCCACTCACCAACACATTAAACCCCTGCAAGAAGCACAGAAAAATCTCTCAGCCAAAGGAATAAACGTGCATATTCCCTCCTCTCCATGCCACTTTGGAGGACCTGAGGTGGCAAGGTTTGTTTGCCATCACTGGAATGCAAAATAAGTCTGAAAGAGGGGAGTTGGAGTTTAACATTCTTCCACCCTCCCACAATCCCAGAGGGATCTGGAGCAGGTCTGAGCCCTGCGAGGTTCCCCATTAATAACAATTAACACCCGAGCCCACGATGAGATGAGACGCAATCACGTGCCTGCCACTATGAAGGCTCAGCCCTGGCTGCAGCCCCTGCCTGCTGTCACCTCATGTCACCACCCTGACATTGCACAGGTCCCTTCTCCACGGCGGCCAGCAAAGGTCAGCACTGCAAACCCCTCCCCGCGGATCCGCAGGAAGCGTTTGAAGCCATCTCGTGTCAGTGGTTTAACTGCGCTGCTTTTGAATCAATTCCAACAGTTTGCACTCCAGCCGCTCTCCAGGCTGCCCCAGCCCAGGGCCACGGCAAGGAACCCATGGATTTGCCCTACCTCCATCCTGGCTGCGGGTCCCTCCTGCTCCTGACTCCAGGCCTATCCCTCCTCCAGCCACAAATCCATCTCACTCCATGGGTGCAGCCTCCACCCCGGAGCATGCTCAGTACGGGCTGATCTTCAGCCATTTCAGAGCTTTAATGAAATGTAAGCATAAGGAAGTGTCATTAGCAAAAAAAAAAAAAAAAAAAAAAAAAAAAAAAAAAAAAAAAGGGGGGGGGGGGGAAAAAGGTGCAGGATTCATCCTGATCCGGCCAACCTTCCTCTTCCCATCCTCTTGTCAAGGAGGCAAAGCTCTCACTGCGAGGATCGCAGGCATTTTTAGGCAGCAAGCATCTCGTTTTAGAACAAAAGCAAGGAAAATCCTGTCTCAGGCAAGCCTTGTGCAAAAGGAGCATTTCCCAGTGACATTCAAACCAGCCAATTTGTCACTCTGGGTCTTCCACAAATTACAATATTTTCATTGAAATACCATTAATATTATTTTTTCCCTCAACGGGCTTTAAGCAAGCCTTTTAGCTGGCAATGCAAATAGCGCTTCCCAGCCATCTTAAAGCTAAACCTACCCCAGTCTACTCTGAACTCCTTGAAGGTTATTTTAACTCCATTTGCAAGGAAGTTAAACAGCAGGATGAAAGAGAAGGAAAGAGACTGCAGTGTAACACACTTCATGCTATGATCTCCTAAGGACCTGAATTTTAAGAGAGGTTTGTTTTTCACTTATCAGCTCTGAAATTCCTCCATCATTGCCTTGTCCCCTCAATGCAGAAAAGTTTGTTTCAATGAAGAATTAATAGAGGATTTTTTTTAAATCCTTCCTAGGTTTACAAGCAACAAAATATGAAAGACACACATTGTTGGAGCACACTTGGGGAATAAAACCCTGCATGCTCTGAATGATATACACATGGAGCTTGACTATTCCTTAAAAACTGTTATTTCCCCACATATTCTTTGCATATCCCCTACAGATCTCTCCCAGCTCACTGAACTACCCCAGAAAGCAAAGACAGTAGGTAAAAGTAAAGCTTTGCCAGGGCAAAAATTGGTTATTCAATCCCAACAAAGTTGGAACATATATATCCTGTTCCTCCTGTTGGGCTCAGGCCAAAACCAGCTCTGGATGCTGAAATCCGTGAATTGTGTGTGCTCTGCCGAGCGATGCTCGCTTCCGTGGAACATGAGCACTGTCTGCTCCAGAGCTGGAGCTGGAGGAAAATTCAAAAATAAAACCAGTGACTTTATCAACACAGCATTTCAGGAAACACCAGGGTGGCAGCTGAGCACCAAACCAGCTTTTTTCCCGAACAGAACTTCCAAGGCAATTGCAACAACGCCACAGCCATTCTGTACAACACCACAAGCCAAGATCTTCATCAGGCCCCAGCACATCTGTGCCAGATGCACTACACAAACAACTCACGATGTTGTTTCCTCATCCTTTCTCTGATAAATCCAGCCCAGTCCTCAACACCAAGCCACAGCTTTTTAGCAAATTCTTTGGGCCCTCGGGAGCGCCAGGCAGCCTGGCACGCCAAGCGCTGGCAAGCTGCTTTTTACTAAAATATTTTTAGAGCAAAGACATTTGGTAAAGTGACCCAGGATAAACCACACTACTTCAGTGTGCTGAGCTCTGCTCAGATCTCTCCTCCTGCTCCAGGATGTCACCAAAGGCCATTTGGCCCCAGGCTGTCCCCTCTATTGGGGCCCAGATCAATTCTCTCCACGCCACACTGGGCAATCCCAGACACCACCCAGCGCCTTCATTAAGCACAGATTGATAAACCCTGCCAACAAATTCTATTCCCATCCTCTGCTTTGCCTGGAAATTGGAGGTAGTTTAAAAATAATATCCAGACCATAAAATCCCGAGGCATGTCTGCTGAATCGAGCGGTGTTTGCATCTCGCACAGCTCAAGCATGTCAAATTTGTTTCCTTGGAAACAAAGACCAATTTGCAAGCATTGCTTTCTTCCCTTTTTTTTATTTTATGTAACGAAGACATCCCTACCTGCAGCTCTTGCTGATACAAAGGAATTAAAGCAGATTCACCTACTAACAGGGTTCATAAGAGAATTATTAATGGATTTCACTAATGAACCATTGGTTTGCTGCACTAAGGGAAAACCAGAGCACATTGCTATTTTAAAATCCCATTTTCCCTCAATGGATGCACACTCGAGGCGTAACATTGATATTGCTTCCTTGGGGACAGGTAGAGCAAAACAGCAAAACCCAGAGTGATTTCCTTACCCTGGGCTGGGGATGGTGGGCCCAGTGGAAGAGCAGGAAATCCTGTCCTGCTCCTGCCACACCACTGCAAAGCACACACAGCCCAAACACACCTGCCTCCAGCACAGGATGAAGAGTCAACACAAGCTTTATAAAAAACAAAAATTATAACATCTTTTAGATATGTTTTGGCAGTTTTAAGCCCAACTTTTCCCCAAAACACGCAGTAGGGAAGTTGGGAAGCCAGACCTTCTGTGCAGCCATAACTCTTCTCCCAGACCCACTCCCACCTCCCAGGGAAGGCAGTAAATCCTAAAGCAGTGACACACAACCTCTCTGTGAGGGCATGAAACAGGAGGGAGGGCAAAAGTGTCAGAGCTGGGTTATCCACAGGCTCATTTACAAAGGGAGTCAGAGCCCCCAGCCTCCAGAGCTTTTGTCAGGAGCTCAGCACTCTCACAAATCCGTCAGATAGAGCGAAAAACCAACACGTGAGAACAGCAAATAAAATGATGGCTCCTCAAACACGCCTTCCCCGAGGCCTGCTCAGCACAGAGGTCATCCCCAGATCATTCCCTGGGTCACTTTACAGTCTCTATCTGAGAAGGTCACCTTCACAGCCAAGGGAACAGAGCTCCAAACTCCTCCTGCTCCTGTTAGGATCACTGCATTGAAAAAGCCGCGGGAGCTGCACAAACAGGAGGTGGCAGGAGCAAGAAACCCCTCCTTCCCCCACACAAGGGACAAAGCTTCACCATTCCCTATCCCTGGAGATTTCCAGAGTTGTTACTGGAGCCAATGGCCAGCACTAAATCTGATAGAACTGTGGATGCTTCACACTTCAGGCCTTGGACTCCAACATTCCAACCAAGCTTGGCAATGCCACTCTCCTGACAGAGCAGCCTTGCTCTGCTCTTCAGCAAGCCCACAGTAGGACCAATCACCTGGAGGGCAATCTGTAAACAAAAAGCACCCATAAAAACCCTAAACTCTGCAAATGCCCAGCAGAATTCCCGCAGGGTCTCACCCTCAAGCTTGAAAAATTAAGTTTTTTTTCAGTACATTCACTTGGAGAGCTCTCTCCACCAGCAGCTGAAAGTTCCAATCTTGCTGCTGTCAAGGAATCCAGGAAACAAATCCCCCAGACTGCCAACAATGTGCACCCTTCCCCAAGTATTGCAATTGCTAAATTTGATTCCAACCAATGCCACAGTCTGAAGGAATTTTGGAGACTGTTGAATGAATTCTGGGGGAAAACCATGAAAAGCCATCTAGTTCTTCCTGATGAAAAGCAGAGCAAATACTGAAAAAACATCTAAACATGACCAGGTAAAAAAGAACCTGATAGATACATGGTGATTTGCTTAGAGATACTGTAACAATAATTAGGACTTTAAAAAGCAATTTATAATAAAAGATGGGAATAGTAGGCAAATGTATCCACTTTTGCAGATGGGAAGATCAAGGTTTGGAAAATTAACTGCCAAAAATTTCTGGAGCAGCCCTCCACAAATGTATGGAGCAGAGGAACAGGGTACAGGAGAGCTCGATGTGAAGTCATGCCCAGCTGCTGATTTCCTGAGTCACCTCAACTGAACAAACTGGGCCAGCAAGGAATGTGTTTGGACAGCCCATAAGAGCTGAGTCAAATTTAAATTCCACTGAAGTCTGAGCACCTCAAGCTCCCTTCAATAAAACCCTCCATTATTTAAAAGCAACCAGAAAACCCCAAACCACATAATGGACGTAACAAACACATCAGTATTTTCTCCCTCTCTCTGATATTCCCTTAACCAACATGTTTTTGGAGGGGAGGGGAAATATTTATGCAGAACAGTGACCATGCAATCACTAAGGAGCTCTTTATGCCCATTGCCAAGTTTGAAAGTGGGTGGATGCCATGTGGGTGAATCTGTGACACCAGGACACAGGCCAGGCTCATAAAAGGAGTCAGACACGTTGGAATCAACCAACGGGAGCAATAAATTCTGGGAAGTTCCTTAGAAATGTTCTGTCAGATAACTGGGCTGCAAGTCAAAGCCCCTGGGGCGAGGGTATGAGCTCTGTTATGGGGTTTTAATGCAGATGCATGAAACAGCTGGCAAAGGCTTGGGTGAAAAGATGGGATCACACAAAAGGAAATGTGGAAATAGAGGGAGATGACACCACTTCCTATCAAATTTAACTATTGCAGGAGTGGGAGGGACAATGAGCTGACGGATGCTGAGAGCCCCAGGTGTGTCTGGAGACCTCTGAACTCAGGTTTGAATTTGGGGTGACATTCGTGGGATTTATTTTAACATCCAAAGCATTAAACCATCCAATTGCTTGGGGTCCCAGAGCCACAGCACTAAAGCTTCGCTGTATTCTGGAGAACAGAGACAAGGACAGCCCGTGGAGCTCCAGGGTAAGCCTGACAAGCTCACTGTGATGCTTCCCCACAGCAAAGCTCTGTAGAATAAAAAAAATAATTTTAAATCAAGAGTCACACACTGATTTTGGGTGGCCAGTTCAGGTAAAGTTTTTTCAGATCTTTTTTAGAATGACAGAATATCCTGAGCTGAAGGGACCCACCAGGATCATCAATCTCACTCGTGGCCCATTCCCTGGGCAGCCTGGGCAGTGCCAGCACCCTTGGGGGCATAACCTTGCCCTGAGCTCAGCCTGAACCAGTCCTGATACAGCTCCACACCATTGTTCTAGAAGAACATCTCCTCACGTACAGACATTACAGCAAGAGGCAAATGGTCAGTACACTTCAAAATTAGGCAGTGGTTTCACAACAAAAATTAAACCACTATTTCAGAAATAACTTCAATCCTCCCCCCTTCCCACCTCCCTCTATAAAACCCATTCACTGCCTCACAAGGAGGCACACAGCTTCACTTTGTTAACATTTTCAACTGAAGGACTCAAAATACAGTGAAACACAAGGAAGAAAAAAAACCAAATAAACCACAAAATGCTGCAATAACAAGCAGCCCTCAGAGCTGTGAACCAGAGATTGGGAAAGATGAACTTTGCAGAACGTCTGCCCAGCATCCCCTCTCCTCCTCTGCCCACTCTTGGCCACAGGAACCAAAATCTGTTTGGGAAGCAAAGCAAGGGAAGGTGGGATTCCACCAGGGAGAAGTTCTGCACACTGAGAAAAATACCATTTGCACTATTTTTGTTATATAAGAAACAGAAAAGGGCTGTACAGGGCCAAGACTCTCCCTCCCAATGCTGATCTGCTGAATTTAAATGTGAATCAAAAGTATGATGGACCTTTGGAAGTTTCTCCTCCACTCTCATACAGCCTCACCCCAGAGGAAAAACAAGCAGAAGTCATTGGTTTTGGTTTGGTGATAATATCTATAATAAAACAAAATAAAATAAAATAAAATAAAACAAAATAAAATAAAATAAAATAAAATAAAATAAAACAAAATAAAAAATAAATCCTGAGTATTTCTCTACTGCAACAGGAAGCCAAACACCAGCCTTGATCACTCCTGAGTTCCAGGTAAACAAACTCAAGGACTGCTGGAGTCAGCTTCCCTTCCTGCAGCAGTTTTGTAAGACATTAACTTGGTAGCTGAAAGCTCTGGAGTTTCACATTCAGCAGCTGGATCTCAGCCTCAGAGCCAGGCCCAGAGCAGGGCACCAAGGCAGCTCCAGTGCTGACTCTGCTGCTGCGCTGGGGCAATGGAGCTGCAGCAGGGTTTTCATGTAAAAGCCAAGAAAAACCAGCCAGGAGGGCAGAACATGGCTCTGCAAAGAATTCCTCCAGGATTCCCTGCCCAAAATGGATGCAGAGCCCAGCCCCAGCAGCAGAGGGGGATCTCCATGGGATCAGCACATTCCCTACAGCCACAGCCTGCAGGGTGATCCCTCTCCAGCCTCAGAGGGGAGCCCAGAGCTGCTGCATGCCCTGGCAAACACCACTCAGCTTTTAGAGCCTCACTAAAAGTGTGTTCAGCTCTCAGCACAGAGCCCATGGGAGCTGTGCTCTGGACTGGGAGAGCACTGCGAGCCACAGGCATGGGCAGGGCCTGCTCAGGCCCCTCCAGAGCAATCCCACCCATGGGAAAGCTCCCAAACAAAAGTGCCCTCATTCAGGCTCAGTGATACAGTGTTCCAAAGCAAAAACCCCTGAGGAACTCAAATCCTTGGTGATCCTTTCCCTCCATGTGCACCCTGCCCCTTTCTCCCACCCACAAGGCACCGGCAGCCCCCAGGGGACAGAGGGACCTTCCAGCCAGCCCTGGGACAGCTCTACTGTCCCCTCCTGTCCCCTCCTTCCTGGGTCAGGTCTGTCAGCAGATAAACTCAAATGCTTCTGAGCCTTGAGCACAACATTCCCATCCTAGCAGCAGAATTGCTCCATGGCAATGCCCATTGCCAAGTTTGAAAGTGGGTGGATGCCATGTGGGTGAATCTGTGACACCAGGACACAGGCCAGACTCATAAAAGGAGTCAGACACGTTGGAATCAACCAACGGGAGCAATAAATTCTGAGAAGTTCCATTTTTCCTTTAAGGAAGGAGGAGGGAAAGCCCCACTCAGGTCATGATAACAACATCAGCCAGGTGGATATAAAGGGAATATCAGATCCTGCCACCATCACTGCATCTCCTCTGATATTCCCCTTCCCTGACATGTGGAAAACCTGCAAGGCTGGATATGTACAGGTCAATATTCTGTGACCTGCCTGGAGCACCAATATTTTTTTTCCTAAGCCCTTTTTAGAAGGAACAGAGTTAAGGATCAACTCTAAAGCAGCCCAAAGTGCCTGTCATTTCAAACTGCATCTCTCCACACAGAAAAAATGCATTGCAGAAGGTCCTGTAAAGCCCTGCATATCCCTCTATGAATCTAAACATGCCCCATTCCCAAGGGGAAGGAATGGATAACATAAATCAAACTTGGGAGGCTGCATCCACTGCAATGCACAAGCAAAAAAACCACAAGTACACACAAATCTTCCTGCAACAGCATCATCTGTACACAGCAGCCTAAATAGCTGCCAGGTGTTTATACAGCAGGACTAACTCTGCAGGGAGGGAAGAACCCACTCCAGTGATTCAAGGGATTCCTATCCATTTGTTTTCCCAGGTTCTTACACCTCATTTCAACCCCAGCAATGCTGCCTTGCACTCAGCAGTTGACTTCACCTTCAGTCAGCCTGATTGGGAAGAAGGAAGGTTGTTGCCATCATTTTGTTTTAAAGAGCTACTTCCCCGTGGATCCAGCTGTGCTGATTTGCACAGCTGCACTGCAACAAGATCCTTCCACAATTAAGGTCAACTCAGCCTGTGTCTCATGGAAAAATTCATCAAATATTTTGTCATGTGTTTTTCTAGAGGTGAAAGCCAAATTCTGTGGGAAAAACCAAACTCACCAAGCTTGGGCCTTCCAGACTTACCATGACACAAAATCTACCCAAGGACAACTCATTTTTTTCTTACACATAATTGAGAATTAAATGGAGGCTTTGTCTTCACTGCAAAAGCCACGTCTGTACTGAAAGG
This sequence comes from Ammospiza nelsoni, assembly GCF_027579445.1. Lineage (NCBI taxonomy): Eukaryota > Metazoa > Chordata > Aves > Passeriformes > Passerellidae > Ammospiza > Ammospiza nelsoni. Next base: position 2,590,606 of record NC_080652.1, on the reverse strand, counting down.
GCCACGTGAAGATGGCTTACAGGAAGGTTGAAATGCTATTACCTTGATTTGCTAGGAAGAATCAAATTGGAAATTAATTTAAATTGGCTCTCAAGGTGAAAGCATCCTTTGTTCTGTCTGCACTGGGCTGCAGTGCTGGAATTGCCACCTGAACACAACACTTCTGGCACTGGGCACAGTGCAAGACTGTGACAAAACCATAAAACAAGTGTGGGACACCAACTTACACAGGTTCGTCATGCAGGCAGTTGTGCTCCATTTCCTCTCCTTCAGCCATTCCGGGTTTGTGGGACACCTCCAAACCCAGGTTTCTCAGCCTGGTAGAGCCCTGTCCTCCCCAGCCTCTCTGAGATGCTCCCCATGGAGAAAGGAAGGGTCAGTCCTTCCCCCCCATCCATCCAGGGCTCAGGGAACTCCCTTGGATCACTTTGTAGTCCTGGGCCTGGAGGACAATTCAAGGAAATCTCCTGCAGCCACTGCAGACACAACCAGCAGCATTTGCCTCCCAGCCCTTTGCCATCCCCACCTGTTTCCCACCTTCCCCCCTCCATCCCCAAGGGCCTCCCTTGAACAGATTTTGGGGAAGTTTTGCCTGTTTGCAGTTGTTCATTGCACTGATGCCCAGTCCCTCAAAGTCTCCTCTTGTGTTTCAAAACTCTCTTCCCATATTTTTACCTCCTGTATTTTCTCACACTTCTGTTTCTAATTTATTCTCTCCATCCCACTTTTTTCTCTCTAATTCTTTCATACCCTCCTTTTGGGGCAGGTTTAAAAACAAGGACCCTGGTTCTGCTTACCTCCAGGTACAGGCTTAAATGCCTTAATTTTAAACCTAAAATTTTTCTACAAGCTTGGCCTAACATGTCCTGCCCAGCTAATGATGCTTCTCCATCAAGCACATATTGCATCCTGTCAGGAAATGCAGTTTTGAAGCAGTTGCCTCTATCCCACATGGAGAATGAACTGTTAATCAAGTATTAGTGCAGCAAAACAAGGAACCCAACTTAAAGATGAAGAGAAGGATTCTTTTGCAGCAAATAATAAAAATAAAGCTGGTGGGTAAAACAGGGGTGGCACTGACACCTCCCCTTGCTCCCCACAGCTCAATGAGTGCCCCAGCTGCCCCCAGGCTTTACTGCTTCATCAAACCCCCCAAAGTTCATAGAATCATTAAGGTCAGAAAAGTCCTCCAAGACCATCCAGTCCCAACATTCCCCCAGCCCTTTAAGGCCACCACTAACCCACATGCCAAAGTTTTTGGAGACACAAGTTTTTGAACACTTGCAGAGCAGCTTCTTCCAATGCTTGGCAGCCCTGAAGAAACATTTCCATGAGGAAATTCCAACCTGAGCCCCCCTGGCCCAGCCTGAGCCGTTCCCTCTGCTCCTGTCCCTGTTCCCTGGAGCACAGCCCAAACCCTGGCTGTCCCCTCCTGTCAGGAGCTGTGCAGAGCCACAAGGGCCCCCTGAGCCTCCTTTGCTCCAGGCTGAGCCCCTGCCCAGCTCCCTCAGCCCCTCCTGGGGCTCCAGCCCCTTCCCCAGCTCCATCCCTCAGTGTTGGTGGGACCCTCCAATGGTGCATTCCACAAATCCCAGCCAAAACTGGGATTGCTGCTGGTTCCCTCCCCACTCTGGAGCTCTGCCTGCCCTCCCCAGTGCTCCCATTTGCTTTTGCAGAAAGAGACATCTTCAGCAATGACCCCATTCCACTATGCCTCCTACTTTCTCTTGCTTTCTTCCATCATGAATCATTAACCATCCCAATTTATCAGCAGATAGTTTTATATATATATATAGCTTGACTTTTATATATATATAACTTTGCATATGCTTGAAATTAAAAAAATAATGAAAATTGCATTGAACTTCAAGGTTTGGAGGTTTGTTTAAAAAAAAAAAAAAAACAAGGCTGCAAAACTATCCCACAGAACTTTATACTAAAAAGGGAAAGTCAAACCTGGTTGAATTTTGAGCCTACCAACTTCCTACCCTTTAGATGTCTGACAACAAAGAGGTGTGAATGCCATCAAATCACACACAGGTACAGGCAGAACCATCCTGGGCTCCTGTTGGTGCAGCACAAGCTGCCATGCAATTCAAAAAGCCCCAAATCCAGACTTTAAAAAGCAAAAACCTGCCCATACACTCCAGTCCCTCCACTTTTAACTTTAAATGAGGGTCACAAAGCACCAGTGTAGAATTGCTTTGGCAATGTGTCAGATTTCCAATCAAACAGCTCCTCCTGCCCCATTAGAAACCCTCCCACAGGGATATTTTCTAGATCCCATGTATTATGGAAGTGTCCCAGGGCACAGGCAGAGTTTCATGGCTCTCTGTGCCACCCACTCCCACATTCCCAACTGCAAATTCCCTCCTTGGCAGGGCTGCATTAAAGCAGGGAGAAGGACCTGCCTTACCATGGGGCAATTAGCAAGCTGGGGGAAAAATCAATAGGAAATAGATAGGAAATATAAATATAAGTATAAATATAAATATAAATAATTACACTTTTAAAATTAAAATATAATTAAAATTAAAAATAAATACTAAATAAAATAAATAGGAAATAAATAATAAATAAAAGAAATAGGAAAGAAATAGGGAATAGGCCATGCAATCCATGGCCTTCCCTGTTGGGAAGGAGCCCTCTTGTCACTTTTAGAGCACAGAGGCTCCATCCTGCCAGAGCCACCAGCACAAGGATAAAATAACCAGTAGCCAGGCAAGTTCTGAGGTGTTTTATCCTAGGAAATCCTCAGGAAACCTCAACAGAGCAAAGCATCAGCAGGAAAAACTTCTCAGGGCAAGTGTGGGGTGACAAACCCTGTGTCAGGCTGGGTTTTTACATTCCCAACAAGGATTTTGGGGTGTGTCCATAATCTCACAGCATGGAAGGGGATGAGGAGGGAGCAGCATCCTCCTGGCACAGCACAAACCCATCTCCATGCCATGGTGGGATGGAGGAGCCAGGATGCCCACAGACCTGGCAGGGGCAAGGAAGCAGCGTGAGAAGAGCAGGGACAGTTTTTTTTCTTGATCATTCCTTGGAATAAAATATATTTTTTAAAAAATTGTTCACGGGGCGATTAAAATGTGCAAACATTTTGCTTGGTGTTCCGACTGCCACATTTAATATTTCAAACAACATCCAGGCCAATATTGTTGCTTAATTTAACATAACTGGATCCTGAATGCATTTCTAACAGATTAAACCACAGAAATATCCACATGTTTTAACGAGGATTTGGCACTACTCAGAGCCAAAAACATTTTAGCAATATTTTTGGACTACAAATTCTTTCATAAGAAAAGAAAGCCCACTGGTAATGGAGCTGCATTCCCTACATTTCAAGCCTCTTTGGATTTATGTAAATTGAAAAACTGAAATATTTAGTGCCATTATAATTCAAGCAACATCTGGACAATTTTCTTTGCCTCGTAAAAGATTTCAGTCAGCTTTGCAGAGGCTCAGGCCATGTTGCTCAGCAGAATGGCTCCTTTTACATTTGCATGCTTCACTTCCATTCTGCAGTTTCTATGCCAACAAGCATTTGTAACTCTTTAAACAGCACATTTGGAACTGGGGGGAGATGGAAGATTGGAAATGTGATATAGATTTGTTTGTTTTGGGGGGTTTTGTTGATGGTGTTTCCCTAAACCTAAATCATCTTTTTTCTTTTTTTTTTTTTTCCCTTATTTGAGCCCTAGAAACCTCAAAAAGGCCCAATAACCATCACTGCAGCCATGGCAACTCTTCCACCTGCTTCAAAATGCAGCAGTGACTTTGTAAGAGGAGTTTGTTCAGTCAATTTGATGTATAAAATGTATATATAAATATATATATACAAAAATATATATTATAATAGATATAAAATGTGTAGATGTAAATATATAAAAGAAAGACTCAATAGCAAACACCACAAATTTAGGTGTCCATCTCCTGCTGTAGAATCCAGGCCCTGTGGGAGTTTCCAAATCCCAAAGAAAAGTAAACAGAGAGAAGCAGCTACGACTGAACTGTAACTCAAAATCCAGCAGTTTGATTTTTAACCAGATTTTTGGAAGTAACTCTTCCCCTTCCTCCCCACCCCCAGTCCCAGACCTCCCAGATGGCTCAAATTTTATATTTAAAGCTCCAAATTTTATATTTAAAGCTCATGCTCAGCGCTGTGACATTACAGGTGCAAGGAGACAAAGGAAACCACAGCCATAAGGAGGCACAATACAGCATTCAGAGCAAACAACAGTGATGATCTTGCAAAACTTGGGATAAAAAATTGTGGTTTTTAATACAGATGCAGCCTAGATTGTGAAATCCTCTCCTCCTGAAGTTCCCCACAGGGCCAGGATGGAGCTGCCACCCTGGGATACCAACAAAGGAGCCCAAAAACCCCCAGTCAGAGCTGGCCATGGCATGGACGGGGGGGAGAAGGCAGGACTGGGAGGGGTTTCCTGAGGGAGCTGCACAAGCAGGGAGCACCCACCAACACCTGGTCCTCAGCATTTTTATTATTTAGTGACAGAACAAGGGGGAATTGCCTCAAAACCAGGGCAGGCCCTGGCACAGGGTGCCCAGAGCAGCGGTGGCTGCCCCTGGATCCCTGGCAGTGCCCAAGGCCAGGCTGGAGCAGCCTGGGACAGTGGGAGGTGTCCCTGCCATGGCACTGGATGGGCTTTAAGGTCCCTTTTAACCCAAACCAGTCAGGGATTCTGTGATTTCCTTGTCCATGAGCTGCAGAGGATGGAAAGCAGCACCCACAGTGCTCCTGCCAGTGCTGAACATTCATTTCCAGGCTCCTGGGATGGGATCTATGAGCTCCTCCTGCTGTCAGATGTGACACTGCCCTGATGTGCTGGGAGGGGACAGGATGATGGAAATGCTGAGCAATAATCAATCCCAACCACAGCACCAAGAGAAAATCACAGAATTATTAAGGCTGGGAAACACCTCCAAGATCATCAGGTCCAACCACCCCCATGTTCACCATCAATCCATGTCCCCAAGTGCCACATCCAACGTGGGTTTTGAACACTTACAGGGATGGAGACTCCACCACTGCCCTGGAAGCCCCTTCCAAAGCCCAAAAATGATCAACTCCTCTTCCTTCAGCTGGACAGGACACACAGAAAGGCAGCCTGGGTGCCCTTGGCCAAAGCAAAATGTTAAACATGAACCAGCTCCTCCCTGACAGTGCAGCACATCACACAACTCATTTCAGCACCAGTCCAGGATTTATTATTGCCGGAAGGGATCAGGATGAGAGCCAGTAAAGGCAAAAAGCCACTCAGGGAGGAGCAGGAGGCAAAAGGACAAGATCATCAGTACTGTGGTGGGACTAGAAAAAAGTTATTAATTTTCCAAATCTGTTTTGTCTCCTGGGAGGGGTAACACCCCCAGGTGCCAAGCACAGCTCCTGCTGCACAGAGCCACCCAAGAGCAGAGCAAAGGAGCAATCTGTGACACTCCTGCCATTGGAAAGAGCCTACAGGCCTGGCACATGGCATGCCTGCAGCACAAGGAGGGGCTCCTGCAAACACAAAGCCATGAATATTCACTGTTCCAGGCCTGGCTGTGCCCTAGGAAGGGGCAGCTCCTCCTCTGGCTCAGCTCTGGCCTCTGGTGCTTCCTGCCATGATTTCCCAACCTTTCACATTTCAAAAGTCCTTCTGGCAGCCACAGCAGCGAGCATGGAGCTCCTTTACAGGAGTGCACGGAGCCATTTCACAGAATACATGGAGCCATTTCACAGAGTGCATGGAGCCATGTCACAGAATACATGGAGCTATGTCACAGAGTGCATGGAGCTATTTCACAGCAGTGCATGGAGCTATCAACTGTATTAAAAGTTAATTATTAATTATTAAACTATATTAAAAATACAGTTTTTTCTGCATTTCACAGCAGTGCATGGAGCTATTAACTGTATTAAAAAAATTAATTATTAATTGTTAAACTGTATTAAAAAATACAGGTTTTCTCCATTTCAAAGCAGTGCATGGAGCTATTTCACAGGAGTGCATGGAGCTATTAACTGTATTAAAAGTTAATTATTAATTATTAAACTGTATTAAAAATACAGTTTTTTCTCTATTTCACAGCAGTGCATGGAGTTATCTCACAGCTGTGCATGGAGCTATCAACTGTATTAAAAGTTAATTATTAATTATTAAACTGTATTAAAAAATACAGGTTTTTCTCCATTTCACAGCTGTGCATGGAGCTCTTTCACAGGAGTGCATGGAGCTATCAACTGTATTAAAAGTTAATTATTAATTATTAAACTGTATTAAAAATACATTTTTTTCTCTATTTCACAGCAGTGCATGGAGCTATCAACTGTATTAAAAGTTAATTATTAATTATTAAAGTGTATTAAAAAATACAGGTTTTTCTCCATTCCACAGCTGTGCATGGAGCTATTTCACAGGAGTGCATGGAGCTATCAACTGTATTAAAAGTTAATTATTAATTATTAAACTGTATTAAAAAATACAGTTTTTCTGCATTTCACAGCAGTGCATGGAGCCATCTCTCAGCGTGCGTGACTGATCCATCCAGGCTCCCCTCCCCAGTCGTGCACAGGGAGCTGCCACTGCCCACGGATCAGGGCCCTGAGTGCTGTAAATTGGAGCATTTTCACCTCCCTCAATGAACTGTATGGGTGTGTACTAGCTGGAAATACAGCTCCATCTGGGATGGAAGAGACTGAGCCTAAAATACTGAAATCAACAGCAGCTTTTGACAGACAGGAGCTGGCCACAGGGGTGTTTCTGTCTGGGATGAGCCTTCCACGCCACGCACGAGCCAAAGGCACCAACAGCAAGAAAAAGCAATCCAGAACGAACAAATCTGGGCAGGTTTCTGCTGCAGCCCACTCCTACACCTTCCCAAGATGTCTGAACAGAGAGAGGAGAGAGATCTCACCTATTAAGAGGAGGGAGAGTGATATGAAATCAATGTTTGGCAAAATCAAAGCCTGTGGAGACTCGTGTTAATGAATTCCCCTGCTGGGTTTAGGATGTTTAAAGGAAAACAAAAGATGGCTGCACGCAGGGCAGAGCAGGTGACACCTGGGGAGGTTGTTCACACACCTGGTTTTCTATTCCCTAAGCTCCCCCTAAGCAGGAGAGGCTCAGGGATGCTCAGGTGACGAGCCACAGTGCTGGGTGATGCTGAGATGCCCCTGCTGTTCTCCTGCTTGGGATGGCAGCTCAGAAGCGGCTGGAAATGCAGCAGATGAGCTCATGTGCTCCTCAGCTCATGTCAATGCCCAGGGGCCACGGGTCCTTCCTGCCCAGCCTTCCCCAAGGGTCCCTTATGAGATTAGGCAGGGCCAAGCACGACAATTCACCATTAGCTGCACTAAGTGCTGCAGAGAGATCATGGAAACCAATTAACTGCTGCCCTTCTCCCTCCTGTGATGGATTACACTCTGCTCCTTCAGAGCAATTCACATGAGGGGAGAGGGAAACACAGCAGAGACAGGAGGAATTTATTCCCAGGTGCTTTCTTGTGTGGACACACAGCACTGGAACTGCCAGGTGTGGGTGGTGCCAGCAGCTCCTCCTGGATCCACATGGGATGAGCTCCACCTCCCCTGTCCCTGGAGACACACCTGGACATGCTCTGGGACATGAGTGACTGGGCAGCAATCCCTGGTCACTGCATGAGGCTCTGGGGTGGCACACTGGGGTTTTATCCTCACCCACCCTCAGGGCAAACCCCACTGGAAGCACAACCATCCCAGCTCCAGGGTTTTACCAAAGCTTGCTGGGATAAAACAGGAAAGCAAAGAGGAGATCCAGCACTGCCCTAATGCTGACCTGGAGCTGGAGCTCTGTCAGTGCTCCCACACCACCTTCCCCATGAAGGGATGAAAAATAAATGTGCTGGGTGATAAAACACAGAGCTCCCTTCCCCACCCAACGCACCCACCAAGGCACTCATTTAGCTCTGAGATTCATCACTGAATATTGCATCACTCTGGAGCCTTTTAAGGAAACATTCCAGCATTTTCCCACATTAATCAGGTAACTTTTTTTTAGCCAGACAGAATTAAAAATAACCAAGATCCAGGTAGGTGTCAGTGAAAAGCTCCAGCAGGGAAAATCCTGAGGAAGGAAGGGAAGGGGAAGGGGAAGGGGAAGGGGAAGGGGAAGGGGAAGGGGAAGGGGAAGGGGAAGGGGAAGGGGAAGGGGAAGGGGAAGGGGAAGGGGAAGGGGAAGGGGAAGGGGAAGGGGAAGGGGAAGGGGAAGGGGAAGGGGAAGGGGAAGGAAGTCCTTGCCCATCTCCAGGCACTGTCTCTGCAGACAAACACAACCAAGCCCAATGGCAACTCTCCCCATTAATGCTGGATAATTTTAGGGTCTCAGCTACACGCAGTCCATCTCTCCAGCAAAATCCTACCTAAGACTTGCACTATCTACCACAGCAGGCTTGACCCCGTGTTCATATGCAGAAGCAAAAAAAAAAAAGAATAAAAAAACCTCCTAATCCTACAGAACCCAGAGCAAATAACACTCTGGGACTGTGTGATACCACCCTATTAAATAACAAACATGTTCCTACAGTAGCTCAATGATTTTAAGCATTCACCACCTTTTCATTTCAGTTTTAAGCACTTTGCCTGGCAACTGTCTGAAGGGCAAACCATTATGGAAATAGGAAGACAATTAATTTTCCTTTATTCTGGAAGAGAGGATTATTGGAATAAATAAAATAATCAGCTTAAACAAGAGCATAACTCACAACTTCTGAAAAACAGAGGACAGGTTTCTTTCATTTTCCTTTCCAGAGAAATGATTTCCTGGAATGGAGGTTGCAAGGGAAGTGCAGAAGTTTTGGAGTTAACCTTGGACTGCTGACTCACAAATCACTGCCTCCATGCCTTCAGCAGGAAGAAGGCTGGCATTTCACTCTTAGAACCACTTTATATATTTATTTAACATAGCAAACCAGAACAGCCCCCCAAAAAGATACAGAGGCCACTTCCCAATCTTATTTGGAGCAGAGGTAAATCTGAAGCAGCCACTGTTGGACACCAGCCTTTGGAAGCACCACAATTAATGTGGTTAAAGGGGGAGCTGACACCCTGTGACATACAGGTACACCTACATATATGAACTAAGTTAAAGGTATTTCACTTCCAAACCCCAGAGGGAGAAGGGAACAAATGGAAGAGAAGAGCTCTCAACTTCATATTAGCAAGAGATGAAATTATTTACTGAGAAAAATTAGGGGTATCTTGGTAAGAACTGTAGAGTTCTTTCTGCAGGACTCCTCTAATAAGCAGGAGTTATAAAAATAGGATGGAAACTGTGGTTCAAGGCTGCTACAGCCTCAAAAAGAAACAGAGATAATAGATGGAGGCACAGATTCCCAGGAACACTAAGGACTGCAGAAATACTGAGAAATCAAATTGATGATGTGGAAAATAACACAAGATTAAGAATGATCAGGTTAGTGGGGACTCCTAAAGGAGCAGGAGCAGGAGAAGGCACTTCCAGTTTGCAGTGGATTATGAGGATGGGGGATGAATAATCCCCTCAGTCCAGGGGTGTGGGTGAGCCACGAACCCACACAGGGCAGTTCTGCTCCACATCCCCAAGGGAGGGATCTCTGCATCCAGGAGTGTTTGTGGCAGCTGACAGATCTGAGCCTGGTTCAGGATCCAGCACTGCCTCCCTCCAGCAGGAATGGCTCAAACTCTCCCTGTCCTTCCTCCAGTCACAAACTCCTGGTGCCCTGGCACAGCCACATCCCAGCAGCTGAAGGAAGAGCTCCTGCACATCCCACAGCCTGTGCTTCCCACAGGGAACAGCCATTTCCCATTTCCTCTGCTCCTCCTCCTCTGCAGAGCACTGTGGCACCAAGTAGGTCACAGAGCAGACAGCTCCTGAAGAATCACCTGCAGTTTGTTTCCTCTCCCTTCTTCTGCCTTCTTGGCTTTCTAGGAGCCACCAAATCCCTTCACCACCACCTTCAAACCCCATCCTCCATCCATCCATCCATCCATCCATCCCACACCTCTCCCTGCATCCCTACATCCCTGTCTCCTGCCTTTCTGCTCTCTCCCAGCTGTTCCATTCCACCTCTCTCCTGCAGGTCTTCAAAGCAGGATTTTCCAGATTTTCCTTCCATCTTCCCCCTCCCACAACCATATTTTTCCCAGCATGAGGTACTTCTTGAACTGCTTCTCTCACTCTCAGATGCCTGGCTGTCCTCTGTGCTGGTCAATGCATTAAAGCCCATCCACCACGGGAATGGAGCTCTTCTACAATTCCACATCTGGGTTAAAAATCACAGCTCCTTCCCCTGTGTCTGTAACTTCACTCACTAATCCTCAGGGAAAAGGGGGGTAAGGAGTCCCCTTTGCCAGCTGGTGCTCTCAGGCTTCCTCAGGTGCCCTCTCCATGCAGGGCTCCATCAGCTCCAAGGAGCACAGGATGGCCCAAGATCCCTCCCTGCTTCACCCAGGAGCCTTTGGGCAGGGACAGCACTGCCAAAGGACACAAAACAAGGATGCAGCAGCAAGGACTGAGCCCAGGGTGTTAAGGAAGCCAAAATTCAGCCATAAATTGTATTTCAAAATGGCCAGGAAGGCAGGAGAGCAGGAGGTAAAACTCCTCTGAAGGTGGAGAAATGCTGTGCGCGACAGCAAACCCTCCCACACAGCACCACCACAGAGAGGATTCACCACAGCAAATAATTACAGGGCTCCTGTCACAATATCTGCTCTTAAAGGCATTGCCAGTTGAGGCCAGGCTGGCTGAAGCAGTGAGAAGGGAGAGGAGCAAAGGCACCAGGCTTTGAAGTGGTCACCATTTGGTTATTAAAGCCTGGGACCTGCATGCTGTGTCCATCCAGCAGTCACCTCCTCCTCCTCCGCCCTGGGGTTGCCAAGGCTGCAGGAGGGTTTTTCAGATACACCTGTAGGATTCAGTTCCATCTTGTTCTTTCTGGTTTGAATACAGTCCTGGCCTGATATGATACCAAAAAGGTGAGCAAGTCCCAAATTCAGGTTTCAGTTCCTCCATTGAACAAAGCTGTGCTGGTGGAGAAAGAGACAAAACTGGCCACACAGGCAGAATTTTCCACACAAATCTAAAGATAGGAATGTGCAAATTCAAGCAATGAATCCTCCAAAATCCAAGTCACCCATCTCAAAGAAAGCATCAGGGAGTCCCTGCCCTGCAAATCCAAGCCCCTGCACAGGACACAGCTCCATTGGATGCAGGATCTCCCTCAGCTCAGCCACATCAGAGTGCTCAGGGTCTGCAAGGGGAGGGAGGTGCCCCCTCCATGGGAACCCCCAGCAAGGACCTGCAGACCCCTCTGGCAGAGCCCAACCACAAACCCACACACTGAAATTAGATCTGGTTGTAGCTACTTTTACATTCCAGACTGATCAGCTCCAGGGCTTGCTGGAAAGGAGCTGAATGTCTCCCTGGAAGAGAGGAGAAGCAGCTCTGGGGTGAGGGTGTCCCAAAAGCTGCTCTGATCCAGAGGCACCAAGTCCCCAGACACCAAAGGCTTGGAAAGGCTGAAGAACAGTGCCCTGTGCTGGGGACTCTCCTCAGCCACTGAAAATGGCTCATTTCCCCCATTATACCCCAAAACAAGAAGAGGGGGAGGGCTTTATCCTCTGCCTTAGAGCCAAACCCCATGGCACTAAGGAAAGTGTGACTTTTGTCCCTTTGCTGAGCCTTTCCCCCATTCTGGGACTGGAAACAGGAGAAGGTTTAAAGCTGGTCCAAACCATTTCAGGGATGAAGCTGATTACTCTTCCCAGTGAGGGTGAAATAAAGAATGAGGTGATGGATCCAGGCTCCCTAAAGTCACCCTGTGGAAAAGGGAAGGACAGCAGTGACCTGCACTGGGCACAGCCAGGGCCCAGCACCTCATTCCAGACCAAGGACCAGTGCTGGTGTCACAGGACCTTAGGCCCTGTGCTGGTGAAGCAGCCCCCACCTACACACCTCAGCCTGAAGATGCATTTTTGTTACACCCTGATCACAGATTTTTACAGTTTCCTTTAACTTTCTTGCTTTCAACTTGGCTTCTCCAAAAAACTATTTCCCAGTTCTTCCACCAAATGTGTTTTTAAATAGAACTTGATCATTTTTCTCTGAACTAAAACCCTTTGTCATGGTGACAGATACATCGCTGGCATCAGTTAAAAATGTGAAAGAGAAAATCCTCATCCACCAGTGAGAAACAAGCAGCACCACTGAATCCTGACACAACCGTGGTCCTCCACAACACGAGTCTTTGTTCTCACAATCATCTCCAAAACAATATTCTGACAACATCCTTCCCTATATAGATTTATATTGCTATATCTCTATCATTTCCCTCACGCCCATCAAAATGAAGTTATAATTAACCCATCATCAATAGAAATTACAATGATTTTGAAACAGCAAGAAACAATCTATTTGCATTTGGTAGCTAATTATTCCCCCTATGCACACAGCCACCAATGTTCCCTAAAACCATCCACAGAACAGACAGTCTGTGCTAGCCAGAACTTCTGGAAAGGAGGGGAAAAGGAGGGACTAAGCAAAAAAACCTCAACGTTGGGGTGGCAAAATTTTCTTCAAATCCGCAGCATCTCGAGCTCAGCGAAGTCTGTAATAGAGCTGCCCTTGTGAACTCATCCAGCAGTGTCAGAATCCACCTGGGTACCACATGGAAGCTGACAGCAACCTCAGGACCAACCTAGTGGGAACCACTGACATTTGCTAAATTATTGAATCATTATTCCCTTCTTCACACCACTCCAAGGAAACACGAAGCCATTTTTTCAAATAAAAGCTGTTGGACATAAATTTCACACCAGGAGCGCTCCCAGAGCCAGGCAATCCCTGGATCTGCAGTTGCACCCGGGGTTATTCCCTCCTCAAGGAGGAAGGGTGAGCCCTCCTTGCAGCCTGGGATGCCCAGGGGTGACCTCCAGCCCCTCCAGCTCCCACTCATCAGGTACAGAACAGAACAATGCCCTGCCCCACCCCCGCCCCCACGGCAGGCAGGTTTTGCTGACACATCACCTCCATTTCCTCACCATCCCCAAGGATTACAGCGATGTTTGTAAGAGGTAAAGACACCAGCCGTGGTCAGGGAGCGCTGACTCGAGCAGCTCCAGCAGCCTGACAAAAATCAAGCCAGCCAGGCATTTCTGCTTGGTGTCCTGGGAGCCCCAGGTTGGCCCTCCATGGCTGGTGCTGCGTTCAGAGGAAGCTGCCAAAAGCTCCAGGGATGGTAAATCACATCCTCCTTCACCCACGCCTCTGGAGGCAAGTAGAGAAAACACTCTTGGCTCATTAGGAACCATCTGACGGTTCCCTTCCTCTGGGATGCCCCCACAAAGCAGGGATTGGGGAGGAAGGGGCTCAGTTTCACCTTGACACAATCCCTGTGCCTGCAACACTTACCTGGCTGCCAAGGCATCCCTGCTCAACACGCCGAGAGTCACCAGCCTTCAAAGCAAAGCCAAAATAGCTCAAGGATTGTTTTCCTTCCCCCATCTGACACGGGATTGCAGCTCCTCAGCCATGGGGAGGAGGGGGAGCAAAATAATAGTAATAATCAAAAGCAAAAGACTAGTCTTCTGGAGGCAAAGCTAATCCTGTCACACATTTTCTTCCCAACAGAAGCATGAGAGATCGAGTCCCACTGGGTTCTGCTCACAACTAAACAGGACGAGGTGTTTGCAGCTCCCTTCTGCCAACACAGCTCAACGAGCAGCAAGGCCTCACCTCCTCTAATCATTTCACTCAACACGAAGCCACCCTGGTGCTCTACCCCAGCTCTAGAAAGCCAGCCCGAGCCTCAGGATGGCCTTGCACGGAAATAGGATTACTTTGGCCTGGAGGAAAAAAAGAAACCACAACATGAAGGTCACCCATAAAATCATTACACAGCTCCCTCTTCCCCGGCTCATAGAGAAAAAAACCTTTCTCAAACCCTCAACCTGAAAGGAGAAACACAAAAAGATATGTACATTAATGCCATATACCTCCGTCAATTTTTTTCCTCGTGTCTTTAGAGCAGTTGTTTACTGCAGCCAACTGCAGAGAAATTACAGTAGCTTAACTCTCCAACTCCCTCTAAAGGATTAATCTTCCAGTGAGCATGCTCACGCGGGAGCTTTTTCAGCACTTGCATCCATTTCATGAGTGAGGGCTGCTGCACACATGAGGAAATGCCATTTCAGGGCTCCAGGCGCAGCGAGCAGCCCCCAAACCAAGGGCTGAAGCCCTTCCCAGGGCTCCACAAAGGAGCTCTGCCCGAGGCTCCAGCTCCAAGGAGGTTGAGAGATTTCATGTCCATGGCCCCTTTCAGGAAGGAGGGGGGCGGTGGTTTCCCTGCGACACTGTTTGAAATGTCTGACCTTGGCTTTTCTCTACAGCCTGGTGGACAGTTCACCCACTGAAGCTGGAGTCAAAAATAGCTTCTCACTGGCACATTTTCCCTTTTGCATCACTTGTTGGCTCATCTTTGCTTTTCAGAAAAAATCAGGAAGAATTTGGGGTGCAGGGAGGGGGAGGGGAAACATTCTAATAAAAAGGAACAGCTTTAAAAATCTAGTTCTCAACTCTGCAACACAGTTGGTAACAGATCCTGAGACACATTTAACTCCACAGATTAAGGACCCATGCAAATGAGGATTTGCTGTTAGACAACAAATCCAGTATCTAAACAAGGCTGTTCAAGTAATCTTGTCCATTCTCTCCTAGACCACTGTAGATTAAACTGCTCTATTTGAGATATTTCTCTCTCACCTCAAAGGATGACCCTCAATTCAAAGCCTTCCTGGTGAAAATAAAGCTCCAACATTAAGGACAAATACACTGCAGAATTAGTTTCTTCCATTTTCATCTTCTCATATTCCAGGGTTCTGCCCTTCCCCTTCCCATTTATCTATTTTATGTCTTGTTGCTTAATTGCTCTTTGTAGCTGAAAGAGATCCAAGCCTCCCCCTCCCCCCAAAGGCTCTTATTTCAACTTTTAAACCCAGCTTGAGTCTAGGACATGCAGAAACCAGACTGCAACCCCTGAGTCCAGGGAAAATCACAACCTCTGAGCCCAAGGAGAAAAAACCCAGAGGGGGCTGCAGCCCAAGGTCTGAGCTCACTTCCCAGACCCAGCTCCAGGCTTCTCCCAGCCATTAGAACCACCTAAACATGTACTTATTTTTCGAAAAGTCTAGAGTGTCTTTGATGCCATGAAGCCCCTTTAATGTTTTAAGCCCCAGAAGTGAATCCACAAAAAGGCAGGATGCCAGGAGAGTGTTAAAGAAGGGCTATGGCTGTGTTTGACAGTGCTCGCTCACCATAGCGACCGTCCCCGCAAGAAATGATAAAACCTATGGTGACAGTGGATATTTTGCTCCGTTGCCACCTAAATAGAATCACCCCCAGAAAGGGAATCTCTGTTACCATGCATTAAAATAGAGGCTTTGTTTTATTTATAAAGCATCCAAACTGGTTGGTTTGGATGTGTCAGAGCACAGGCCGCTCAGCCACCCCTCCCTGCTCCATCCTTCGGGGACTTAATGACTGATGGCAGCACCTCATCCTCCCCTCTCCTCCCACGGATCTCAGGTGCTGCTGAGCCTGCCCCAGCTCCTCCAGGGAAGGTCTGGAGCCAGGTGGGATCTGACCCTGAAAACCCAGCAAAGAAACCCCCAGGCTTTGGAGAAGGCAGAGGTGAAAAAGCCTCGACGGAGGAAGATCATGTCCCGCTCTTCCTACTCCACAGCAGGATTACACCCACACGTGAAGGTGGGAGAGCAGCTATGGAGTTATCCTGACCTGTCATTCCTCATTTGGAAACCAGTCATACTCCCTGAGAGTTTAGACTTTGAAGATTGACTACTATTGATTCTTCTGCAAGCAAACAGCCCAAGCTGGCAATCAGTCAATAATAAGCAATTACTCGACAGCCTCTTATCTGCAGATGCCAGCCCAGACAGCTCGATTTGTGGAGGCAGCAGGTCAATAAATCAAAGCTGTCCTCAAATTTTAAAATATCATCATTTAAAAACCCACCCAGCCTTCAAACTGCCTGGAAGAGCAGCCAGGTCAGGGGGATTCCTCCACAACAGTGTGGTGGCTATCACTAATTTACAGCTCGGGAGATAGAAGGTGATGTGCTGAAATCCACCCCTGACACTCCTCACCTCTCAGGAGTAGCTTGAGTGGCAGCTGGATGAAGATGATGAGAGAGAGGAGGAAGCAAAACCCTTCTCCTTCAAACAATGACATGTAGGGGAAAAGCAGCCTTCCCAAAACACTCCTCAATCCCTGGGACACACCTTGCTGCTCACCAGGAGCCTCAAACCCCAACAAAAACGTGTTTAACACCCCCCAGACAGCAAATTAACGACACCTCTCTTATCCCCCTGCTGTGAACTCTGTGCCCTGGGTGTACAATTAATCATTTCATCCCAGGAAATGCACTTCCTCCCTTTTTCGTGGCCTAAAACATGAGACAAGCACAGGAGCCAAAGGCTCCTCATGAGCATTTCAGTGTGACCCAGAGGCAATACTTTCAACCCAGCAGTGCCAACAGTGCAACGAAGAAAACCAGCTGAAAACTCAGGGAGGCATTTCATGCTCTCAGAGCAGACTCCCTTTACAGGCTCATTTATATGAAAAGAGATAAAAATTGCCCATTTAATTTGCAGAAGACTGGAATGCCAGCCCAGTGCAACGACAATATTTATCTATCTATCTATCTATCTATCTATCTATCTATCTATCTATCTATCTACCTATCTATCACTGCAAGGGCAAACACAACCTTCTATCTAGTTCTGTAGATTCTAGAAACTTCCCTGTTTGTCCATGGGTTCTTGCACAAGTCATGGCAACAGCCCAAAAGCACCAAAAGAGCAGACACATTTCACTAATCCTGCTGGTGCTGCTGAGGAGGGTGGTGGCCTGCAGGATGCTCTGTGCTCCACATCAGGAGCTCACCAGGGGCACAGGAGGATGGAACCAAGACACCCAAAAGCTGCCCAAGCACTGTAAATCCAAGCCCCTTGGAGCCTGTGAGGCTTTCAGTGCTACAGAAATGTCCCAGATTCATCAGGTTTGGGGCAGCTCCACCACCACACCACCCAGGCTGCCAGGGGCCCAAAAAGTGCCAAGTGCCCAAGAGAGGAAAAGGAATGACTTGGGAATATCCTATCATTGGTCCCAGGAAGGGGAGTGTTTGTATAATGATGACCAAATCTTGCAGATTGAGTATCTGCAATCATACCAGGTTGAAAAAACAAGATTTTGAGCATAATACCTAAATAAAAAGGGATGACCCACTGGAAACAAGATCAATCCCATAGCTGCTACTCACTCTTTACACTCCACTTGCCACAAAATTCAGGTATCTGAGGATACATTCTAAATATCCTGTCTTCAACACTTTTCAGTGGTCTGGGAGGGTAAAAGGCAGCAGATAATGGATTATTTCAACTTTACTTTGCAGCTGGGACAGACTTCTTGAGGAGCCTACTGAGGTTTTCACTTCCATCTAGACAGGGTGCACTCAGGTCCTTGCAGCAGTGGCTGGGCCAGCAGGAAGCTGTGGGAAGCTTTGCCCAAAATCACAAAAATATTTCTTCTCTTCTTACCCACAGAGCACCTACAGGTGGCTTTTACACTGCCAGCCTTGTCTGCAGCACCGTGGCAAAGCATGGGAGAGCACTCAGGAGGAAAAAAAAAAAGGTGTTAAATGCATCTTCCTGTATCACTCTCACCATATATAGAGAAGCTACAAAATGCCAGAGCAGCTGACAGGATCCCACAAACCGCAGTGCAGAGCACCAGAGGCTCCTGAGTTTTGCAGGAAAGGTTTTCACCCAATACCTGCAGTTTTCTGATATAAATATGGCTTTTCCTTCCCCCTCCAGCAGCTCAGTGGATCCATGCTGTAAGGACAGTCCCGTGGCAGCCCAGCTCTGGGGAGGAGCCTGCAGAGCTGCTGGAGTTGCTGGGCATGGAAAACATTTTTTATTTACCCAGGAAGGAGCTGCCTGCCATGGGCCTGGCTCCCACACCCCACTCCAACCAGCACTGACCTACCCCACACAAGGAAAATAACACAGCAACTTTACAAACCACAGCTGTGGCAGCAACACAAAACTATTTCTCACCTTTTATGACAAAAAGCAATGCCAGTTGCAAGACAATAAGACATCACAACCTGCCATTCATCCTCCCATCTCAAGGCACAGCCATTCCATACAAAAGCTGGAGATCACCTGTCGTGCTCTGCTTCCTTCTTTCAAATGCTGCATTGTGTTAGCACCAGGATCCCGCTGCTTTGGGGCTGCAAGTGTTGCTAGAGCAACAAAAATGCTGGAAAGTAGAGCAGAGAACAAAAGGACTCCACAGCCCCACGGAGGATGTGATCAAGGAGACAGTAACAATGTAAAATGGGACCAGGAGACCTCCCTGAGAGCAGGGAACTGCCATCTCCCATCCTCTGCTGGGCACAATGATAATTTAGCAAGTAGATCATCCCAGTGAGGAATTCCAGCAGCTCAGCCCCATGTCTGCCTCTCATCAGGAGCCCCATGACTGACCAGAGCCCTGCTCCTCTCTGTGGTCCATCCTTTAATGCCCAGCACAAGGCTGCCATTCCCAGCTGACTTTGTAGGAATCAGGGACATGTGTTTCTGTCAAGGCAGAGTCAGTCCCTGCTTGCATGTCCAGCAGGCTGTCCTTGCAGCAGGAGATGTGGTCAGAATTCCCCTCACTGGACAAATCCAGGCAAAGTGACATTCCAGCAGCTCACTGAGACAACTGCACCTTGCAGGGCTTAGCAGAGGGGCGTTGCTGTAAGGAACATGGATGCTTTAGGAAATAATCCTCAAGGCAGACTGATTCAGGGATCCTCTCTGTCCCTTCAGGCATGTTCAGCATGGGGACACTGCCCCCAGGATGTGGGGAGAGTGTCCTGGCTGGAACTGCCAGCCCTGGAGCTGGGCAGGGACAGACAGCAAGCACCAGGCTGCTGTGTGATGGAACCCACTGCCAGAATCCATCCTTGGAGGGTTCTGAGTGCTGTCTGCAGCCCAATCCTAACCCTGGAGAACTCTGCAAGAGCTCAAAAGATCCTCCACACACACTTTGCACCACACTGGGCACAAGGACCTGGCTAACTCTGGTGTATAGCCCATGATAAAAAACCCAGTTTAAAGGCAACCTTTGTTATGCAACAAGCACTGTCCCTCTGTGCCTGCTGTTCCTGTCACCTGGCTTTAACCCTGGCTCTGCCAGCAGCTTCCAGAAGGCTCTGAGAGGAAAGGGAGCCCCTTGCAGGAGCCACATTTGCTATATGGGGTTACGAACCACTCACACAACCTAAGCAGCAGCAGCAGAGAAGTCCTGGAGGGTCTGGCTTGAAGTGTAAAAGGAAAAAAAAATTTTCTTTTCAAAGCTTAAGCAAATCCTTCATCAATGAAGCTGATGAAGACACAAAAATCCTCAGGGTGGATTATGAAAATGAGCAAAGGCAGGACCAGCTCCAGAAAAGTGAGGCTCAAAGCCAGGCTCAGAGCTGGCCTCAGCTCCTTGTGACCACCTGCACAGGTCACAGAGCAAGCAGCAAAGAGGATGAACAGCATTTATTCCCCACTCTGGGTTAAAATTCAGAGGTGGAGAAGTCCCATGAACTGTGAGGATCCCAGCAGCAGAACCTGCCTGTTCTGGGAGCACAGGACCAAAGTTGCCATGGCAGCTTTTGGGTCTCTTTCCACACCTGAGGAAACCTGAAGGGTTTGCTGCAACCTGACCCAAGGCCCTGCTGTCCATGGCTGTGAGGTTCCAAACCAGCCCAGTGCCAATGCTCAGGTGCCTCCTTGTGCCTGCTCACAGCTCTGGGGCATCTCTGTCCCCTCTGAGCTCTGCCCATGGCACACAGAGCAGAGCACTGGGATGTGCTCCAGCCTCACCTCAGCTGGCACCTCCAGCCAAGCTTCCCAATTCCAAAATAGCTTCTTCCCCATTTGACCTGTTACGACAAAAACCACAGAAAAATACAAAAATTCAAACAGACAGAATGATAAATGCTGGAACTATATAATGTAAAAAAAGAAGTAAATTAATCCAAGGACCTGAAGACTGGTGCAACCACAATTTTGGCATCTTTTTAGCCATTCCTGATAAAGGCACCTCTATACATGACAATTCTATTGAGACAGGTCAAAGTTAGACCTAGAGAAATGCTCTCCTGCCTGAATGTGCTGATACCAACATGGCTGTGCCCCAAAACTTCACAAAGAGCTTCAACCTGGGGATCATCATTATACAAACAGAATATTCATTAATGGTCATTACTTTCAGAATGCAAAGGAGCTGCCATGATCATCCTGTCAATTATTTCTACAAATGCAATGGATAAAACCTGTAACTGGGGGGAAAACACATCACTGCTTCTTCCTGCTCTGCTGAGGAGGGCTGGGAGGAGCCCAGGAGCCCATCCAAAATGATCTTTATGCCATGGAAGCAGCTCACTCACTCAGGAAGACTAATTTTGCCAGCAAAAGCTGCAGCCAGGTTCAAACCATCCAAGACACCCACACAGCATTCCTGGATGGAGGCAAGGCTCACACCTGCCCACGCAGCCAGGGCCTGCACCTGCAGCTGCTGCAGTGTCTGTGCCCCTGTGTCACACAAACAGCTCTCCCTGCAGGGCTGAATGCTCTGGAACACTATTACTGGCAAAATTGGTAATTACTGCTCTGATGCATTCATGTTTGCAGGTCCCAAACCCCCCAGTCTGGCCTTGTTGGGTAATTCCAGAGTTCCCTGAACACCTGCACAGGTTACAGAGCAAGCAGCAAAGAGGGTGAACAGTTTTTATTCCCCACTTTGGATTAAAATTCAGAGGTGGGGAAGCCCCATGAACTGTGAGGATCCCAGCAGCAGAACCTGCCTGTTCTGGGAGCACAGGGCCAAGGTTGCTCAGGGAGACTCCACACCTGAGGGAAACTGAGCCCTCAGCACTGCCCTGCTCCTCTTCCTCCTGCTTTGGGTCTGCCCTGGACCGTGGGCTATTCCCCCATGGAATTGTGTTCATATAAACAACCGTGCCACAGGGAGATCCCTCATCACACCCCAGGGGCTGTCAGGGCAAGGAAAGGGGTTTTAATCTGATTTTGGGCACCCTATCCCTGGAGAAGCTGCTGCAGTCACATCAGCAGCTCAGAGGATGCACTAGAAAAGATAGAGATGTTAACTGCTCCTCACAGAAGCTGCCCAGCCCAGCAGGCAGGGAGGTGATACAGCCTCCTGTGGGGAGGGACAGATGTGCCCAGTGCCACAGCACAGCTGGAGAGCTCAGGGGAGGGGACACAGCACCCAGATAATGGCAGAGGCTACAGGGGATTAACTCTGAAACTCAGCCGGGGAAAACTCACTGCTCAACTCACATGGAGATTAACAATCATTCTGATTCAAGATTCTCACAGAAAGAAATGGGGCTGATGAGCCACTGTGCTCCTTCCAGCCTGATTGATCAGTGATTCTGTGGCTGCCCATTTTCCTGGGAATTGCCCTGCAGAGGTGGCCTGTGTCTCTCAGCCCCCAGGCAGCAAGGGAAGAACAATCTGTTGGGACAGCCAGGAATGTCTGGCAGAGGCAGGAAATCCTCTCTTTCCTTCTCCTTTCCTCCCCTCCTGGGTGATGTGACACACAGGGATATTTCCAGTTAGCAGTGAGCATATTTCCATGGGCCAAACCTTCACAAAGTTCTGATAATGCAGTGAGAAAACAATCCTGCCTGATTTTCCTTCCATGCAATTTAACTCCTAGTACTGAATATAACACACTCCTTCCCACTCCTGTGCCCAGAGCCAAACAAAGCTGATCTGCTGGAGAGGGAGGTTTAAGTAGGATTTAAGATCTGCCTTGAACTCCTGGTGGCAGCCCACGATGGAGTGGATCCTACCCAGGTTGAAAAACCACATCAGTTTCTCACATGTGGAATAAAAGAAAGCATTGAGAATTTGTGCCAAAACATTCAGGGCTTTTTCTCATTCAAAAAAAAAAAAAAAATTAAAAAGTAAAACAGCTGAACCAACCAAGAGAGCAGGGTTTTTCCCAGGGTTTCTGCAAGGCCAGATGGAGGCTGTGGCTGGGGGATCCAGCAGGGCATGGGATGCTGGGGGGATCCAGCCCCTGGGATCCCCTCCCTGCTTTCCTGCATCCCCTGCCCTCTGAAACCAGGCCTGAACCTCCAGCTGCAGCTGCTGTGCTCTTGCAAGACCACGTCAAAAACCCAAACACAACAGAACAGAAAGGAAAGGTCACTGAGGTGACTCGTTCAATTCTGCTTCAGAGAAGTCCTTGACAGGTTGTCAAGGTGGATTTGTTTATTAAAAGTGTCTTTTTCCTAGCAAGGAGCACAGAATGTCTGTACAATAGATGTCATAATTGCCCAGGTTTGTTAATAATTGCATCAGTTGGAACAGGATGCATTAGCCTAATTTAAGAACAAAATAAGACATATGAAAGATCACAGGTCCCATTTTCAAGGTGAATCCAAGGCTGCTATCACAAGTCCAGAGATGAGGAGTTGGACCTTCAGAGTCCCACTGGCTTTGATCACAAATAGTTCATACTTTACAAAGTGCTTCTGGAAGTTTTCTATTCCCTTCATCAGGCCTGGCCATGATGTCAAGGAATAAAGCCAAAAACCAGAGCACATAAAATAGCAACTGTTATGTAACTCGCCATCTCTTACCTAATGAAGATAATCTCTACATTTAAAAATTAACATTCAGCACTTCTTCAACAATTCCAGTTAAAGGCTTTCAACACCAAGTCAGGCCTTTGAACTTTGGGGGAAAAATTACCTCTGTTTTACAGCTGGGAAAAGCACCACAGGCAGCAAAACCTCAACCAGCCTTGCCTGGACACTTCTTTAACTCCTTTTGTTTAAGCTGCTGCCTGCCCCATTGCCTGGGCACACTGCAGGGAGGCTGCTCTCACTGCAGCTGATGGCAAATCCCTCCCTGACTTCTGGAGGTTTGGATCGGGTCCCAAAACTCTTTTTAATATAATACTCCAGTTTGGATAATCTTCTGTCTTATGGAGGGTCAATGCTGCAAACTCTGCTTGCACTTAAGTCCCATTGTCTGTCTGCACCAATTCTGCACAGCCAGCATTTCCTCAGGCCTCTGCTCAGACAGCAGCACCCTCACCAGCCCCAGACACCAAGCCAGGCAGCTGCTAAGGGAGAAAAAAGAAAGCCAAACCCACAGATTTACCTTTCCTCAACACTCAACCACACAGTCCCAGCCTCATTTCACACATGGGACCACGCTGCAGGAACCCTGGAACACAAGCTCTGAGCTTACAAAGCACCCTCCACACTTACAGGGCAATAAAAATTAGCTTAATTAATAATACATCGGCAAGGAAATGTTAACGAGCACCCAGCAGGGGGGCAGGGAGTGCTCTGTCTAATCTCCTTGTGAGGACTGCTTGCTTTGGCAGGGATCAGCAACTGCATCAGCATCACCATGGGGCAGGGAGGGCTCTGAGTCACCGGGACACACCAGCAAACATTCCCATCCCTCTTCACAGCAGACACTGTTGCATCAGGAGTTACACTTGGCAGTCCCACATCAACTTCCACTGAGGAGTTTTGGTCATTTAAAGAAGAGTTTTGGCTATCCTGGGCATGCAGAGTATAAACACACACAGACACGGGGCCTCCTCCTCCTCCTGCAGCTCTGTGGCCACGTCTGCAAATTCTGCAGCTCTGCCCACACCGGCCTCGAGCTGCTGGGTCACGAGTGAGGGGAACCAGCCCAAACCTCCCTGTTCTTGGGGAATATCCAAGCTGTGTCCTTTGGGTTTGCCCACCCTAAAGAGGCACAGGGTGCTGGGGCTCATCCCAAGGCAGACAATGGAAATCCTCCCTCCCAGCTGGTTCTCCTCCATGTCACAGGAGAAGACAAGTGCCAGGCTGGGGCTCCCAGCCCCAAGGCAGCCCTGGGGCTCATCCCCTGCAGGGCAGTGTGGGGAGGAGGTTCCCTGCAGCCAACAGAGCAGCTCTGCCTTTCATGGGAAGCATGGCTGGGAACAAAGGCCCAGTGGAGAAAGGCAAACTGGCTGGGGAAACTGGCCAAGGCCCAGACCTGAGAGATGAGCCTCATTCCACATCACCTCCTGCCCTTCCTCCTCCTCTTGCACAGCCCTGGGGTCACAGCAGGTCCATACCTGAGCCACCGGGGATGGGATGGGGATGGGATGGGGATGGGATGGGGACAATCCATGTGTCCTATGTCACTGAGACAGCCCCAAACCCCAATTCCAGCCCACACATCAGTCACAATCCCAGCAGTAACAGCCACACAACGTGCACGTCCTCCCTGCACAAAGCACAGCATCTGCAGGAGGAGGGAAAATTTGGGGCTGCTGTCAGCCAGGGGCAGGAGATAAATGATGTCTATAAAGCAGCCTCTGTGAGGGCAGTCTGGAAGGCTGAGAAAACATCAAACCAGTAAGGTTTTAATAAAAGCCATAAATGATTAATACCAACGTGCTCTTATCAAAGGCAAACTCCTGGAAACACAAGAACATAACCAGATTACCAGCACAAAGGGCACATTCTACAGGGAAGGAAACAACAAAACTCACAATAAAAACCCAGAAGAAGGGTGAGATAGGCATGGAGCTCACTGTGTGTGGCAGAAATCTTTTTAAAATCTTGAAAAAAACCCATGAGAAATACAACTTGCAGCTCCTAGAAACCAGAGTGGAAATAAAAGACAGAATATGATCCCCCCTCGCTGGCCTTTCCCAACGCTGCACGCCGGCAGCTCCTGGCGCTGTGAATTCCGAAATTCAAAGCAGACAGAGCTGCAGTTTGTCTGTCTGCTCACGGGTGGCACCTCCCTGCTGCAGGGGGATGGCACTAAAGGACAGGCAGGACCTTCACCTCACCTCTCCACACATGGAGCTACAGGAGCTGGCACTACAGCAAGAGGAAATATTCCAGCTCATCCAGGGCCATCTTTAAAGGAACAGTCCTTGTTTGTCCTCAGAGTGTGGCAAAAAGGATTAAATATTCCAGATGTCACCTCCAGGCCCGACAGGACACCTCACAAACAATCACCTTGCATATTAAGAAGGCATTAAAGCCCCAATCTGAATCCAGCCCAGCAAAACTAAAGAACACCCCTCCTAATTCAAAGAACAAAAGGATTTCAAATGTATGGGATTCACAGACCCTTAACACTTAAAACACAAAAGCCATTACAAACAAGTTTGCAATTAAAGGCACCTCATGTCTTGGTTACCAGTTCAGCAGAGCCTTCTGGGTGTTGATTTAAGCCATCAAATATTGATAATACTCTTCAATTAATAAAATATTCAGACTCATCTTTTAGATTCTCATAATCTGGAGGTTTTTGTGCAGACTGGCAGGATCCTACATGGAACCACACAAACCAGCTCCCAGCCCATTGTTAATGCTTTCATCTCCCAAATACAAATATCCTCTATTTTACACCTCCAAACCCACACTTGACAGGCTGTAAATTTGCTGCCAGCCTCAATGGACATGAAGATAATTTCCCAGGTCCCAAAAATGCTTTAGTGACTCCAACACCCATCTCCTATTTAGTGCAGGTCCCTGTGACCTCCAGGCTGGAGGTGCTGCCCCAAACCAGATCCCAAATCCTCCCCACTAGGCAGGAAGAGCCAAAAGGAGCCTCCAGCACCTTCCATGTGCCTCAATCAAAACTCACACACAGGGAATGAACTTCAGTCAAAGCAGCCTAAAAATGTGCCTTGGGTGACACCCCAGGAGCTGAGATAATCAACAGAGGACAAATTAAACTGCAGGGAAAACAAAATAAAATATACAGAGGGTTTTTCCACCCAGCTGCTCCCACCTGGGCTGAGCTAACCCAGCATCAAACCTGGAGTCAGTCTGGCAATTGGGCAAGGCTTTGGAATCACAGATTTGGGATATTTGCATTCACTGGATGCTGAGGAACACCACGTTTCAGTACCTCCCTCCCAATTCTGCAACAGGCATACTTTCAATTCCCAAATCAGCAGCTGGATGAAGCATGTAATTTTGAAACCCATTAATCCTTTCTAAGTCTTCTACCATGTGCATGTTTAATTTCCCACTTCTTGAAACAATATTATGATTTTTGAGAGAAGCAGAGCTTCTGAATGCTCTGGGTCAGCAGTATGAAACATCCCCAATTCCCAGTGAAGTTGGATAAAGCATTGGGGTAATTTGCCTTCTGGCTTTGAGCCTGTGGGAGAAATTACCTATTAAAACTTCCTCTGAAACTGCAAGGATTGGAAATGTGCAACTGGAGAGGAAGAAGGTAGCTCAGATTCTCAAGAAAACAGGAGCTGATGCTTAAAAATGAAAAGAAGGAGAGAAATATGGATTTCATTGCTCTCAGGGCTGTACTTAAATGCACCTGCAGGTCATGGCCAGGAGCCTGGGGAGACCAGGGCTCCCTTTTTCAAGACAACATGCTCAAATCCTTCTGTCCACATCTGCACTTGAGTTCCAAATTAATTAAAAGCCTGGAGCAGCACTCTGAACAACATTTACCCTAATCAAGGCCCCAGCACAGCCTGTGGCAGCTCAGACACCTGCACTGCCATTCCCTCTGCACAGAGGTGCCCTCCTGCCCTGCTCCCTTCTCTGGGGCTGGCTCAGCCCATCAAGCCCCTCCTGGCTACCCCAGAAGCAATAAACACCTCATTCCTCTGATTTCCACCAGCAAGAACACCAGGGGCAGGCAGTGCTGCTGCAGCATCCCAGGGCTCCTGGACTGGCACAGGGAATGTATCTGTGCCATCTTTGGGCACCTCTGATCCCCACCCAGCTCTGCTCCCCAGTCCTGCTGCTGCTGTAAATGCTGCACTGAGCTCACAGCACCTTCTGGAGCAGGTTCTGGCCCAGCTGACCCCAGGATTTACAATCACTGTCATTATTTTTATCCCTGTTCGCAGAATTTCACATTTCCCTGGAACGCTCAGTCACTTACCTGGCTTTATTTTGGGTTTATCCATGTCAGCCTGGTTATCCTGCTCCATATTTACTTCCTCCCCAGCTGCACCACCTGCAAATTTCCTCCCTGTCCATGTGCTGGCTCTGCAGGATGATCAGCCTTATGCAAACAGAAGTGGACCTGAATTTTCTCTGCCACTCAGCATCTCCCTGTCCTGAACTGACACTGCCTCAGAGAGCTCTCCTGCCAGAAGGAGACACTGAAAAGGATGGATTAATATGGAATAGCCCATCCCCAGCCCCAAGCCAGCCCCTGGTACACCCAGACAGCTCAGGTGGGCTCAGGATCTGCCTGTGCCATCAGTCAGGCAGCAGCTCTGAACCATCCCAAACAGAAATCCAGGCTGAGACAGGAGCAAATGGCAAAAAAACAATGGTGGGGATTGTGCTGGGCATTAAAGAAACAGGAATCCTCCTGGAGCAACATTTCCTACTTGAAAAGAGGATGTGCTGGATGTGCTTGATACTTTCTATGCTACAAAGTTTTACTTAAAAGCAGGAAAGCTTTGAGAAGCTTTTCTATTTTAGACACAGCAATACCACACTGAGAGTTCTTCCAAGCATGGTTTATTCTGGGTTTAGGAACTGCCCAGAGCTAGGAGGGGCCACACCAAACTCTTCATTCCCTGCTGGATTCACTTCACCACTTCAAGCAGACTCCAGCCATCAGCAATGGGCTGTCCCTGCCCACACAGCCCCACATCAAGGGAGCACAGACTCACAGCCCTGCTCCTCCTGATCCACACACAGCTGGCTCAGCTCCGGGGTGACCTTTGGCTGCCACAACAGCCAGCAAGAGGGAACTCTCCAAAATGTGTCTTGAAGCACCCAAACAGACTCCTTGAACCTCTCACAAAACACAATTTCCTCTCACCTCCTCCTTCTCTGGGGTGCTGTGGCCCAAACCAGCACTTGGCAAGAGGGAAAGTGTGGGAAATTGATTTATAGCAAATTGCAGCATTTCTTACCTTAAGGTTTGCACACTATGTGAGCCCTCTGTCAGGTGTTGAGAATTTTCCATGAATCAATTTCCCAGAGGGAAGAGCGTTTCTGGGGTGGAGAGGGGAAGGGACAGAGGCCAGGCAAGCTGGTAAAGAGCAAGGCTCAGACTGGCACTGCAGATCAGCCCAGTACAGCTGCCCTGGTGCACACTGGAAATGGGATATCCACAGCCCAGCACCAGCCCAGGGATGTCTGTGCCCAGCTCCAGAGACTCCAACAGGCTCCCCCATGGAGGAGCTGCTTCTTCTCCTCGTTGCTGTTGGGCTTTTTGCTGGTAATTGCATCTCTCCCTTCTTCTGCTGACACAGCAGTGGCAGAGCAATTCCTTTGTATTCATGGACAGAGAACTGTGGGCAAAACTCCTCAAATGGAGACCAAGGTTCTGCTTTGAAAAGCAAAAAATGAGGCACCTTGATCTGGGATCACCTCTAAACTAATAAAGCTGCATCCACAGCAAGGACCTTTATTACAATTTCAGCAAGAAGAAATGAAAAATCATTCTCTCCAGCCAGCATAATTATATTGGAAGAGTTTATTTAAAGTATAACCCAGGCTTTTGATTCTGCCTTGACTGACAAAATGTTCTTCAGATGCTCTCTTCAGTCACATTGGCTCAGTCACATCAGCTTAGCACAGCTGAAGGGCACTTCTAAGGCTTTCTTAAAGCTTCACAAGTCCTATTTGCTCATTCTGTTATTATTTAAAGTTTCTCTAGGTGGAAGAAAAGGATGAGTTCCCCATGGACCTTTGCCAGCCCACAACATGTGAGAACTCATGGAAAAAATAAAAGTTGGCACCTGTTTGACACAAGACTTCACCAGCCAGGGCTGTGTGTAATTATTATCTTGTTAACAAAGTAACCTCCCTACTTCAGAAAAGTTCTAAAACCTCCTTATGAGTATCGGATAGGAGAAAAAAAAAAAAAAAAAAAAACACCAAAAAACCAACAAAACTAAAAATTCTTTTTTTGTCCAAAGACAAAGTTAAAATGCATTAACCTGGTGCCCCAGGAGAAATGCAACACAAGTGAGCACAGGTGTGCTGTGTGTGCTCAGTGTGCTGTGAACACACCTCAGGGATCCTGGGGAAGCAGCTGCCCTGCAGGACACAGCTCTGAGGGGGAATGCTGGGCTTTAAAACACACCAGGTCTGCCTGAGATGAGTGACTGAAATGTGAACAAAAACCACAGAGGCCTCTCCTGGCTGGCAGGAGGGAATGAGGGAGGGCAGGCCTGGGAGCAGAGCTGGATGGTGCCACACCTGGCAGACACACAGTGGGAATCTGCAGCTCCCCCTCCCTGCTCCTGGGATCCCTCCTGCACTCAGCACCTGCTGCAGGAGCCTCTCTCCAGGCAGAGCAGGGAAATGCTGGCCCTTGATGCTGTGGGGAGGTGACTGAGCTGGGAGGGGGCTCAGGGAGCTCCCAGCACTGGCTGCAGGGGATGAGAGGCGAGATCAGAGCCAGGGAGAAGCCTCAGCATCACCCTGACCTGAGAACTGCTCAGCCCAGCCTGGGGAGCTGCTGGGTGCTGAGCCCATCCCAGATCCAGCATGAGGAGCTGCTAGGTGCTGAGCCCAGCCCAGAATCCCCAATCCATCCCCAGCATGAGGAGCTGCTGGTGCTGAGCCCATCCCAGAATCCCCAATCCATCCCCAGCCTGGGGAGCTGCTGGTGCTGAGCCCATCCCAGAATCCCCAATCCATCCCCAGCATGAGGAGCTGCTGGGTGCTGAGCCCATCCCAGAATCCCCAATCCATCCCCAGCATGAGGAGCTGCTGGTGCTGAGCCCATCCCAGAATCCCCAATCCATCCCCAGCATGAGGAGCTGCTGGTGCTGAGCCCTTCCCAGAATCCCCAATCCATCCCCAGCCTGGGGAGCTGCTGGTGCTGAGCCCTTCCCAGATCCCCAGCCAGGAATTCTGCCTGCTCTTCTCTCTCGTTGCTTTAGAGATCAAAGCTGCACCTCCAGAAGAGGAGATTTTACAGATCCGAACAGACAGAAGGAAAAAAAAAGATGAAAATGCAGCGTGACTTCTGAGGGAACCACTTCACTCAAAGCCACACACACACCTCGCTTCCTGCACCAGCCTCCCCAGGTCACCACAGGCCCCAGGAAAAACAGCACGGCCTGAACTCCAAACCTGCACCAAACAAGTATTTTGGGAAGCACACAAACACAAGGGCAGCTCTCCAGCAAACTGGTGCAAACTGGAGGAGCAGCATCAAATCTGATGAACGTGCACCTCACACATGCTGGCTGAGTGAGGCTCAATTCCTCAAATCTCAATTCCTTAAAGTTTGAACTTTAGTGCAGTAGGTCTGAAGCACGTAACAACCCCAAACTGGGCTGGATATAAGACATCTGCTAAAGAAATCCAACAGCAAAGTCAGATCTTTCTGCAGCCTCGTGGTTACTGCACCTAAGGACTGCAGCACAGCCATTCCCCAGCACAGAGATCACCTGGGACAGGTAACAGAAGAGAACAACAACTGAAGTTCACAGGATTTAGCAAGAACTTGGTGTTCAAAGAGATCCTCCCTCAGCCATCAGCACTAAGATCTGGAAAGAAGCTGTTCTAGACTGGGAGTTTTTGTCTGGAGTTCAGTGGCTGTCAGCAGAGTTGGTTGGGCACTCCCTGCAGACACACAGACATCACCTTCCCAACCTGCCCACTCCCTCCTAGCTCTCTGCTGGGAGCAAGGATCTCCTCCCAAAAAACACCTCTGCACCTCTCTGAACCAAGTGAAACCATTCCATCTTGCACTTGGCAGAATGTGGGATGTTTTTCCTTGCTCTCCCACAGCAGCACTGGGGAAGCAAAGAGCTTCTCCTCCAGTCCCCACATTCCAGCCTGAGTTACACCAACTTCCTCCCCTGTGGCCTCAGAGGGGTATAAGCAAGATGTGGCCTCAGACAGAACTGTTCATGGGGGAGGGGAGGAATTAAACTCCAAATGAGTCACTGTTCCCTCCCCATAATCCACAGCAACATCTGGGGATGCTGTGCCTGACTGAGAGCAGGGTTCTTAATGCTCTGCTCACAGGGCAGACCCAGCCAGGGCCCCTGGAGATGCTTCCCAAAATAAAACCTGTGTGTCTGCAGGGTCAGGACTGACCTGTGCAGGAGGAGTTGATGAGCTATGAGCCAGCTCCTGCCCCACTTACAGCCCTGCCACTCTCCTGGAAGCAAAACAGGACCACAGAGTCACAGAGGCACTCAAGGGCTGATTCCTCTGTCACAGGGAAAAATTAACTCATCCTCTGCAAAACATCAGGGAAAGGCAGCAGGATCAGGCCAATGGGGATGGAACAGAAAACATGAAGGAAGTGTTGGACAATCTTCCAACAATGATGGGGATCCTGTCTGAGGAATAAATCCAAGCTGTCTGCAGCACTTCCAAAGCACTGCCAGTGTCACCTGTGTGACCGTGACACAAACCTCACCTGGGCCAGAGCACAGCCCTGCCAACCAGGCACTGCAGAGAGAGAGCTGGGAGAGGCAGAGCCAGCCTGGCACACCTGGGGGGCACAGACAGTGACCTCACCTGGCTGTGGGCACAAGCTGCAGTGGGTCTGTACACGAGTGTGCACCTGGATCACAGTCTGTGTACAGTGCACACCTGTATGACAGTCTGACAACGATGCACACCTGTATTACAGCCTGTACATATGTGCACACCTGTATTACAGCCTATGTACACCTGTACACCTGTATTACTGTGTTCAGTGCATATCTGTATTATGGTCTGTGCACAAATGTACACCTGTATGACAGCCTGTGTACAACTACACACCTGTATCACAGTCCATACATCAGTGACAGTCCATGAGTGTACACCTGTATTAATCTGTGCACAGTGACATCTGTATGACAGTCTCTGCACAACAGTACACCTGTATGACAGTCTGACAATGATGCACACCTGTATGACAGCCTGTACATACATGCACACCTGTATTACAGCCTATGTACACCTGTACACCTGTATTACTGTGTTCAGTGCACATCTGTATTATGGTCTGTGTGCAAATGTACACCTGTGTTACAACCTGCGTACAGTGCATACCTGTATGACAGTCTCTAGTCTCTATACACCTGTATGACAGTCTGTGTATGATGCACACCTGTATGACAGTCTCTGTACAACAGTACCCCTGTATTACAGTCCATACATGAGTGCACACCTGTATGACAGTCTGACAATGATGCACACGTGTATGACAGCCTCTGTACAACTGTACACCTGTATGACAGCCTGTGTACACTGCACACCTGTATGACAGTCTGAGAACGATGCACACCTGGATCACCGTCTGTGTACAAATGTACACCTGTGTTATAACCTGTGAACAATGCATACCTGTATGACAGTCTCTGCACACCTGTATTACAGTCCATACACCAGTGTACACCTGTATTACAGTCTGACAATGATGCACACCTGTATCACAGTCTGTGTATGATGCACACCTGTATGACAGTCTCTGCACAACAGTACACCTGTATTACAGTCCATACACAAGTGTACACCTGTATTACAGTCTGACAATGATGCACACCTGTATGACAGCCTCTGTGCAGCTGCACACCTGTATTACAGTCCATACACCAGTGTACACCTGTATGACAGTCTGTGTATGATGCAGACCTGTACGACAGCCTCTGTACAACACTGCACACCTGTATGACAGTCTGCGTACAATGCAGATCTGTGTGACAGCCTTTGTACAACTGCACACCTGTGTCGCAGCCCGTGTCCGATGCACACCTGTGTCATTACCTGGTGGCTCTCTCAGTGCACCAAAGCTCAGCAGCCAGCCCAGCCCAGCTGCTCTGCAGCGTTCACCTGAGGGCACAGACTGTGACAAGTTTACACTCTGTGCACAGCCGGGGCTGAGCCGCACACGGAGCGGTGCTGCAGCCCCGTGTGCCCTCACACCCCGGGCACGGTCACAGCCCGGCTGCCGCCACCCCCGGCAGTGCCCGTTCTGGGGGATGCGGGGCCGTGTCCCCCCGAGCCCGGCGGGTGACGGGGCTCTGCGGGCACCCCGGCATCCCTGCAATGCTGCGGCTGCCCCGGGATCCCTGCAGTGTCCCGGGCCAGGCTGGACGGGCTGGGAGCAGCCGGGAGTAGCGGGTGCCACTGGATCCTCGGGTCCCTTCCAGCCCGAACCGTTCCGTGGCTGATTGCACATGCCCGGCGCGGCTCCGGGGAGGCACGGCAGGGCTGCGCTGTCCCCGTGTCACCGCGGCGACGGCGCCGGCAGCACCAACTCCGGGCCGGGCTCCCCCGGGACGCGCAGCCCCGGCTCCCTCAGGGGCTCCTCCCGCCCGCGGCCCCGGACCCTGCATGGCTCCCGCCGCCGCCGCCCCGGAACCTGCATGGGTCATAGCACCGGCCCGCCCGCCGCCGCCGCCGCCGCCGCGCCCGGCCGGGCCCCGGACTCTGGATGGAGCCGCGCCAGCGCCGCCCCGCCGCATGGGGCGGCCCCGGAACATGGATGGCAGCCCCGCCGCTCCCCCCTCCCGCCTCCGCCACACGCACTCGCTCCCATTGGGGGGAGCCCCGGAATCTGTATGGCACATACCACTGACTCACCGTGGAGGGGTGTAACTTATACAGAGTCCTGGGCCCCCCTACACACAATGGCAGCAGCTCCCACATTCTTCCCCTCAGAGGAGTTGGACTGAACCATGGGGCGGCGGGGGCACGGCCCCCCTCCCGGCCTCCGACAGAACCCGCCTGGCCCTGGGCGATACCACTCCACGCTCCCCCATCTTCCTTCCCCCCGCCCGGGTAGATGGACGCCGCCGCTCTCACTCACCTCGGCATCCACTGTGGCCATGGCCGGAGCCCCGGAGCGCAGCCCCGCCCCCCCGGCGGCTCCTCGCGCCTTGGCTCCGCCCCTTGCCCCTCATTCTTCTCAATGGAGACTCTCGGCCGGGCACTGCGCATGCGCGCGGCAGCATGGCGGCCCCCAGAGGTCCCGCTGTCCGTACGCTGTCATGGCGGCGCCCACTGGGAGGTGCCGTACGGGCGGAGCGGGGATGGCGCTGCGGTGACACGGGGACAGCGCTGGGCTGGGACGGAGCCCGCGCTCCCCGCACCGCCCCCACAAACCGCGGCTCCTCACTGATCCCCCCGAGTCCCCTGCACACGCCCAGGCTGCGGGGAAAGAGCGGCCCTGCTCCCAGCTGAGCGCATCGTGAGCTCCCCAAACTTTCAGCAGCACAGCTTGCCCAAAAACCTACATAAAATAAAATCCCTGCAAAAATCGCAGAAAGCGTCAAAAAGTCCCTCTGTCTTTCCTGCCAAAAGGTTGAAAATCACCTCATTTTTCAGCTTCTCCCACTTTTGGGTCATTTCAGCCCAGTTTGGGCTAGGTTTTTGGTGTCTGTGTCACCTGAAGACAGAGATGGGGCAGATGGGGCAGAGGGAGCAGCTCGCCCTGGCTCTGCCCCACAAAGGGGTCCCTTCAGCCTCTGCACTCCCCTTCCCACACCTCAAGCACCCACAACAGCTCCAAACCTATCAAACCCCTCAGGGCCCTTCCCAATGCCCAGGCCCTAAACCCATGGTTGTAAAACAATTATCCCTTTTACAGCTCTCCACTAAAGCAGAAAATAGCACAAGGGGGAGATAAACACCTGCAAGGCTTCCTTGGCCCCACAGCTGCATCAGAGGCCACCCTGAGGAAGTGACACCTGCCCCAGGGAGACACAGGGATGGGCAGGTACTGCTGCACCAGCCTCCTGGACAGAGCAATCCGTGTTTCTTGGGGGAAAACAGGAGCCTTTGAGCGCTCTGAAGTCAATTTACACATTTATTATCCGCTTTCTGGAGGGACAGACCCCATCCCTTGGTCCTCAGGCCGCTCTCATGTAGCCCCAGCTGACACCTCGCTCCTCTGAGTGGACAAATGGACATTTCTGTTCTGCTTCTCCCGAGGGGCAGCTCCCATCTCTGCTCCCTGTGACAGGGACAGGAGCCAGGGCACGGCTGGGGCTGGGCCAGGGCAGCTCAGGCTGAGCTCAGGGCAAGGCTCTGCCCCCAGAGGGTGCTGGCACTGCCCAGGCTGCCCAGGGAATGGGCACAGCCCCGAGGCTGCCAGAGCTCCAGGAGCCTTTGGGCAGCGCTGCCAGGGGTGCCCAGGGTGGGGCTGCTGGGGGGGCTGGGCAGGGACAGGGGCTGGGCTGGGGGATCCTGGGGGGTCCTTCCCCCTGTGCTCCACAGGGAATCTCTCGCCCTGCAGCTCCGCGGGGAGCCCTGGCCGGGTGCGGGGCACAGCCGGGGTTATCCCGCTCCCATCCCACAGCTGTCGCTGTCGCGATGCACGGATTGACCCCGGTGGTTCCGCTGCCCCCGCTGCCCTCACGCCGCGCTGCCCCGGGCTGGGGGACAGGCTGGGACAGCGCTGAGCTCCACCGGAGCGTCCCCAGCGGGGCCCTCCTGGGCTCTGTGTCCATCCTGAGTGTCCTTCCCGGTCCCCCCGGGCTGTGTGTCCATCCTGGTCACCCTGAGTGTCCCTCCCGGCCATTCCGGGCTCTGTGTCCCTCCTGGTCACCCTGAGTGTCCCTCCGGTCACCCCGGGCCGGACCCCGCAGCCCCCGCGATGCCGAGGAGCGGAGGCACTCGGGGGCGTGTGAGGAACCCCGAGAGGCTCCCAAAGCCGCTCAGAGCCCCGGGCGAGCCCTCAGGACACCGCGAGCAGCCCCGAGGCCGCTGCGGGCCCAGCAGGGGAAGGAGGCGGCGGCCCCGGAGCGCGGCCCGGCAGCGCCCGCCCGGCAGCGCCGCGGTCAAAATAAGAGTCCCCGGGCCTGGGGACCCGCCCCCAGCCCGCCCCAGCCCCTCCGAGCAGCCTCTCCCTCAGTTCGGCAGCAGCAGCTCATTAATTAATTAAATTAATTAACCAACCCTCAGAGAACCCCCTGTGCACCGGCGGGGCCGTGGCAGCGCCCCCGCGGAGCCCCCGGAGCGGCCCCTGCGGTGCCTCCGCTCGGTGCGGACACGGAGGGGCCCCGGGGGTCCCAGAGCTGCCGGGGGATGGGATGGGCTGAGGAGGAGGGTGGCGGGGCGGGTGTCCTTCCCCTGGGATCCCCTCGGCATGGGGAGACTGCTCCCCGCACGAAGAGAAGAGACACCTCTGGAAAGCTCCGCTCTGACAGGGGCCGGGGGCAGCCTGGACATCGCCCACCCCACACTGAGGGTGCCCAGCATTTCCCATCCCGCACTGGGGGTGCCAACATCGCCCCATCCTGTACTGGGGGTGCCCAGCATTGCCCCATCCTGTACTGGGGGTGCCCAGCATCACCCATCCGGTACTCGGGGTGCCAACATCACCCCATCCTGTACTGGGGGTGCCCAGCATTGCCCCATCCTGTACTCGGGGTGCCAACATCACCCACCCCGCACTGGGGGTGCCCCATGTGGGATGTTGGGAATCGCCTGCCTTCATCCCTGCTCCTACAAAGCAGACCCGGCCTCTCCAGCCTTTGCTGCGGGTCTGCTTTCCCCAGATGGACACAGGGACACAGTGGCCACTGGGACAAACCTCCCCAAGCCATCAGGGAGGGGAGAAGCTCCCAAAAGAAGCCGAAATAACCAGGAACACACAGAGTTTTTGCAGCCCATCACCACTGGACACCGCTCTCCTCCACCTCAATCCCATCCTGAGCGAAGGCAGCGGGGCGAGGACTATGCCAGCGCTCCCTGCTTTCCTGGAGCGGCTGCTGGGAGCCGGGGCAGGGCTGGGGGCTCGGCCGGGGCAGGGCCGGGAAAGGGCCGGGGCAGGGCCGGGAAAGGGCCGGGGCAGGGCCGGGCAGCCGGAGCAGCCTCGCCGAGCTGCAGCCGGGCGGACATCGCCCTCTCCCGCCCGAGCCGGGCGAGCGGAGCCGCAGCTGCACATCCTGGGATTCCGGGCAGCAGGAAGAGCTCAACCCCAGCGCCCGGAGCTTCCTCCGGCCGCGGCCGCGTCCTTGCAGCGGCACCTGCCCGTGGAGCTGAGGCGAGGGGGATTGTAGGCTGGAGCTCAGGGCAAGGCTCTGCCCCCAGAGGGTGCTGGCACTGCCCAGGCTGCCCAGGGAATGGGCACGGCCCCGAGGCTGCCAGAGCTCCAGGAGCCTTTGGGCAGCGCTGCCAGGGGTGCCCAGGGTGGGGTTAGGACGGATGATCTTTGTGGGTCCGTTCCAGCTCAGGATATTCCATGATTCTGTGATTCACCTTCCCACCCCAGCCCTTCCCCTGCCGAGCTGCAGGAGCTGTGGCTTTGCTTTAACCTCAGCTCTAAACCAGGCTCCGAGCTCCAGCTCCAGTGGGGATCCTCCGCTGACAGCCGTGAACCACATCTCACCATCAGGTCTCAGCATCCAGACAGCTGAAGTATCTTTATGATCATCACATACCCAGAGCAAAACACCCTTGGTCTTAAAAAAGATCATCTTTATTTACATTTTTCCAGTTCTTTACATTTGGGGGGTTAAAACCCAGGACAAAAATACTCCCCAGAAGCCGTGGTAAACATGGAAAACTGCGAGTTTACATTTCAAAACCCAGTTATAAATTGCACAGAAGTCTTAGGTTGTACAGAGCCATCACAAATTGTTGTATAAAACCCCAAAATCTGTAAAGAGAACCACAGGCATAAAGAATTACAGCCACGAGTAGTGGTACAAGAAAGGGCACAAGTTTTGTGGGTTTTACCCTGCCAGTCTCTCTTGGGGAGGAGGGATGGGACATTCCTGTTGCAGATAGTTGCAAATATTTTAAAATATAGAATAAAACCCAAATGGAGCCTAGAACACCCTGTATCTCCTGTCTTGTGCTGGCTCAACAGGAAAACGTGAAAATGTTCTAGCAGAAAATATTTGTTTTTACAAAACTCCTGGAAGTTCAGTGGAAAGCTAAAAAAGAATCATTGTCAAAAAGAAAGAAGAGCCTTTGCATCCCCCAACTCCCCTTTCCCCATCTCCTGCAGGCAATGGGACAGCAGATGCCAAAGCAAAGTTTAGTTTAGGACACAAACAACATTGAAAAAGCCAAAGGTATGGAGGTGGAACATGTGGAGAGCAGGAAAAGAACAAAACCATGAAGGACATAAAAGCAGCAGGGGAAAAAAAAGAACTGATGATATTTTTGGTGTTTTCCACTGGACACTGAGTTTGGAAACAATTAACTCACAAGCTTCTCTCGTGCCCCACTGCTCCCCCTCCCCATTTCAAACAAGCCCAAAAACAATTGCTTCAAAGATCTGAGCCAGGAATTAGAATGAATCCCTGCGTGCTGAAGTTCTTTCCCCAGAGCTGTGATCAGAAAAATGGGCTTTTCCTCTTTATTTCAGTGTTCAGCAAGAGGAGGGAGGGATGATCAAGGGCCTAAAGGAGCTCCCCAAGAGGTGGAACCTGAGAGGCTGTGGACAGAGGACAGAGGGGTTGATCCTGTCTGGAGAGGGTGAGTCCAAACTCAACCCCAGACCCAAACACTGGGTTTGCCCCACACCCAAAGCCCTCCCCAAGGAAATGCTGACAGTGCCACCTTGCAAGCGGCATCAAGGAGAGCTGGACCAACCCCTCCATCCTGCAGTGCTGGCCATTTCAAAGGGCTCCATAAAGCAATAGCCAGGCTCTTTGGGTCAGCCAAGGCAGGGCAGGAGGGGTGCAAAGCACTGATTGTCACTTGTAATGTCAATTCTCCTGCACAACGAGGCTGCTCAGAGCCAGCCCTGGCTGATGGCTGCTGCACCCTGCCTCTGAGGGGCCCTGCACAGCAGCTGGGCTGGGGAGCAGCCCTGGCCTCCAAAAGGATGAACACCACCCTGAGGTGTAGCTCCAGCCCATTCCTGCTCCCTCCACAGCAGCTGGTGGTGATGGACACTCCTCACCAGACAAGAGTGTCCCCATTTCCTCCCTGCTTTGCAAAGTGTACAGCAGGAGGTCCCAAAGACCAGTTTGTACCAAATAAAACTGGGGAGAGCAAGCTGAGGTGCACAGGAGCACTGCAGAGACAGGGCACAGCATGGGCTGGGTGGGGGCTCCTCCTCCCCAGCCTTCACCATGGATGGGCCAGTCCCAAAACAGAGGTGGAACAATCCCAAACAAAGGTGGAACAAGAAGATTCCCAAAACAAAGGTGGAACAATCCCAAACAAAGGTGGAACAAGGACATTCCCAAACAAAGGTGGAACAAGGAGGACAGCTGGGAGTCTGGAAAAACAGCCCAGTGGCTCTGGCCACAGCAACCAAACAGCAATCCCATTTTCCAGCCAAGGAACACGGGCTGGACACATCAGCAGCAGCTCAGCCCCAGAGATGGAGGAGCTGAGAGAGAAGGCCTGCTCCCAGCCCTTCCTGCCTCTCCCTGAGCCTGCCTGGGTCAGGAGCCTGTAGCCCAACCCAGCAGGTCCAGAAACATTCACAGCTCACAGGAATTTTTCCAGGGGTGTGGAAGGGATTTGGGTTGAAGGATTTGCACAGCCAACAGCAAGGAAGGCCATGGAGCCGCAGACTGAGCCAGGCAAGACTGGTTCAGCCAAGTGGGAGGAAGAGGAAGAGCACTGAGGAAGAGCTGTCCCTGCCTTCGGCCCATTGGGGATGAAGAATGATGCTCATGGCAGGCTGGACCACCCAGCAAAGGAGAGTCTGAACCATGGAAGCTGGGCAGAAGCATAAGCTGAGAAGAGAATGAAGAAGGATCTTTGTGTCTGAGACACAGATCACAGCCCAGGCTACCTGCAGTGACAACATTGAGACAACACCTGCATGTTTCAGCCATGGAATGACCAAAGTGGGATTGTGGGGAGGAGCCTTCTTCCACTTTCCATAAGTTTATCCCAAATGGCTCTTTAGGTGCTGGGGCTGGTGGTCTGCAGCCCTTCCAGCCAGACCTTGGCTATGCCATCTCCATCCTCCCAAAGGCAGAGGCTGCTCTCCCCCTCCTCCCCTCCAGGACTCCTGGGCCACTTGGACAAATCCTGGCTTTGGGACACGGGGCCTGAGAAGCAGCAGTGCTGCAGTGGCTGCTCTCTCCAGAGCCAAGCCTGTGGCACCAAATTCTCTCCAGCCATGGGGAATTTTGAGCCTGGCACTGTGGTCAGGCCACACCGTGTTTGTTTTCCCCAAGCTGCCTTGGCAGAGTTCACCACCCTTCCTGGTGAGAGCAAAAAACCCTTCATTTTGTAAGAAATCAGCAAGGTGCATTCCTGATTTGGCATGAACAGGCACATGGATCAGCATCAGAAATGGATGAAAAAGCACAGCATTTCTCATAGAATAATTTATTAAATACAGCATTAAAATTTGTATTTCTGAATTCAATCATTAAAAACAACTTCATCTCATATATATATATATATTTATATATATTCAGGGACAATGACAATCACTCTATCATCATTGGTGCATCTTGTGCCAGCACTGCTCAGAACGGCACCTTTGCTACACTACCCTTAAAGCAGTTCAATGCTTAAAAAAAAATAAAATAAAAAAGCATTTG
This sequence comes from Ammospiza nelsoni, assembly GCF_027579445.1. Classification (NCBI taxonomy): domain Eukaryota; kingdom Metazoa; phylum Chordata; class Aves; order Passeriformes; family Passerellidae; genus Ammospiza; species Ammospiza nelsoni. The sequence goes on along the minus strand of NC_080652.1, from coordinate 2,550,053 downwards.
CAAAGAAAGAGTGCAAAGCAGGGCCTGTCCCAGCTGCCTGAAGGGTGTGCAGAGGTGGCTGAGCATGGAGGCAGCAGCTGGAAATGCTCCTAAAGGTCTGTCAGGTATTGCCTGCCCAGCCTGGGGCCGTGTGGGGATGAGCTCTGAGGTGCCAAAGGTCTGGAGGCCACAACTCCAGCCTGGCTGGGCGCCTGTGGCTCTGAGGGATGTGGCTGTGGTTTCCTCAGCTTGGGCAGTCAGTGCTGTCAGAGCTAAACAAGGTGTGTGAGGGGAAAAAGCCCAAAAGAAAAATTGCAAGAAAACCCAGCTCGTTCCCCCAGGTGCCAGGTGCAGCAGAGGCTGCAGCTCCCCACGGGCTGTGTTCATTGTCACATTCTGCTCAGGCCCAGGGGGCACACAGCAAACCAGGGCCACCACAGGGCCCTGGCAGGGACAGCCACTCCCAGGGACAGCCCCACAGACAGGGGAGGGATCCCACGGGCAGGGCCCCTGGGCAGGCTCAGAGGTAGCATCAGACAGACTTTTGTGATTGATGGTCACTTAGCTGCAGCCTGGGAGGAGAGGGCACCCTGCAGGGACATGGATGTGGTCCCCCTGCTCCAGAGTGAGCAGTGCTGCTGTCCTGTGTGCCAGGGCCCAGCAGTGAGCAAGGGCAGGCTGTGTCCCACAGGGCTCTGTGGGGAGAAGGACACCCCATCCCACACCAGGATCTTCCCCAGAGCTCACCAGGGCTTATCAGCAAGTGTCCCCACGAGCCCCGCTGTGCCCATGGCCACTGACACTGCCATCACTGCCCCCCCAGCTCAGGTACAGTGAGGGTTTGTGCTTTTGGCTTTTCTAAAGTCCCTGACCTTCCGAACCTGCTTACTCCAAGAAACCTCCTGCTATCCTTAGGACCTCTGAGGACAAGGAGGAAGGGCTGTCAAAACCATTTGTGGAGAGCACACAGCCCCTGAAAGAGGAGAACAAGCCCACACAGCTCAGCCCTCCCTCAGAGTGGGGCTGTGCAGAGTCAGGAGTGTTTCAGATAAGGCATCGCAGGTGCTTTGATAGTAAAGCAGTTAGTGTTGACTACAGTACTGGAACAGGCTGGCCCAGGGCACAGGGCCACATCCAGCTCCCCAGCACTTGGAGGAGCTCCAAGGGGAGCTCCAGGGCCACATCCAGCTCTCCAGCAGCAGCAGGAGACTGCTCAGGTTCCCTGACCTCTCCTACACACATGCAGGCTGCTCTGGCTGCCCTTTTTGGTTTTTTTACCCCCTCCCTAGAAAGAGACTTCAGAAGCCCAGGCTGGGATGTGGCAGCTCCCCCCCAAAGCAGCCAGAGAGACAAGAAGACGCCTTGTGCTGTACCAGACTGTGCCACAGGCGGGTGCCCCGTGGTGCCAGGGTGGGCAGTGCCAGCGGGGTCGGAGCAGGGGAGGGCTAATTGCCATTGCTGATGCTGGAGTTGGCACTGCTGCAGCTCTGCTCGTAGGATGGAGGTGCCTCTGTGGGGGAAAGGAAGAATGAGAGGGGTTATGGTGGGTTTGGGATGCTCCTTTCACCCCAGTCTGTGTGACCCAGTGCAGAGTGAAGCAACCCACCGACACACACTCCCTGCCAGGGCCCCTCAGCCTGCCCAGCTGAGGTTACAGGGGGTTTGTAGGGTTTGAGCCAGCCAGTCCCATCCCTGCCCTGATGCCCATGGAGGTTAAAATCACCACCTCACAGTCTTGTTCTGTTCCTCCCTTTCTTTCCTAAGCATCCTCCTGTCTTCCAGCACCTCCAGATCACTCGTGCTCCATGTGCCCAAACCCAGGGCTGAAGTAACACACGGAGTGTTCTGTTACCCCAGTGCCAAGAGAGGGGCTCATTTGGGTACAAATGTGCTAACACACACTGCTGGCCTTGTCACCCCTGCACAGCTCCAGGAACCCAGCACAGGTCCAGGATTCCAGCACTCACTGCTGGCCTTGTCATCCCTGTAACAGCCCCAGGAACCCCACAGACACTGCTGGCCCTGCCACCCCAGCACAGCTGCAGGATTCCAGCACGCTGGGATTTCCCCGAGCTGCTCCACCCTGGACACTTTCTCAGCTCCCACCCCCACAGCTTCAGACCAGCTGTAGGCCCACTCCAAGTCAAACAGAAGATTTCAGTGACATCATTTTCCTGGCTGTGCTCCCACCAGCCTCACCACAAGCCAAGAAGTTTTTCTATCAGTGGGAGGCTGAAAGCTCTTTTAAGAACAGGGAGATCCTCTCACGACGAGCCCAGGGCAGGCCTGGGCGTGGATGTGGGAAGGACAGCTGGCTTTTACAGCTGGAAGAGGGGACTCCTCCAGAGGCTAAAGCAGGCAGAGAGATGTCACAATCCCTCTGACAGCAGCCTGCAGCAGACTGATTGAATCCCCAGATTCCCAGCAGTTCACAGCTAGCAGAGACTGAGGTAGGAGCTGTTTCCCCCCAGCTGCAGATCCCAGGAGTGCTGCTCACCATAGGGGTATCCCCACGTGCTGTACTCTGGGGGCAGGATGAGAGAGCTGGCTGTGGGGACAGGCACCACGTTCCCCTCAGCATAGTAGGGGACAGTGGCTCCCGTGGACAGGCAGAGGGTGGGGTGGTTTGGGGAGCCCGTCTGCTCCGAGTCCGCCCGAATCTCCTGGAAGCTCAGTCCTGGGGCGTAGCTGAAGGGCTGCTGCTGGGAATGGCTTTTGGTGGGGATGGAGACATTGTCCATGGGGTGATAGCCACTGGCAGCCTCCTCTTCCTCTGGGGGGGCACTGGGGACCACCACAGATGGGATGTGCTGGATGGAGCGGGAGGGGCTCAGCGGGACCCTGTTCACAGCAATGTTTCCAATGTAGATGGGGAGAGTGACAGAAACCTCTGGAGACTTGAGGGAAACCTGGAAGAGAAGGGAAAACAGTGGCATCCTCATGATACATGGCAATGGGAAGGTTCACCTGATTCCTGGAGCACCCAGACCACAGTGCTCAGCCTGGGAGGGGGCACAGAGCCACGGCCTAGCCTAGGGATACTCCAGATAAACTCACCTGGATGTAGTAGTCAATATGGATGAGGCTGCAGCCCTGCAGAATGGACTGGGGCAGTGCTGGAACCAGGATCTGCTCCTTCCATTCTGCATGTTTCCAGGCTTTCACCCCTGAGCCTTCCACCTCGGCGATGGTCCTCAGGTCGTAGATCCAGCGCTTGGATTTGTAGGCCACTTTCTGCACAGACAGGAGAAACACAGCTGGCTCAGAGGCTACAGGTGGTCTTCTGTCTCCCACAAATGTAAACCAGGACACAACCCCACCCAACTGCTTTGTCAAATAAGCACAAGCACAGACCTAAGGGGCATGTTCCAGAGCAGGATTATCCATTGTTGTGTGACAGACTCAGCAGGGATAAGCAAGACAAGTTCTACATCCTCTTTCCCCAGGAAGGCACAGAGGACCAGAGGTGGGGATTTGGCTGCCCCAGTTTCACAGAGGCCCCAATAGGGTGGAACAGCAGCACAAGGCAGAGGATGGCCCCATGGGCACCCACCTGGAGCAGACTGGCCACCACAGCGCCGGTGTCGCGGCCGGACTTGTTCTCGATGTCCGTGCGGAGCTGGATGGCCTGGCCCACGATGTAGCCCTTCAGGTCAGACGTGGCTGTCAGGACGATGTTGCCACTTTTCACAAGCTTGTAGTTGAACTTCTTGGTGATGGACATGGTGTTGGGCTGCTGCAGGATGGCACAGACAGAGGTGTTGGCTCAAGAGAGTCAGAGAGCCTCCGGGAAAGCACTCAAGAGATTCACAACAAGCAAGCAGAAATATTTGCATCTAAGAGGATGCAAAGAACCAGCAACATGGCAATGCCACAGACAACAGGTCTCACTTCTCCAGCCCCACAGATCTACTGTCCTATTAGTTGCTTTCCCCTCCAAATTTCCCCAAACCCAAGTGTCTCCAAGCACCTGGAGCTGTTGGCCAACATGTTTCTCTGCATGCTGAAAATTCAGATAAACCTTTCAAAGCAACACACACAAGGGTCAGAAATCACCTGGAGCAGGCACTGACACCAAGGCAGGAGAGATGAGGAGTCCTTGTCCTGCTCTTGCATAGTCACAGCACACAGAGCTGTCCAGCCACTCAGTGACTCCTCAGACAGCAGGACAAGGACAAGTGCTGAGTGTTGGCATTTCCAGCCATGCCCTCCTCGTCCTTACCTCAATGTCAGGGATGTCATTCAGGTTGAGAGGGCAGAGAACGTAGAAGATCTTGTTGCATTTGTAGTCCTTGGAGAAGCGAGGTGTGTCTATCACAGCTTTCACCTGATGCAGGACCTTGCCAAAAGGGCCTTCAAATGATGTAGGAGCAGAAGCTGGAGTTGAGAGAGAAAGAAGAGGTCATAAGGCTGAGCCAGGCCAGATTCTGAACTGGAAGTATATGCAAAATCCAAGTCTTACAGGGAAGGGCCTTCAGCCACTTTTCTGCATCTTACCTGGCAGCAGGAACTGGAAGGGAAAGTTGTGCTCTCCAGCTGTCAGGACCCCTGTGGAAACAAGAATGAAGTGTTCATGGGACAGGCTGAGAGGCTGTTACCTAGGAATGTGTGATCTGGGAGAGAGAAGCCACCACCCAGGAATCACACACCACCTGCTCTGCTGCCACTGCACAGCTCCAGATCCCATGGGCAGTGCTTGAGCCAACAGGAGCACCTGCTGCCACCCACCCCTCCCTGGGACAGCAGAGGTTCTGTAGGAAGATCTCCTGTAAATAAGGACATTTAGGGCAGGCTCTAAGTGATCCCAGTGCCACAGCAAGTGGTTATCCCAGGCTGTTGACACAGGACACAGAGCAGGGCTGCTGTGGGTTTACTTTTCCTCAAGTCAGTCCCCTGTCAGGCAGTCAGGGAGAATGTGAGAAATCACAGGCACTGTCTGAGAGTGGTAGAGAGTTCTGGTGGGCATCAAGCCACTCCATCCTCAGACACATACAAAGCCCTTCACAGACAGGGTTCAGGAGCTGGAACCAGAGTCCACCAACCCCTGGACCCAAGAAAGGACCTGCAATACCTCAGCCTGGCTGTTGGAACAACAGGAGCTCAGAAAAATATTGCTACAACATTAACCCTGGCACTCACTAACCACTGCTCTGCCTCGAGGGCCCAGGGCAGAGCCAAGATCCCGTGCATGGCTAAAACAACAGATTCCAACTCCCCAACTCCATCCACCCTCCAACACTCCCAGATCCCCTCCAGTGCAGTGTGACAGCTGAACTGAACCCACAGTGTGATCCAGCAGCTCCTGAGGTTGCCTTCAGTAAGAAAACCACCGAGGTTTATCCATATTTGTTAAATCCATGCATACACAAGAGGTTTTGTTTTTAGAGTGGCAGAGCTGAGAGGGAGACCTGGATGCCCAGTAAACTGAGCTGTGTTTGTTCTGCTTTGCAGGATCATTGCTGGAGGTAGCAAAGCCCTCTCTGGCTGGTGCTTTTGTTGTTGCAAGGCACGGGGAGGCAGCTTGGCCGTTAGCAACGCTGGCTCTGCAGAGCTGACAGAAACCGAGTCCTGTCGCCAGGGGATTAAGTGGATTACATGGAAGGGGGAGTGGGGAGGAGAAGAGTAAATCCCCCCCCACTGACACAGCAGCCCAGGCAGGACTTGGTGCATCATTCATGCTTTGAAAAGCCAGATCTCTGCCTCTCTGCTCGCTCTGCCACCCCATGGGGATGAGGCACAGTGAGTGTGTCCTCACAGTGCAGGGACAGAGGGATAAACAATCCAACACACACATCGTGGATCCTGCAAAGGGAGAACACCTCCCTGCAAAGGGACAACAGCAGAGATGGCTATTTGTACTCTTTGTACACTGTGGCCTCACAGAGAGGAGTAATATTTGCCCATTGCCATCACCTCCCTGCAGATTCCCCTCCTGTTCCCCGGACAAACCCGAGCTATGTAGGCTAAAATGCAGCACCCGGCGCTGTCACCAGGTGGAGGCACCAAGCCAGGCTGTGCCCTCGCTGCCAGGGCTGGGGCTCAGAGCTGGCAGGCCCGGAGGCAGCTGTGGGACCCCTGCCCTGCTCCCTCCTGGGCAGCCTGGCACAGTAAAGGTGCCAGGTGACCTTGGCTGTTGGGTCCGGGATAAAGCCTGGCTAATGTGAATGATTCAATGAACCCAGCCCTTGTTTGCTGCCCTGAGGATTTCTGTTAAGCATTGATCTTACACCCATTATCTCTATTTTAGAAAGCAAATGGGTAACTGGAATACATCGATTGTCCTGTGCAGCTTCTGCATTGCAGCACAGGGACTCTGCACCTGACAAGGAGTGGGAGCAAGGGCTGCTCCTGCCCTGCACAAGGGAGGGAGGTGGGAGCTCCAGAGGGCAGTGGCCACCGGGAGAATTCCACTGAGAATTTCCACCAGGAGAATTCCCAGCTGTGGGACATGCAGAGCCCCACATGAAGGTGCAGGCAGTAATTCTGAGTCTCCTACTAGGGGCATGAAAGTTCACAGTCTTTCCAGGACCCTTAGGATGAGCCCACAGACTCCACCAAATACAAGTCCCTATTCTACAGGGAAAAGAGACTGCCTATAACAGGCAGCACCATCCAAGAAGTCATTTCTGCCCAAGTCCTGCCCAGCTCAGGTGCACCAACAGAAAGCTGGGCTGGAAGTGAACCTGTGAGCACTTTCACAGTTTCTAACTCCCACAGCATCACTGAGCAAGGCCATGAGCTCTCCCAGGAACACGTGTGGGCAGCATCACCCTCAGAGGAGGTGGTTTGTGTGGCTCACTGGCACTGAGGCACTTTCTGCACAGGTAGCCCAAGCTCTGAGCAGGTCCCCAGGTGGGAACTGCCCACAGGTCAGCCCAGACCAGCCTGATGGTCCTGACCCAGCCCAAGTTTCCTGTTAGCTGTGATTCACTGAACAGGCTGCAACTCCCTCCTGCAGCTCCTGCCTGCAGCAAGCCGCCCACGAGGGCTGGACAAGGCCCTTCCTGCTCTTGGCAGCCAGACAGGAGATCCCAGAGCAGCCACCCCAGACTGAAGCTGCTCCTGCCACAGCTCACACAGACCAAGGGCAGCTCCTGGCTCATGGCCACAGAGCCCTGACCCAGTCCTGAGCTGAGCAGGGAAGCACAGGGAGCCCTGATCTCCACTCCATAGAGCAGGGAGATGCTGCAGGTAACTAAGAATGACTCTTGTTTACAGACCTGCTCCTTCCAGCCCACTCTCCTTCCCCAAAGAGGGAGGAGCATCTTTAGGCATCCTCTGTATCCCAGAGTGGGCATTCCAAGGCACCCACTGGTGCAGAAAGGAGCTCAGTGCCAGGGCTATTTCACAGACAACAGTTAACAAAATTAAGATGAAGAAAAGCCAGTGGTCCTGACTGAGAGAGGAGACTCCTGTGAAAGCACAGGCACGATCCAGAGTGCCTGGCAGTGTGAAAGGCAGCAGAGCCCACAGGTGAGCTGGGTCCTGCCTGCCTCCCGCTGCAGTAGAGGAAAGGCAGATATTCAGCAGGAGGAGGAAAGGCAGAAATTCAGCAGGAGGAAAGGCAGAAATTCAGCAGCAGGAAAGGCAGATATTCAGCAGCAGGAGGAAAGGCAGAAATTCAGCAGGAGGAAAGGCAGAAATTCAGCAGCAGGAAGAAAGGCAGATATTCAGTAGCAGCAGGAAAGGCAGATATTCAGCAGCAGGAAGAAAGGCAGATATTCAGCAGCAGCAGGAAAGGCAGATATTCAGCAGCAATCTGGGCTCCTTCTTGCTTCTCCTGCAGAGGCTCCTCCAGCACAGGCACAGCAAAGGCTCCATTTGCAACTTGGAATTACAAAACCATTTCTGTCTTCTGCCTGGTGGAAAGTTGGCAAATCCCAAACCAAGCACCCTTACAATGGGAAGGGAGGTGGCAACTTTGCTCCAAAAGGCTGAGCTTCCATTCCCAAATGCTGACTAATCTTGCTGTAATAGGGGAAATCTGCAATTTCCCTTGTCCCAGCTTCCCTGTGAGCATGGGCAGGGCACAGACTGACCTTGAGCCAACACCCAGGTACTTCTGCCATGGAAAACAGGAGCAAACTCAGCTCCCTGCAAGGGACGCTTGCAGTGTCAGTCCAGCACAGTGGCTGGACACTGTGTGGACACAGTGGCTGGACACAGGGCAATGTGTGTCTCGCCAGGCCTTGAACAGATCCCCAGATCAGAGCAGGGGAGATGCAACATCAGGCAGAGTGTCCAGAACCTTCCCACAACATCCCCTGTCCAATTCCAGCTTCCCAGCAGTGAGGGGAACACACAGCCCATGGGGAGCCACTCATCACCCCTGTGCCTCCAGCCCAGAGAGCTTCAAGCAACAATCCAGGACATTTAATGTGCTAATTCCATCTGCAAGTGGACTTTGTAACAGAGCCTGTTGTTGGCAGCAGGCAGGGCTGAGCTGGTTTCCAACCATGGTGGGGCCCATGGCCACCCCAACACCTGGGAAGAGCTGCTCTTGAGAGAGATCCATCCTCCTCCAGCACCAGAGGCTTTGCCAAAGCCCTCCCCAGCCTGGGCAGGGCACAGCAGGGCAGTGGGGGTTCAGCACTGCTCCAGGGGGCACTGAGACCCCTCAAACAGGGGCAGCTCACAGACCCTGTGAGGGGACAGGGCTGTGCCAGCCACGCCGAGCCAGCACCTCCCCATTCCCAGCAGCCAGAACAAAGGCCACAGTGTCCTCAGATGCAAAAAAGCTTTTCCTGAAGTTGATGTGCAGCTAAAAATACCTTGAGAAAGTCATTAGGCAGCAGAGGCAGCAGGCTTGGCAGGGTTCTGCTGTGGGGCCATACCTGCAGCAGCCTGTCCCCCTGATAGGAGCCAAGCCAGCAGAGATTGGCCACCCCCACACAGCCTTGGGAAACTTCCTCCCAGAACATTCCTGCAGGGAAAGAAGCTGCTGCCCCAGACAGCTTGGAGAAAGCTCAAGTGCAGATAGCAGGAGCAGTAACAACACACCCATAGTGCAGAAGAACCTTGGGGATGTCCCTGACCCCAGCAGAGATAGGGCTGGTGTCTCATTCATGGCTCAGCTGCTCCTCACTGGGGCTGGGGTTGTGCCACTGGATGTGGAGGAGTGCTGGAACATTTCATTTACAGAAAATTCCTTGATCCAGAGGGATCAAGTCTTCTGGATCCCCTACTAATGCTGGGGTGCCACCCAGAGAGACCCTGCCAGGCTGAAGGGGCTGGGCCTGTGGAACCTTGGGAAGTTTGGCAAGGCCAAGTGCAAGGTGCTGCCCCTGGGTCAGAGCAGTCCCAAGCACAGAGACTGGGCAGGGAATGGATGGAGGAAAGCCCTGAGGAGAAGGGTTTGGGAATGGTGGTAGATGAGAAGCTCAGTGTGCCCCAGCCTTGTGTGCAGGCCCCAGAAACTCCCCTGCCCTGGGCTGATCCCAGCGTGGGCAGCAGGAAAGGGGGGACTCAGCCCCTCTGCCCTGCTCAGACCCCACCTGCACCCCAGCCTTGGGGCCCAGCACAGGGAGGACCTGGAGCTGCTGGAGAGATCCAGAGGAGGCCATGGAGATGCTCCAAGGGCTGGACCCTCTCTGCTCCAGAGCCAGGCTGGCAGAGCTGGAGAGGAGAAGCTCCAGGGAGAGCTCAGAGCTCTGCCAGTGCCTGAAGGGGCTCCAGGAGAGCTGGAGAGGGACTGGGGACAAGGGATGGAGGGACAGGACTCAGGGAATGGCTCCCACTGCCAGAGGGCAGGGCTGGATGGGATATTGGGAACTGGGAATTGTTCCCTGTGAGGGTGAGCAGGCCCTGGCACAGGGTGCCCAGAGCAGCTGTGGCTGCCCCTGGATCCCTGGCAGTGCCCAAGGCCAGGCTGGGCAGGGCTGGGAGCAGCCTGGGACAGTGGGAGGTGTCCCTGCCCATGGCATGGAGTGGAATAAGGTGATTGATCTTTAAGGTCCCTTCCCACCCAAAGGCTTCCCTGCACAGCACAGGGCTGCACCTCTGCATGGCAAAGCTGCCACATCACACCCACGGGGGCTGAAACGACCCCATGTCTGCATTTACACTGTGAAACAAATGATCCAAGTCCAGTTCACTCCTCCAGAGCTGCTGAAAGTGTCTGAGCTCTGCTCTGAGCAGTGACCCCTCCCTGGCTGGTGCTGCCAGGCCCCTGCCCAGGCAGAGCTGGCAGCCAGAGGAATCCCCAGCCCTCCGAAGCCTTCATCCCTCCCTGCCCACACCCTGCCCTGCCTGCAGCTGCCCAAGGGCTGGGAAATGCCCTCCAGCAGCCTCTGCCTGGCACAAGAGCAGGGCTGGGGCTCAGGAGGAGCCAGCCCACAGGAACAAGGGCACAGCCCTACCTGCTGTGTCCCACCCACCTTCCCTTCCCAGGGCTGTCTGGCAGCTTTCTGTGCAAACAGCCCGGTCTGACAGCCCTGTGGGGCCAGCTCTGCTGGGCTGCACGTTCCAGCCAGTGCCACTGTGGGGACGCTTGCCAAATGCTCCTCCCAGGCTGCTGCCCCAGCCCCAGGTCCCCGTCTGGTGGTCACAGGTGGTGACAGCCACTCCTGCACAAGCGTCACGGCCACCATGACAAAACAGGGTAGCAGAAGGGAGTCAGGAGGTGCCTTGGTCACACAACAGACTCAGGTGAGCTCATTCCCCTCCTGTGAAGGCTCACACAGATGTGACACACAGCAGGCTGCAGGCCAGGAATCACACATGTGGCACAGCACAGACCTCTGCCTCACCAGGCTCCACTCACAGCTACGCACAGCAAAAGAGGTGAATAATCCCATTTATTCTCCCTCCAGCCCCCAAAGAGAAGGATAATATCAGCTCTGTAGCCACCTCTAGAAGCCTGGAAAGTGTCCCCACACCCCAGGGGACAGAGAGTGGCTGAAATGGGGCTCCTGCCCCAAGCCCTGTCCCTCCTTGTCACAGACATCTTTTCATGAAAAATCCTTTCCTTAGGATTTTTCCTCCTGAGAAGCTGAGAGACCTCAGGAACAAAATGCAAACATTGATTATCTGCTGCTGTGGAATGCAACAGGTGCATCTGTGATTGGTCTCGTGTGGTTGTTTCTAATTAATGACCAATCACAGTCAGCTGGCTCAGACAGAGGGCTAGAGACACAAACCTTTGTGATCTTTCTTTTCTATTCTATTCTTAGCCAGCCTTCTGGTAAAACCTTTTCTTCTATTCTTTTAGTATAGTTTTAATATATTATATATCATAAAATAATAAATCAGCCTTCCGAAACATGGAGTCAGATCCTCATCTCTTCCCTCACCCTCAGACCCCTGTGAGCACGGTCACACCTCCCCACCAGTCCCCGCTCCCCCCTGGCTGCTAGGACAGGAACAGGCTGCACCTTTGGAGCACACAGATTTTTTGGTTCCTCTAGCAGAGGAACAGCAGGCCAGACCATATGGCAGCTCCCCCCTGGCTATTTAACAAGTGATGCATTGACTGTGCTGGCCAATTCAAGGAGCACAGAAAGGTACCTGGTGCCTGCTGGCCCCTGTGCCATCACTTGCAGCAATGTGTCTTTCCTCCTGCTGCCTGAAGTCAGCCCTGGGGAAGGCAAGGTGCTGAGTTAGACTGATTCTGGTGCTGCTGATGCACAGCTTGAGTACTCTCCTGTCCAGGCTCTCCAGGCAGAGAGCAGGAAAGCAGAAGGTTTGTGTTTTCCACTTTGGGGAGGAGAAATGAGCAGCCCTAGCTCTGCAGTGTGCCACAGGAGCCCCAGTCCCCAGCTACAGGCAGAGATGTCAGTGTCACTGCAGTGCCAGTCCCCAGCCAGAGTGAGAGATGTCAGTGTCACTGCAGTGCCAGTCCCCAGCCACAGACAGAGATGTCAGTGTCACTGCAGTGCCAGTCCCAGCTAGAGTGAGAGATGTCAGTGTCACTGCAGTGCCAGTCCCCAGCCACAGGCAGAGATGTCAGTGTCACTGCAGTGCCAGTCCCCAGATACAGGCAGAGATGTCAGTGTCACTGCAGTGCCAGTTCCCAGCCACAGGCAGAGATGTCAGTGTCACTGCAGTGCCAGTCCCCAGCTACAGACAGAGATGCCAGTGTCACTGCAGTGCCAGTCCCCAGCCAGAGTGAGAGATGTCAGTGTCACTGCAGTGCCAGTCCCCAGCTACAGACAGAGATGTCAGTGTCACTGCAGTGCCAGTCCCCAGCCAGAGTGAGAGATGTCAGTGTCACTGCAGTGCCAGTCCCCAGCTACAGACAGAGATGTCAGTGTCACTGCAGTGCCAGTCCCCAGCTACAGGCAGAGATATGTCAGTGTCACTGCAGTGCCAGTCCCCAGCCACAGGCAGAGATGTCAGTGTCACTGCAGTGCCAGCACCGCCCTCACCCCTGTCCTGCCCTCTCTCCTCATCCACTTTTGCAGCCAGAACACTGAATATTAGATATAAGCAAGGGGCCAGAGCTCTTTAGCTCTCAGGAGGCTTTACCAGCATGAATTCTGTGCCAGGGCACTTGAGGTGGCGCTGAAGCTCTAGCACAGGACTCAACCCAGCCTCTGGTGAGTGGAGTTAATACAGGGGATTACAAACTGCCACAAAGGAGGGAAATGCACACATTGGCTTGTGCCACCAGCAGGCACAGGTGCCACAGAGGGAGCAGCCAAGAGCCAGAGGAACAACCTGCCAGCAAGCACAGGCAAAGCCAGGAAAGCCTCGGTGCTGAGCTCCAAGAGAGCTCTCCTGCTCTGTGTGGCAGTGATGGAGCACAGCCCCAGCAGGCTCCACACTCCCTGTCAAGGCAGCAACTCTCTGCTCCAGCTCTGCAAACACACAAACACACAGCAGGAACAACCCCCCCCATGGGTAATGCTGCTGAGATCAACCTTTCTGTACCACAGGAGGTGCAGCAAAGCACTCAGCACTGAGGTGAGGGCTCCACTGCACACAAACCCCTGTGTCAGCAGCTTCCAGAGACATTCTCAATGAATTAGCAGGATCTGGCAGTGTGGCAATGCTGCAAAAACCCCAGAGGATTAACTGCTCTACTGAGGCAAGAAATTGGGAAGTGCTGAGGAAGCTGCTGTGACCCAAGGCAACTGCAGAGCCCTGAATGTGGCTTTCCTGAGCTGAACCTGCAGTTCCTGCTCTGAACCCAGCAGCACAGCATGGCCAGGAGCTGGCACCAGAATATCCTCAGTGCCTCAGCACTGCCCATGGACACCCTGCTGCTGTCCAGGAGCATCACCTGCTGCTCTGAGACCTCCTGCTCACACAGAACAAGCTGCACAAGTCTCACAATTCTGTTTAGTCAGGTCACCAAGACTTTTAAATTCAGCTGGGAGCCAGGATTGTTACCCTGTGCCAACTGCTGGCCATGAAGATGTTGTGCCAGGCCGGCAGAGAACCACTCCAGGGAAGAGGTGATGCACAGCTGCCCCTTTTATAGCTCTGTGCAAGAAATGTGCCAGCAGAGGAAGCATGTGGAGCTGCCAGGAAATCCCTGCAGTGCCTTCAAGCTAACTAACAAGCTGCCAAAAGAAAGGTCAGCTGGAAATTACAGCCAGCTCCCTGCATGAGTTCAACTCAGGTACAAGGAGGGAATGAAAAAAACCCGAAAATGTACTTACAACCTACAACCCTTCCACAGGGCAAGAGTTGTGTGTGCAGCTGGAGATGCAGGCAAGGAACAGCCCCATGGGGGTACAGGCACATGATGGACCTGCTCCTGTCTGGCTGAACAAGGGCAGAGGCACAGCAGGGAGGGGGAGAGGAGCAGGAGGCTCTGCAGAGTGAATCACTCCATTATATTGGAGCAAGAGAAGCAGCTCTGTGTCCCAGAGCTGGGTACAAGCAGTGCCATTCTGTGCTCGCTGCCACTCGATCCCTGCACTGCTGACACCTACAGAAACCCCACAGCCCCCACCCCACCCCTCTTGCCTTTCTTTGTAAAAGGAAAAATCAACACCAGCGAGCAATCAAAGTCCAAGTGGGAAAAGTAAATACCCTCTTAGCCTCCCCCTCCAGGAGGCAAGTAACAACCCCCCTGTGACCTCTGTGGCACAGCAGCAAACAGAGCAGTGAGAGGCTCTGCAGCAGCTGGCACACTCCACACTTCCCAGCAGCTTTGAGTTCATTAAACCCTTGGCCTGTGTGTGATTGCCAAGGCTACAGCACAGTCCCCTGCTCCTCAGGGCTGCCTGGGCACCGAGGATGCCCTGCTTGGGTGGGGACAAGCCCTGAGGGGAGCAGGGTCCTCTGCAGCAGCACTCGTCACCAACCTGCTCCAGTGGCACAGCCAGGTCCTGCACACCCTGTTCCAAGGTGGGGAGAGAAAGGAAAGCGCCTTAAATAAGTGCCAAAGTGGGCATCTGGGTTATTTCAGGGCCTGCCTCCTTTAACATGCAATGAAAAAACCCCAAAGCAGTGTGTAATACACAAAGCAGTGGTAATACAAAAAGCAGTGTGCAACACAAAAAGCAGTGTGTAATACAAGCAGCAGTGTGTAATACAAAAAGCAGGGTGTAATACACAAAGCAGTGTGTAAGACAAAAAGCAGTGTGCAATACAAAAAGCAGTGGTAATACAAAAAGCAGGGTGTACTACAAAAAGCAGTGTGTAATACAAGCAGCAGCTGATGCCAGAGGACAGGCTGCCCCCTCACTTATTTCAATGCAAAGGTGTGTGGGAGGAGAAGTGTGGAGTCACTCTTGGAGGCTTACAGAGAAATCTGAGCCTCGACAGTTTTGCAAACTCCTCTCCCCTTCCCCCCACGTGTCCTCAAAGAGCACAGATCGGTGTTTTTGGAAGCTACTGCTCAGGATGTGGGAAGGGATAGAGCAAGGCAGGCTGTTTGTCAGCTGAGCCTGCTCCCTGCACCACCTCCTGTGTGCCAGCACTGGGGCTGAGCCACTCACCAGGATGAGCAAGACAGAGCCCCATTCTCTGTGTGGCCTTGGGGACACCTGGATCCTTCCTCAATCCAGGCCAACGCCATCAGACTGGATGAGCCCCTTTCATGAGAGCTGGGGATGGTGTCAGAGGCCAGCCTGGAACCACCCTCTGCCCCAGGGCACAGCCTGGCTGCCAGTTTGCCCCCAGCAGGGACATGCTGCTCCTCCTTACCTTTTTTTAAAGGCACTTGTTCAAAAACAAGAAGTAACAGCATTTCTGTAGTGGGGGCAAGGCAGGAACAGAAGAATCCTCTCAGGCAGAAGCAAATTCCTCCCTTCCCCAACTCATTTTCAGCGGTGACATCCCCAGTGTGGACAAGGCCTCTGGGGGCATGGCAGGCAGGCAGCCCCTCCACCTGGCACCAGGGCCTCCCACAGTCCCACCCTCCCTTTCTGCTGTTTGCTTTGTGGTGGGAGAAGGTGGGCACAGCCAGCCCACACCTGGAGTGACAGGCAGGGATCCACCCTGGGGGGTTTGCATGGATTTTTCTTGGGTTGTTGTTGTTAATTGCTGCTGTTAAGATGTGCAGGATGTCTCTGCTTCAGCCCGTGTGTCTGAAGAATGAGTCAGAGCTCTTCAGTTTTTGGTCTGGAAGTAGTTTATTAGTTCTTATCTATAAAGTTTTCTTTCTGCTCAGCAGGGCAGCCATAGGCACTCTGTGTTGTCCTTTTATACTACAAACTACGTATAACATATTTACACTGAATTCCCAATACCCATCACCTGTGTTAGACAGTGCACTTCTACTCTAAACCCATCCCAAAGTGCCAACAGCACTGCAGAAAATGGAGAAGAAGAAGAAGAAAAAAGGTTGGGCACGCCCAAGTTCCTCCATCTTGTCTCCATAATCCCCATACCAAAAATCCTAAAATCTACATTTTCACCCTGTGATCATTTTGTTATTATACTATTTAAACTTTTGTGACTTTCAGGTCCTCATACAAAGCTGGTAACTTGCTCCAGGGGTCATAATGAAACCCACAGGTGTTTTGGGCTGTGTGCCAGGGTCTCTGAGTCCCCGCGGGGGTCGTCAGCAACTCTGGACACCTGGAGGGATGCACTGAGCTCTGACAGTTTTTATTCTCCTGCAGGACCACACCAGATGCCACCAGTAACCTTTGCTTGTGGTGCTGTGTCATGGGTGGCTGCTGGTGCTGTGTGCTGGAACTGTGGGCCAGCAGCTCCTGTAGGAGCCCTTGCTTGGAAATGCTTCCAACTCCCCCATCTCACCCTGGGCTCCTGCCACCATCATCAGTGACCTCCCCACCCCACAGCCCAAGAGCCTGCAGGCCAGCCTGCCTCAGTTTCCCCTCCCAGCTGGGTCAGCCCTGCAGGGAGGCACCCAGGGAACACCCACGTGGGACACTCCATCTGTCTGGAGCTCCTTCATGCTTTTTCAGGAGAGGTCAGGGCAGCTGAGAGCTATTCCTGGAAAGCCTAAAAATGCCATGGCTGAGTCAGCACCGAGGCTCTGCCTGCACCAGGCCATGGAGGGCTCCCCCAACAGCCCTGCAGGGCTGAGCTGTGCCAGGACACTGCTGCCAGCAGCCCCTCAAGGAGGCAGACAGACAGACAGGCAGGCAGACACAGAGGCAGGGAGGTGGAGGAGCAGCCCAGACACACACAGGGAGGGCTGTGACAGCAGACAGCTCTCTCTCTCTCTCTGTCCCTGTGCTGCAGGCTGGAGCAGTGCCAGCCCCCAGGGCTTTTGTTCCACATCCCTGCAAGCCAGCACAGCAAATGCCAGGGTCAGCTTCAAAGCCATCTCTGCTGGGGGACTCGGATCTAAAGGCAGCATGGACACTGTCCCATCTCCATCCCACTGCTCCCCTCCACCCTCCCAGGGCCCAGCTGTCCTGCCTGGGTGCAGACATGGGACAAACCTGCAAGTCCAGGGCAGTAATTCCTGAGCATGAAGGGCAAATCCCCCATGGCTGCAATCCCACGTACACAGGGACTGCCCACCCTCTCCCCCTCTGCTGGGAATCAGGCTGAGAGCTCTCAGCAGCTGGGTCCACACAACTTTATGGACACAAAAAGCTGAAGAGCAGAGTCAGTGACTGTGAGTACCCAGCACACTGCTCCAGACCAGCTGCTGATACCTGGGCTGGGCTTTCCTCATGATCTCACTGCAGCTCTGCAAGGCAGGACAGGAACAGCACCACAACACCTCAGTTTCCAATCCCACAACTCCACAGGGGCAGAATTTCCCTTCAATTCCCTACACCTAAGGTAAACCAGGCACTGCTGTTTCTTGCCTCACTGCCTGCAGCTGTGGCAGCTCTGGAGACATCAGCTGCCCCTTCAGTGCCACTCACAGCCCAGGCTCTGTGAGCAGCTCCAGGGCAGAGCCAGCAGCCCAGCCCTGCTGCCAGCCCCAGGCTCTGCTCAAGGCTGGCAGAGCCTGTGATACCAGTGGGTGACAGAGAGGTGTACAGGAGTCTGGGTCCCAGAAAACCAACAGCCAAAAGATCAGGGTTTCCCATAAACACTTCAAGAACTGGGACTACCAAATTTTGGCCCCATTTGGATGTCAGGCCTTCAAAGGGCACACTTCAGCACAAGGTTTTTCTGTCCATCCTTCCCAGTTCACTCTAGTCCTAGTAATCAAGGGGATGGCTCCCAAGGGCAGCCTCACAAGAACTGACTGCCAAAGCAGCTATCAAAGTTTTCAGAGGCTGCAAGCCCCACAAACAGCACACCCACCTCTTCCCACTCCACCTTCCTGCCCAGCTTGCCCAGCACACAGATCTGACCACAAGATCACAGCTCTCCCTCCAATCATGAAATATTAGAAACAAAAGTTGGAAGGAGCATTTCTCAGTGCAGTTGCAGGTTTAAACCTCTCCACAAGTCCACACTCAGTTGCAGCCTTCATCTCCTAATTCATCTAAGTCTGCCACAGACATGTTTTATGAAAAATCCTTTCCTTAGAATTTTTTCTCCTGAGAAGCTGAGAAGCCTCAGGAACAAAATGGAAACAATGGTTATCTGCTGCTGTGGAATGCAACAGGTGCATCTGGGATTGGTCTCATGTGGTTGTTTCTAATTAATGGCCAATCACAGCCCAGCTGTCTGGGCTGTCTCAGTCAGACACAAGCTTTTGTTATTCTTTTTCTATTCTTAGCTGGCCTTCTGATGAAATCCTTTCTTCTATTCTTTTAGTATAGTTTTAATATAATATATATCATAAAATAATAAATCAAGCCTTCTGAAACATGGAGTCAGATCCTTGTCTCTTCCCTCATCCTGGGACCCCTGGGAACACCACCACATAAGCCCAATGGTGTGCAGCACCTTACAGACCCCTGGGACTGTACTCCCACCCTGACACCACAGCTGGGCTCTCTGTGCTCAGCACATCCAGAATCAGGCAGGAATGGTTCCCATTGCCCTCCCAGGCAGTTTATCTCTGACTGCAGCCCCCAGGCTGAGAGCCAAGAGCCAGCCACCCAACTATCTCCCCTGGCAGGGACCTGAGAGCCAGCAGCCCTCTCACCAGTTGCTGCAAGAATGAGCTCAGTCTCCCCTCGATGCTGAAAGCTCTGCTTGGGAAATTGCTGAGCTAGCAGAAACTGCCATTTCAGTTTTACCCGTTTCCTGTTACTTGACAAAACAGCATCAGAGGGCTGAGCTCCTGCTACCCTGGGCTTTTGCCATGTTCCTGCTACAGCCACTGCCTTCAGCAGGTGAATACTGGCACATCTTGATTTCAACAGGAGCCAGGGCACAGCATGAATTATTTGTGGTAAGGCTGACCTATTTATCAGCAGAAAGACAGCATTCATTCAGGCCCAGATCCCCCAGAGGCTCTGGTGTCGCTTTACCCACAGGACAATACAACCCCATCACTATTTCTGTCCATCTCACTGGGAGCAGGGGTAACTGCCCTAGGCTGATCCTGCCACGCTCCCAGAGCTTCTCCTGGAGCACAAGTGACACATCCACACCCCCTTTCACAGCAAACCACTGGCTTCTGCTGACCAGCTTTGATCAGTCTTGTGTGAGCACCATAAACACATGTGGGAAGCAGAGCAGGGTGAATGTTGCAGACATGTTTTATGAAAAATCATTTTTTTTAGGATTTTTCCTCCTGAGAAGCTGAGAAGCCTCAAGAACAAAATGTAAACAATGATTATCTGCTGCTGTGGAATGCAACAGGTGCATCTGTGATTGGCCCATGTTGGTTGTTTCTAATTAATGGCCAATCACAGTCAGCTGGCTTGGACAGAGAGTCCAAAGAAACAAACCTTTGTTATCATTCCTTCCTATTCCATTCTTAGCCAGCCTTCTGATGAAATCCTTTCTTCTATTCTTTTAGTATACTTTAAATGTAATATATGTCATAAAATAATAAATCAAGCCTTTTGAAACATGGAGTCAGATCCTCATCTCTTCCCTCAACCTGAGACCCCTGTGAACACGGTCACAGGTGAATTCACAGAGAATTGAGACAGGGAGTCCCTGTGACAGCTCTGCTTCAAAAAGACCAGGGTGAACCCACAGAGCTTGAGACAGGGAGCAGTCCCTGTGACAGCTCTGCTTCAGGCAGACCAGGCCAGAGGATGCCAGCAGTGTTTGCAGGGTGGCTGCCAAGTTCTGCTCAGGATCCTTCCCTGCACAGCTCCTGCTAAGCTCTTGTAGTGTCTAACCCTGGCTCCCATGCTCTGTGCACAGGCCAAGGCAGCCTGTGAGGGGTTTTTCACATTGAGGGGATGCTGAAATCTTGGTGATGTGTTTCTGTAAAGCTTCTCTGAACTCAGATCTGCACCAGGCCTTTGGGGACCATACCTTTGTCTGCCAGGGACAGCGTGCTGTTGAAGTACTGCTCCTCCACAGTCCAGGCTGTGTCATTGATCTTGTTGGACACCCCACAGGATCCAATGCAGCTCACCTTGATGGCTGTGGAGAGACAGGACACACGTCAGCACTGGGAGAAAGCAAAAGCTCAGGCTCAGACCTGCCTCAGGTACTGCACTGTGCAGGAGCAGTGCTCATGAAAACACTCACATGGTGGGAAATTGGAGCAGAGGAATCAGGCCATGCTTTCATTCCAAAAGTGGGTTTTCCAGCACTCCCAGCACAACTGAGCACTCCCTGCTACCCCAGTGCTATTTCTAGGTACTACCACCTTTGAAACCCTCAAGCTGGTTTCCTTGCACTGAGGAAGCCCTTAGCAGCAGTGACTGCAGCTCCCTGACAGACAAACCTCTCTCCCAAATGCAGCAGTGTTCCCTCCCAAAACGTGCACCAGCCTTGGCACTCCGGCTGAGAGCAGAAGCCTTGGGTGTCACTGTCCAGACAGGGATGAGCAGCCAAGGACTCTGCTGCTGCTGCCACCCCACAAGGAGCCAAGCATCCCATTGAGGGTCTCACCATGCCTGGGAGGAGGGAGCCTGGCATCCCATTGAGGGTCTCACCATCCCTGGGAGGACAGACATGTTTGGCACAAGCCCATTCAGCAGCTGAACAAGGGCTTCAAAGAGCCCTGTCTGAAGCAGCAGCAGAGAGCTGAACCCCCCAGTGCAGCCTGAACAAGCTCTGCTGCTTGTTTGATTGCTTGATTTCACAGCCCTGTCACCCTCAGAGGGCATTCCCAGCCCCTGGGAGCCTGCTCATGGGTTCAGCTTTAATGTCTTGCAGCAAAAATACTTTGCCATTAACACTTGTCCTGCATCAGGACCTCCAAAATGTCCATGCACACATCACTTCCCAGCCAGCCAGCAGTTCTAAGGGAGTGGTTTCCTCCTCTGTTGGAGACACAGGGCTCAGCAAAGCCACACAGCAAGGTCTGGAAGCACCAGAGGGGCCATCTGACCCTCCCAAAAGCAAGGACAGTAATTTGAGCTATGTTTGTGCCTTGCCTGGAGAAAGTCACCCCAAGAGCTCAGCCTGCAGCTCTCAGAGGAGCTCCCCACAGACATTTTCAGTTAGTCTTGGCCAATACTCAGCAGGTTGAAATTAGATTCTGATGTCGACACTGGACCACAGAGACAGACAAACGTGACAGACTGGCCTTGCTGCACAGCAAGAGATGATCTGCACTGCTGCCCCCACACAGGGAGGACACAGGCAGACCCATCATGGCACAAACAGAGCCCTCAGGGCTGTCCCAGTCTCAACACCTCCCACCTGAATCCCATCAGGTTTTGCAAGAGCTGGAGCCCACAGAAGTCCCTTACCCCAGTGGCCAGGTGAATAGTTCTGCTGGCAGAAAGGTGACAGGATCCACCAGACAGACTCTTTGCCTGTTTGACCCATCAGCTCTCCTGTGTTCCAGCTGCATCCACAGGAAGCATCTCCCTGGGAGGCAGGTGGCCAGTTTGTGTGGCTTAGGAGCTCTCCCCTCCTCAAATGTCCTCAGCCCTGTTGATATCAACACCTCCACCCACCAACCCAAACACTGAGGGCTGGATGTTATTGCTGCTTGCAAGCACCTCAAAAGGCTCTCCAGAGCACCTGCCTGGCCAAAGTGACTGACCCAGGACAAGGTGAGAAGACCCCAAAGGCCAAAGTGACTGACCCAGGACAAGGTGAGAAGACCCCAAAACCAGCCCTCTCTGCAGGGGCAGCTCATAGTTCATACCCCAGTCACAGCCAGGGGGTCATGCAGACAGGTGGAATGAGCTCCTCAGGGCTCAAAGTCTGTAACCCCACAAGGAAGAACAGCCTCCCCCTCAGATCTCCTGCCATACCCCCACAGCTGATGATGACTGTGAGATGAAGAGCCCCTTGCAGTCCAAATGTTGTTCTACACTCAAGGACAAAGGATAAGCAGCTCCAAATGCCAACTCTCATCATCCAACATCAATAGAGCAGCGAGGCTGACACATCACTGCCTTGTGTCTGGGATGTGCTTCAGCATTTGCAAGGCAGGCAAAGATCAGGATGGCATGGCCTGGGATGGGAACTCCCCCAGCACAGCACAGAGCACACCTGAGCTGATACAGGTGAACTCCTGAGGTGAACCATCACAATGAGCCCTCCCCACATCCCCAGGTGACATCCAATCCTCTCTGTTGGCAGGTGGCAGAGCCAAAGCCACAGACGGGCCTCAGCATCAGGAGCAGGAAAGGCTTTAGCAGGGTGGTGTCCTGTGTATCTACACATTGGTGCCAAGCTCGGAGCTACTGCCACATCTCTGGGCTCACAACAAGCCTGTCCCACTCTGAATTAGCCCACAGAACACAGATGGATCCAGTCAAACCAAGCCCAGACTCACCCACTCCATTCCCTCATTTTCACACAGGAGATGTGAGCAAGAAAAGCCCAACCAAAAACTGGAGAACATTCACATCCTCCAGGAGCAACAGCCCCTGAGCAGGCTCCCCCTCAGCCTCCCTGCACAGCAGGAGTTTACAGATCAGCACCATCTGTTCAATGCCCAGATAAGGGGCCCACAGGCTCTGATTGCAGCCTGATCCTGCACTGTGGTGAGGAGGCTCTGCTGCTCCAGGGAGGCAGGTGGGTGGGGATGCTCAGGAACCCAGGCTGTGGCACAGCTCCCTTCCCACAGCACACAGGCTCAGCAGGCAGGGGCAGTGGGTTTGCAGTCTGACACCCAGAGCCAGCCCTGGCTGGGGCCCTGCTGCCATGGTCAAGGGCTAAAGTCAGACCATGTCCAAAATTCCCTCTACAGCTTGCTGAGGGGTTTTCCAGCACAGGAGCTGCCAGCTCCAAGGCTTCCCCATTAACCACTGACATCCCAAACTGCATGGTCACAGCCAGCCTAGAGGGGAGGGACAGTCCCCAGAGGCATTGCTCTGGGGCTCTGAGGGTTTCCAGTCCCTCAGCCCCACCAAACCCTCTCCAGCCACATTCCCTGACCATCACTCACCCTGGGGTTGCCATTCCAACCCCAAGCAACAGAAAGCAGCATTTCAGGCTGAAAAGTTTGAAGGAATTTCCCTCTCCCCTTCCCTCTACACCCCCAAAGTCCCCAGTGTCCCCTCACCAGGCACACCAAGTCACCACACTTGGGACAAGCCTTGGAGCAGCTCAGAGGGCAGAGATTTGTTACACAGCATCTTCTCCAACCTGCTCCAGACACATGAACTCCCCATACCTCACTGGGGAAAAATGGGGTGGACAATAGCTCTGAGCTATTGCCCCACAGCTGACAGTGTGGCTGGACACAGGGATTGCACAACCCACCTCATCCCCCAGGCCCCTGCAGGGTGGGTGATGCTGTCCAGGAAAGCCACAGAGCCCCCCAATTTCATGCCCAGAGCAGGAAAGACTGGCAGCTACAGGGCCAGGTTATCTGGGAGGTTTCAGAGGTGCCTGGTTAAACAGATCAAACCATTCATCTCACTCCTAACCAGGTTTTGGAGCAGTAGACCATAAAATCAGCCTCTCCACGAGCATCCCATGAGCAGAGGGAGATACTGGGGACTTGCCTGGCTCGCTCTTGTACAGGCTCCTGCCCACAAGCAGGAGGAGGGACAGGGATGTGTGACAAGCACAGCTCAGGAATGTGGCTCTGGGGGCAGCTGGAACCCAAAAATGGCACTGTCAGGATGGACCTGGCAAAACCAGCACCATCACAGCTGCTGCAATGGAGCCACCTGAGCACAGAGATTGTCAGGCTGCCTGTCAGGAAGCAAAATGCATAGTCTGAGCCTTTCCAAGGAAATCCTGGAAGTGCCAAGCTGCAGACAGAGGAAATAAGAATAGTTTGTACATCAGAATAGGCCAGTTCCAGTTATTAGAGACCCATTAAAAATGCCTCTGGATTCCAGGGCTACCAGTGGCCCCAGTCACCTCCCTCCTGCTCCCTGTTTACCCAGGCTGATTTGAATAAATACAGGAAAAAAACAAAGTCCAAAAACTGTAAGGGGAGGGGAAGGGGGAGGCAAAGAGAAGAAATGAATGATGAAGCCATGCAGAAGGCAAGAGCCCTTCACCCCAGAGTCCCTGAGGGACTGAGGGAAGCGGGCAGCTCCACATCCAGCCAGACACATCTTTAGCAATGCGCTGCAGCACGCGCCAAGCGCTGGAAATAAAAGGAGACAGCTCAGCCATATCCATCTCTGCACAAAGTAAAAATAGAGATGCCAGGAGCTGGGCACGTCTGCCTCCTTCCAAGGTGATTTAAGGAGAGCAGGCATAGATTTCAAACTGCTTTTTCTCCTCACCCAGTGAGTTGCCCTCCTCAGGGGAGCTGGTGTGGCACCTTGGGCACGAGGAAAGGACAGCACACACAACCCCTCCTCTGCCAGGGGCATGGGGTGTGTGCACATCCCCCTCCAAAATCCAGCCATGTGCTGAGCCAGCAGAGGCTCTATGGTCACCCTGCACTCAGCCCCATTCCCAAGTGAACTTTCAAGTGCCACCTGTGTCACACACCTGCTACAACAGGTATGGGCAGAGGGGGAGGGAAGAGGCTGCTGCATCTTGGTCAGCTTGGATTTTCTAGGTCGGGCAGGGGAAGCAGCAAAACCAGTTTGTAGAATCATTAAATATCCTGAGCTGGAAGGAGCCCACAAAGATCATTGAGCCCAGCCCCTGTCCCTGCCCAGCCCCCCCAGCAGCCCCACCCTGGGCACCCCTGGCAGCGCTGCCCAAAGGCTCCTGGAGCTCTGGCAGCCTCGGGGCCGTGCCCATTCCCTGGGCAGCCTGGGCAGTGCCAGCACCCTCTGGGGACAGAACCTTGTCCTGATCTGCCCTGCCCCTGACACAACCTGACACAGCTGGAGGTGGCTGTTGCAGTTGGCAGCAGCTCAGGCAGGACAAACAGACCCTCCTGTCATTCCCTTTCCTCTGCGAGGACAGATGAAGAGCTGGCAACTGAGCTCTGAAATGGCACTGAAATGGCATTTACACACAGCCTGGGGTTTTGCCAGCTGAAGCTCACCCAGGTCACCACGTGGCCTCAGCCATGTCTGCTGCACCCAGAGGCTCCAGCTGTCCCTGCTGCAGGGCAGGAGGGGCCCAGCCCTGCACACGTGGGATGAGATGGATGGCAGAGCCACACAGCACAAGGGACCAGGGCACGCTTTAGTGACAGAATCAGAGGGCACCCAGGGACTCAGATACCCTCTGGAAAACTCCTGCATGCCTGGATGCAGCTAACAAGGGAGCAGAGGAGGAGAAAGTGCTGTGGGAGTTGTGGGAATCAAGTGAGTGTGCATCAGAGAAATCTTCATTTCATGGGAACCAGCCACAGGAAGGCAGAGCCCCCCTCCCTCATCGCTCTCCATCAGAGCCATGGCAGACAGTGATCACCAGATTTTAACAGATTCTCTCAAGCTGCCAGGGACTCTCCAGAGCTGCAGGGACTCAGAGCATCCAGGAGCTGGGAATGAACCATTTTCCATCCCAGGGAGCAGGAGCAGCCTTGGGAGAAGGGGGTGAAGGATCCCCCTGAGCCCCAGCCCCTCCCCAGAGCACGGCAGTAGGGACCTGGTTTTGGCAGAAGGATGGGCAGCAGGATGTCACCTCAACACAAATCACCGCTGCTCCACCTTGGAGTGACACCTCTGGGTTCACAAAGATCACAAATTTGGATTCACCCTGAGATCCTCCAACCCTGCATCTGTGTGAAGATAAGGGGTCTGAGGTTCCCCACACTATCAGCCAAGCAGGCCCAGATAGCAGTGGGAAAATGGGAAGCCTGGGAGAGAGCAAGACCCACAGGCAGAGCAAGTTACTCTCAGTTTGTAATCTGTACTATCAGACTGGGTAATTCTTAGAAAAGTTCCATGAGAAGTGGACACCAAGAGGGGCAGGATGAGGTTTTTCTACTGGTGGCCTTTATACAGAAGCACACCCAAACAGCTCCAGACAGAAAGGACTGAGCAGGAAGGCTGGGAACTCACGAGATACACACAAGTCCCTCGTGCATGAATATATTGAGACACTACTAATTAAACCAACAGCTCCTAATTAAATCTCAGCTGTCCCCATCCTTCTGGGTCCATCCTGTCAGTTCTTGAGACACAAATAGTCTTGAGTATTTCACAAGCCAGTGAGGCAAGAGCAGAGCTTACAACAAGTGCTGGAGGCAGCAGCAGGTTTGGCACAAGGTTAAGGATTGTCTGGGGAGGTTTTTGTCTTCTTCCTTCACAAGAACGCAGGACAGAGCAGGAAAGGGATCTGACCCCTAACATGGAAGGAGAGGAGTTGTCTAGAAGTGTAGTCTGTGCTTTCCATCTCAAATCAAACCCAAGCCTGTAGCCAGGCCCTGGGAAGTGGCTTGTCTGGAGCTGACACACAGGGAGCAGCATCTCCCACAGCACCAGCAGCTCCTGGAGCACTTGGCTGCTGCTCCCCGTGCCTTGGGGCTCATCCCACCTCCCACAGCCATCACAAGCTCTGCTCAGAGGCTCAGACAGGCTCCCAGTGAAATTCTGAGCGGTTGCTGTGTCTGACCCCTCTCTGTCCCACAAACTTCAGCATCATTTAGCCCCCAGGAGCAAGAGCAACCTCTGCTGTTCAGCCATTCCTTCCCCAGGCTGGCACTTGCCCTCTGCACCTACAAGGGGTTGGACCAGCCAAACCCCTCACAGCAATGCATAAGAATCCATGAATGTCAAATAGAAAAACTATTTCTGATCTCTCTCTTTTAGAACTTTTTTTTTTCCATTTCTGAACATGTAGAATTCACATGAACTTTGTATTTTTTGAGTTTCACACCACTTCATTCAAAAACTCTCACACCAATTAATCCTTTAATTTCCTTGAATATATCTTTTTTCTGTCAACTCAATATTACAAGCAGTTCCTAATGCCTTTTTTGTGCCAAGAAAGTTCCTGAAAATAAATCCTTAACTGTCAAATATCCTGTTTCTTACAAGACACATTTAGACTGATGATTTCTGAAGATCTATCCTCTTTAAATTGTTCAATTAAATTATTTTTTAGAATTATTATGCTTTATTTTGGGGTTTTTTTAGAATTATTATGCTTTTTTTTTTTTTTTTAATTCTTTGTGCTATATACTTTTGGGCACAGATTTGTTACTCAGCATCACAAGGTATATTTTTTCTGCTTTATACTTTGCATCTCACATTCTAAGAATAATATTTTTCCTCCCTGACCTTTCAATGTGCTGATTCTCAGGGCAGCAGAGGCAGCCCTGCAAATCCAAGCTCAGTAAATGTGATCCCAAGAGCCAGCAGTGCCTGTTGCCCTGGCTGTGGCAATAGGGCACACCCTATTTTTTATTTATTTTTTAGAATTATCGTGCTTTATTTATTTGTGGGTTTTTTAGAATTATTATGCTTTATTTATTTTGGGTTTTTTTTTTATTCTTTGTGCTGTATACTTTTGGGCACAGATCTGTTACTCAGCATCACAAGGTATATTTTTTCTGCTTTATACTTTGCATCTCACATTCTAAGAATCACATTTTTTGCTCCCCACACTTCCCTCCCTGACCTTTCAATGTGCTGATTCTCAGGGCAGCAGAGACACCCTGCAAATCCAAGCTCAGCAGATGTGATCCCAAGCAGTGCCAGTTGCCCTGGCTGTGGCCACAGGGCTGTCTGTGTGTGTCCAGTGCCAGGCTGAGGCAGGAGGACACACCTGAGTGTCCCACCCAACCTGCAGGAAGCCCAGAACCCCCTGAAGAACCCCACATTGTAGGAAGGCTGAAAGAACTCCTCAAAACAGCCTGGAAAAACCACCTGTAGCAGCTCCAGGGGAGTGACAGCTCTGCCACAGGGGCAAAGTGACCCACAGCCATTATTTCTGCTGTGCATTAATCATTTCAGCCCAGCCTGAGGAGGGGCAGCAGTATGGACACACAAGGATGGCCTCATTCCAGCACTGGGCAGGTGTGGACCTGCAGAAAAGTAGAAAAAATCTTCTAAGTCCTTTCCCAGGTAGGTCAATCGTTCCCCCCATTAGGAGCATTTGCTTCCATCAGGCTGAGAGCAGCAGGAAAACCCACATTTTCCAGCTCCTCCCCAAAACCAAGGGTCAACATAAATCCTGAGACAAAAAAGCCAGCTCTTGGGCTCCTGTTTAGAACAAGCTCCTGCTCAAACCAAAGGTTTTTCTCCCTTGTGGAGCAGACAGGTTTATTTATAGCATCACAGTGTTTTATCAGCACGCTGGCTGCCCTCAGAGGAAGGGGGTCATCTCGAACATCTGGAATTAAATCCTCAGCTGAGCACACTTAACAAGCCTGGCTGTGCACACACTGGGCTGCAGGGGGAAAACTCAGCAGAGAACAAGGCCACACAGGCTGTGGCAGGGGGATGAACACGTGCCACCAAGTCTGTGCCTCGGATGTGCCAGAGGCAGCTCCTTAGCAACAGGCATGAAACAGCACAGCACCTGCACTCAGGGCCTGATTGAGGGGCTTCACCCCATGCAGCCCCTCAGCCCAACCCCACCGTGCTGCTACAACCTCCTCACTGCTCCCCAAACATGCTCCAGAAGGGGATGCTGGGGTAATCCTTTCTCCAATACTGCCTCTTGCAAAACCAGGACAAGTTTAGGACTTTTTCTAAGCTCCAGACTGATGTAGGCCCCAGTGCTGAGGCAGACTGGGGAACAGGAGGGGAGAAGTGGTCTTGCTCTGCTTGAGAGCCCACAGTGGCAGAGGTGGTTGTACCATAACAGCCAGGCAGGGCAGAGGCTGGACATGTCCTGGCAGTGCCTCAGACCAGTTTTGGGAGCCCAGACTTTGATCCCATCCTAAACAGGTGGCACAGTCCAGCAGAGTGCCACAGCCAGGGCACAGGTCAGCGATGCCATTCCTCGGGTACTCCTGCAAGGAGAGCAGCTGTGCCCCACCCCAGCATGCTGAGGGACCATCCTCCTCCTCCCAGGCCAGGCTGGCAGCCACAGGCACCCTGACAGGCTGGGAACAGCCAGATCAAACAGCAGTGAGAAACTGCTTGGCACAGAGAGGCAGATCTCACATCTCCCAGGAATATCTCCATGCCAGCCACCCACCTGAGCCACGCTGGCAGCACTCACAGCCTCCTCCTCTCCCACCCATCCCTCCAAGCACTGGAGGGGAAAAGCAGAGAGGTTGCAGAGGAGCAGAAGGCTGGAGGAGAGATGGAGGCAACATTTCATGCAGAGCTTCAACTGCTCCAGGGTGTGAAGCCAACTTTTATCTCAAAAGATTTCTTTCCATTCTGCTAGTCTGGACAGAAATTCAGAGTGGGAAACTGTGACCTGTTTGGGGACTGCAGAGCCTGCCCTCCTCCTAGAACTGCATTTGAGGCTCACTTCTGTTCAGGCCATCCATGAGGATGCAGCCTCTGTTGCTCTCAGGGATGGACTGGGATGGGACCAAGCTCCAGGCAGCCAGCACAGGAACATCTCATATTTAGGATCTCATTAGGGCCCAGAAAAGTTTTACTCATGCTCCCCTGCACAAGACAGATTGATTTTAATAAATTTAATGTAGATTTAATTTACTCCATCTTTCCCAGGGGACCTAGGTAATAAGCTGGATTTGGTGAGCCCTGAATTTAAGTAAGCTATCCTGTTCAAAGTGAAATAAGGCTGTACATACAAAAGCAGTCAGAGCATCTTAATCTTCAGCACTTGGCCCCTAGAGCAGCCCCGTGGGAAGGGAATGCAAGTCCCACATGCCCAACATGCAGCCAGACAAGTGGAACAGAATCAGCAGCTCAGCCTGGCTCACAGGAATGCTGATGGATGCCAGGACCTGCCAGCACTCAGCACTTCAGCCAGACAGGGACCACAGCCACCCTTCCTCAGACTGAGCAGTGCTAAAACAGAAGTGAGGAATGTCATTTTTTTTATAGCTTGCCCAAAGTGAAATAGGTTTCCACCCAGCACTTAACACTACTTTAGGCCAGAGGAGTTAAGATATTCTGGTACAATTGACTTGGCTGTCTAAAAAAGGAAGAAACTCCACCACAACCTACCACAGAGCCCTGCAGGTTCTGGGGGAATGTGCTGGATGCTGATGTAAAAAAACACTCCTTTAAACTGATGAACAAACTCAATTGTTCTTTCCCAGCAAGTGCAAAGCCTGGCACCTTTTCCCACCTCACTGGCAGAACAACTCCCATGGAAAAGGAGCAGCTGAGCTCTCTGATGTGCTGGGAACACACCTCTGTCCTGGGAACACGCCTCTGTGTGACCCCACAGCCCTGCCCCACTCTCCCCACAGCCTCAGCAGGTCTGACAGCTCTTTGCCCAGACAGCCCCTCTGCCCCCACCATGGAGCATCTCCCTCCACACTGGTGCAGCAGCCACTGCAGGAGATAAACAGGCACTGATCAGGTTTCCCTGCTCACCACAAAGGGCTTGATTCACCAGAGCCTACTCCCTTTTCAGACTATTTCTAAATAAATGCTTCAAAGACTTCTGGAAATTCATGCTTAACAAGCTTACTGTAATTCCAGAGCAGCAGGGCTCCTGTGGGCCAGGCTCTGCTGTAGGACTGAGTCACGCTCATTTTCTTCTGACACTCTCAGATACCCTTTCCTAAGAGGTAAGGCTACAAATCCTGTGGGCTGATGCTCATTTTGGGAGACCCTCACTGCCACCCACAACACAGCCAGGCACAGCTCTCCTGGCCTCAGCAGCAGACAGCCCTGCAGATGTAAGGTTCAGCAGAGATGACACTTCTCCATCCCCTCCTGGGGCTCAGGGGATGCTCCTGGGCACTGATTCCCCATCACCCACTCTCCAGATGAGGAGCAAAGTCAGCCCAGCACCTGGTGGGCAGAAGATCTGTCACAGGCTGGGCACCCCTGGGGCTGCAAGGACTCAGCACAGAGCAGATTGTCACAACCCAGTGTCCTGAGCAGTCCCCTGCCTCCACAGCAGGGGAAGGATTAAAGCAGCACACTCAGGACTGCTCAGCCATCCTGGGAACAAGAGTTTTGGTGTGAGGGGTTTGAGCCCACTTACAGGGAAAGGAGGCAGGAGCAAGGAGTCAGGCAACCACATCAGGGTCTGCCCTCCTGCACTCCAGGCACTGAACTCCCAACTCAGCACACAGAACTGCTGAGACACCTCCAAATGATTTAGTGCTGCTGCAGCTCCCAACAAGAGCCAGCAGCCAGCTCCCCTCCTCCTAGAAGGGGAGGTTTTTTCCTGAAGAGCCTTATTTACAAGCAGTAAAGCAAGCCTGCATTTAGTGCCTCCTCATCCTGGCTGGATACCAGCACAGGCAGGTTCTTGCTGGGGAGGCAGGAAGGCACAGCATGGGATGAGAGATCCCAGCCCAGGATGACAGATCCCAGCCTTACCTGCTCCCTGCTGAAGATCCCAGCACAGGATGAGAGATCCCAGCCCAGGATGAGAGATCCCAGCATGGGATGAGAGATCCCAGCCTCACCTGCTCCCTGCTGAAGATCCCAGCACAGGATGAGAGACCCAAGCCCAGGATGAGAGATCCCAGCCTCACCTGCTCCCTGCTGAAGGTTCCCCATTGAGCTCTCCTGCACTGCTTTTGCACATCTCAGTTGTCAAGAAATCTCCCAAGCCCAGCATCTTCAGAGAAAACAGCCAGAATCCACTTCACTAAGCAGAAGAGCTGCTCCTATGATTTTCTTTGATGCCATTCAACACAAGCAGCTGGATTCTCTATTTATAGCAAGATCATCAGTTTGGAAAGACGACTTATGTTCTTGTTATCACCAGAGCACCAGATACATAACAAATCCTCGCTGTGCTGGGAGTGCTACAAGTTGGTAAGAGAGTCCTCATGGTCAGGCTGGGCTCCTCAGAGATCCAAGCAGACAGAAAAGGAACATCTGGGACCTGAGCTGCACCTCTGGCACTGACATTCAGACCCCTGCTGATAACCCCCATTGAGGAGGCTCCAATTTCTACCCATACACTGAGCATTCCTCTCCAGAGCTGTTACCTTCCAATCCAGTTTTATCCCACTCTTATTGCAGGGAATATTTGGGATTCTGGAGGATGTTTTGGGAAGGGATGGACAGTGAATTGCTGCAGCATTGTTACCTCTGGTCTGAGCTGCCTGAGCCAGAACGACTGTCAGAGAGCAGAGTGCTGTCAGCAAGAACAAAGGAGGGGAAGTCATGAGCATTAGTGCTCCAGAAATGATTCATGCTTCTTGGAAACAGATTTTGCTACAGATATCTGACAAACTCCGGTTTTTAACAAAGATTAAGGTGCTCAGAGATCAGGGTGGTTTTAAACCATATCTCTAAATAATTCCAGGTTGGCACTAGCTTGCAACCCTCATCTTGTTGAGGGGGACAAAAGCAGCTCAATACTTACCTTAGGACACCCCATATCCTCTCCACTGCCATCATGCAGCATCTCAAGATCCCAATATACCTGTGACAATTTACTCAAGCTATGGCCATTCCTCTGCACAGAGCAACACCCAGCCATAGGTACCCACATTGGGGTGAAAGGCCTCTACCCACAAACTTAGGGACAGCAAAACACCTCAGTCCCAGCTGACTTGTGCACCCCATCACCTACTTTTAATTTGCCATAGAGAGAGTGGGGAATGGGGAGTTGCTGTTTAAAAGCCATCACAAGCAGACAGAAGCCTGAACACCTTTGTGGTGTGGATCCATTTCAACTCTGGTTTGGATCCTGAGCACATGCAGGCACAACTGTAGAAATATGCTGACTGGCAACAGTCTGGTCCTTTGCTCATTTTCTCCTCTCCTAAGCACTCTGCATTTCTGCACGAGATATTTGAAGAGTGACAGATTTTAAGAGCAGCACAAAGAGGCAATTAACTTCCACAGCAATTCCTGTTGCCAGATTCCAGAGGTCACAGCAGTAGCCTAAAGGCTGCACATTGGATATCTCAGCAATCAGCCCTCAAGAAAAGAGGCACTAAACCAAACCCAGCCTGTGACAGGTTTGCTAGGCCACTTCAGGAGGAGCTGCCCTGAGCAGGAGAAGGAAAAGACCTTCCTCTGTGCCTGGCAGGAGAAGGAAAAGACCTTCCCCTGTGCCTGGCAGAGCATCTTTCTCTATGCTCTGGCACAGGTCTGCAGCACAACCCAATGACCCCATTCCCTTCATCTCTTGGAAGAGCCTCTCTGGATAGTAGAGGATGATCCACATGTCCATCCTCCTCTTACTGGCCATGAGAGCCTCTAGCAAGACTTCACCAAGCCAAGTGACAGCTCTGTGTCTTCTACACACCTACTTCTTCCCTGGGGATGACTTACAGCACAAAGCATTCCACAATAGCTCCGAGTGGAGCACACCCATCCATGCACCTCCCTGGCTGCTCAGGGACAGGGAGCTGCCTTGGGATGAGAGGGATGGAAACCCACAGGCTTCCTCCTCCCAGCCAGGGAGCCTCCCTGCCGCCTACCTGACTCCAGCCCAGAAAGACAAGCTGCATCTCTGACGGCTCTGCGCCGCTCCAGGGAAGGGATAAGCACTCACACCCCGTTTGTCACACTTGGAAGCAAATCAGACAGACAGAACTCCACTCCACTTGTCCTCCCATTTTGTTAAACAAGGGATGGGAGGCTGTGGCACGTCTCCCTGCCAAGGAAAGCAGCGAGCAGTTTTTCAGCTGAGCAGGAGCGGGGAGAGCGGCTCACTGCAGCAACAGAGACACAAACCCAGCTCGTGATTAGTTATTGACTCCAGAGGAGTTGCAGCTCTACCAGCAAGCCAGCCAGGAGAGCAAAAATCCCTCTTTTGTTCCCCAGCCCCAGACAGACTTGGCCACACAGCTCCCTGCTGTCTCACTTCACACAGTGAGAAAAGAAAATTAATCCTGCTCCCCTCCAGCAGGAGCCATCCAGCCTGGGGGAGTGATGCTGCAGAGCCATCCCTGAGCATTCCTGAGCCTCATCCTGGCACCCACCACTGCTGGTGGATACCAGACAGCTCAAGGACCTCGTGGGACATTGCCAGGATCAGCAGGGACAGTGCCCTTCAAACTCTGAGGCCTAGCTCAGCTCTCCCCACAGTGCCCCCCAAAGCAGGAGCAGCCATGGGGTCCCTGCTGCCCCCATGGTGAGTAGGTGACCCAGGGATCCCTGCTGCCCACACAGGGATTTCCAACCCTCCTTTACAGGAGAGAGCCAGACCCCTGTGCAGGGACTGAATCCACCTTTTCCCAAGCCAGAGCCTTCCTGCAGGAACAATGTTTCCCACTGTACCAGAGGTCAAGTGGTAGGAGAATCATGGCCAACAAAGTCCTTTGGTGTCATCCCTTCCCCTCAGGAAGGGCACAGGTCACACACACGTCAGAACCATCAAACCCAAATTTCTCCCTGCTGCCCTTCTAGGGAACAGGAGTTACCTTAGTTTGGACACCTGACCCAGGATTTCAGAGCCCTGCTCTTCATCCCCCTTCCCCACCAGCTTTCTCTGTCCTCCATAGGAGAATATTTACTACATTTAAGATCAGAGAAGAAAATTATGATTCATGGGCTCTTCTCTCTGTGGAAATGGGAATTATGTATCTGTATTTCTAGAGCATGAACAAACATGAGTACTTGTGTCTATAGCTTTGTAGATCAAGGAAGTGATTTTAAAGTCAACTCATCCCTGCATAAACCTGGACAGCCAAATAACAGAGTGGGGAATAGCAAAGTGCTGAAATCTGCCCAGGAAAGCACTTGCTGTTTCTTTGCTCTTGGTGACCTGGCAGAGAGGGCTGTTATTTTAACATTATGCTGGTTGAAGCCTCACTGAACGACAGGCAGGACCAAAATAATCCACATGGCCCCTGGAAGCCACAGAGTTGAGAGGAAAGTGCTCCAGCATCTCCAGGCAGCACAAGCCTTTGTTCCCACATGCTCCTGCCAGCAACCAGGACTGCCTGCCCTGCTCCAAGTGAACTGGCTTCCCTCCTCCTTCCCCACAAATTAACTCCATCTCCAGCTGTCCCTGCACAAGCTTCCTGTAAGATTAATTATTCTTTGTACACACACGTTTGATGATTTACCCAGCAAACCAGGCACAATGATAAGGAATTCTCCATTTCCATCAGCGCTCTCCCCTGAGGCTCAGAAGTTTTCTGGGCAGGTCCTTCACCCTGGCACAGGCACAGGAAGAAGTGTGACTCCTCAGAAGGCCCACGTGGGTCACCAGGACCAGTCAGTGTTTGTGATGCTGCTGCAAGGTCAGCTGAAGAAGATGTGCTCCTGAAGAGCCCTCACTGCCAGTCAGCAGGGCTGGCACTGACGCCAGTCTGAGTGGGAACATGAATGATCCCAAAAGGTGTGTCCCCAGCCACGCTGCCCCATGACCCAGGATTTCTCCTGTCTTTAGCAAGGCACAACGAGCTGTGTTTGTTTGCACTGTCACCTTTCAGAAGGTGTAATTTACAAGAGCCAGAAGTCACCGTGTGAGGAGTCACCTAGAGGCTGGTTCCGGCTGTGACCTCGCACACCAAGCACTGAGGAGTCACCGCGCCGGGCTCAGGAAATGGAAAGCACCAAATTCAAATTGTGGGGCTGTGGGCCAGACCTACCAGGGGTGAGGACTTTGTGACTTCTCCTGGAAGCAGTTTATTAGCCTGGAAAGTCACAGTTGGCCACAGAAGGTGTGTTGGGGGGGTATATGTACAATGTAAGATGAGTTGGTGCCACCCAGCTCTCCCCACAGCCCAGTAGGAAGCCAGAGTCTGTCGGGCTGTCTGATCCCTCCAGTGCTGAGCCCACAGAGCTCAACAGGGCTCACAAGTCCCTTTAAGAGCTCTTACAGCAGATAGTCACCTGCTGGAACACCAAAAGGATGTTTCAGCAGCTACATGAGCCTCTTCCTCTGAGGGTGAGACATTTCCTCCATCCAGAAAGGAGAGGGTGCCCAAGAGATCAAGTGTGGAGGGTTTAAGCACCAGAGACCATGAGATACACAGCAGGAGGGAGAACACACAACAAAGAGTCACTTTGTGCTTGGCAGAAGTTGGTTTCACATCCAAACGTGACTTAACTGGGTGAGTTCTGACACGAGTAATGGAAAGTTTCTACCCCAGCTCATGAAGCCACTGTACAGGAAACAGCCTAGAAGAGCTGCTCAGTGACCTTAGCACAATAAAAGCATCAACCACATGGAGCCCACCTCAGATTTTGGCTGGATGCTCCTGACAGCTTTCCTAGAGCTCAGCTACCCCAGCTCTTACCAAAATCCCTGCACTAACCCCAAACACCAGATCCCACAGCAAAAACCTTCATGAGTTCAGGAACTACACTTAACAGCAGACCCTGATGCTTCTCAGAATCAAACCAATAAGGAAGCAGAAGGAATGTCTAGAACAACAACACACTTTTCTCCTTCCCTACAACACCACCAGGAAGCAGAGGAGAGCTGGTGTAGAGCAGAACCTGGCAGGTCCTCTCCAAATGGGAGTTGTAGAGGCAGCAGCGAGTAACTTTGGCCAGCCGGCAGCACAAGGGGCCAGCACACCAAACCCTGCAAGGCCAAACTCCTGTCCCTCCCAAGAAGCACCTTCAGGAATGGGTGGAAGGCAATGGGATGGGCCGAGGAGGGAAGTCAGCCAGACTTCAATAAAACATCTTTGCTGGAAGTACATCTGGGAGTACTCTCCACTGAGATAAACGCTGGATCTGCAACTGTTTTGCTCTGACAGGAGCTAAACAGGCTACAAGTTTACACATGTCCTAGATACTTTTTTTTCCACCAGGAGTTTCCAAAAGCTATTGCAGACAACTGGGAGAGGTGCTCTCAAAAGCAAGGCACAGACAAGCATAGGCACCATCATTGCAGGCTGACAGCTCTTGAACAGAGACTTCGCATTTTACATTACTCGGTCTTTTTTTCCCCCTCCAATAATTTGTTACAAAGGAAGCAGCATGCACACACAAGAAGCAAGCAAGACCTCAGGGAAAACAGCAAATTGGTTCACATTTCCACAGCGCTGAGCACAAAGCTGACTTGCAAATGCGAATGACTTCTCCCAGGCGGGGGAGGAAGCTCCCAGTTTGGATGATCCGAGCCCAGCCGCTCATTTCCCCGCAGCCCATCCCCATCCCTGTGCCCTGACGGACGGCACCATGGTCTGAGCCTCGCGTGGAGCAACAACAACAACCCCACAGCCCAACACGTCCTGCTCCAGACCACTGCTGCCCAGCGGGGACTCTCAGCACCTCGTACACACCGCGGACATCTCCCACACCAGCAGAGCCACAACACCCAAGTTCATTCGAGATGTTACAGCACGGCTGCTCGCTGCGGACGGTGCCTGCGAGCCTGGGTGGGTGCCGCTCCTGCCAGGACACAGCAGCGCCCATGTCCCCTCTCCTGCCGAGGCAGGGGTGCTGCCCACCGGGACACGGCATCGCCCACCGGGACACGGCACATCGCCCACCTCCTGCCATCCCCCTGCCCTAGCACATTCGGGCTCCGTCCGCCCCAGGGGCACCAAGCTCGGGGTTCGGGCGATGCCGGCAGCCCTGGGAAGCCGCAGGACTCGGGGAAAGCAGGACGGGCGAGCCCCTCCACCACCTCCCGCTGCCACCCTGGGCACCCGCCAGCTCCGGAGGCTGCTGTGGCTCAGCCCCGCGCTGAGCTGTTTTGGGAAGGGGGTTGGGAGGATGTTTCCTTATTTATGGGATAGGAGCAAAAAGTAAGAGGAGGAAGCGGAGGAGGAAATAATCCAGCAGGTTGCTCCCATCGGCCCCTCCCGGCCGCCGCATGGCAGCGGGGGCAGCAGCGATGGGGCAGCCCCGGAGCCGCCGGTTCCCAGAGCCGGGGGAGGGAGCCCGGCCGCTCCCCAAGGCTCCCGGCGGGTCAGGTCAGCCCGTGAACCCCTCCCTGGGATATCCGCCCCGCCGTGTGGCCCCGCGGGCACAGCAGGGCACGGCAGGCCGCGGGCTCACCTCGGTACTGCAGCGAGCCCGAGAGCCGCACGGTGACGGTGCCGGCCAGCGGCTCGCCGGGGCTGTAGACGACGCGGCTGTCGCCCAGGCGGATCTCGAAGAGCTGCACCTTCCCCATGGCCGCGCCGGCCCGGCCGCTCTCCTCCTCTCCGCTCGCTCGTACCTGCGGCCCGCGCTGTGCCTGCCCCGGCGGGCGGGACCGCCCCGCGCCCGCCCTGCGCCCGCCCCGCCCCGGCCGCGCTGAGGGAGCGGGGCGGGCCCGAGGCGGCGGCCGGGTCGGGCCGGGGGCTGCGGGTGGGTCCCTGAGTGCCGAGGGAAGGGGGCAATTGTGCGGCCAGGCTGAGGGAAAGGAGCAGGCTGTGAGGCTGGGCTGTGAGGGAAAGAGAAGCTGGTGGATCCCTGACTGCTTTGAGGGAAGGAGCAGATTGTGAGGGAAGGAATCACTTGTGGGGTCAGGCTGTGAGGGAAGAAACCACTTGTGGGCTCAGGTTCTGAGAGAAAGGAGCTGTTGTGGGGTGAGGCTGTGAGGGAAAGGACTGGTTGTGGGGTTGGGCTGCGAGGGAAGGAGCTGACTGCCCAGCATGGGGCCATCTTGCCTGCCAGTGATCCTTGCTCCCTCTAATCTCATTTCCTCTCTGTAATTCTCCAGGCCCAGCTGTCACCTCTCCCTGCTCCTGTTTTTATAACCCCAGTGCTTCAAGTGTCAGTAAGAGGCAAGTACAAGGGACCTGACAGCAACCTGGGACTGAGGAGTCGGTGATGACCCCACACTCTCTGTGGATCTGTGGGTGAAGATCAGGGTGTCCCAGGAAGCCAGCAATGACCAGCACACTTCATACCTTTGCCATGTTCCTCCCTCATCTCTGCCTGATTGAATAAAAACCATCTGTAAAACCCACACCAAAGGCAGCGCCGGGAAAAGGCACCTCCCGGCCGCTGGCGAGCAGGCTGTGTACACAGGCAGAATGAATAAGTGTAAAAGGAGCTGTTTATCTGCAGAGCACACCCAGCCCGGACCTGGCTGGACAGACAGACATCCTCCCACGGCCCCGCAGTGACACCACCCTGGGTATGTGGGGCTGTGGCAGCCTGAAATCCCTCACACAGCACCAAAGGAGTTTGTGTGCCCCGGGCACGCAGGGCTCCTGCTGGGAAACCTTTCCAGGCCCTCCCTCCTCCTGTGCTTAGGAGCTACCTCTGTTTCCAGGCTGCTGCGTGTAGTCACAGGCTACAGACACGCAACAGCCTTGTGCCAAGGCTTTCTGCAGCTCCTCTCCTCCCGCAGGGCGTACCCTGGGATCTGTCCGCACGCCGCTCTCCTTGTGCTGCCCTTAGCTGCTGTTTTCCCAGGCTAAGCACGCCAATTTGCTCCAGCCTTTTTATTTTGTAAGACGAGCCTGCAGCCTCTTTCATCAGTCTCTGCAGCCCCTATTTAGCTCTGCCAGCAAAACCAAACAAATTAGGAGAAGGGAGGAGGGGGGGGTGAAAACACCCCTGAGCTACAGCAGATTTTACTGAACCCTCTTCCCCCATGGAAACCGGCCAAAGGTTCGTGATTTGAGGCACAACTGGGGCCACCCCATCTCTGGGGCAGCACTGGCACCCTTGCCCCAGAGGGATACCACACATGTGACTACTCAGGGTGGAAAAACCTTCACCAAACCCGAGTCCCTTGTGCCATGCCACAGATTCTCCTGACATGGAGATTTATGTGCCTTGTTTGCAGAGAAGTTAATTTTAAGCACAGCAAAGTTGCTCGCCCAAGGTCACAACGTGAGTAAAAAGGATTCCTGCAGCAAGAGCTGAACAAAAGCAGCCAGGCACAGCTACAGTACTGCAAGGGTTTGTGCTAAGATACACAAGGTCCCTTGTCATGTCATGGCCAGCAATGATCCCACAGCACTGATCCATCCCCTGGATCACAGCTACACTGGGCAGAGCAGTCTGTAAAATGTAACTGCATGGATATAACTGAAGCATGGAGAAGAGAAGGCTTCAGGGAGACCCCATTACAGCCTTCTAGTACCTTAAGGAGGATTTAAAAATGGAGAGTAACTTTTTATATGAGTAGATAGTGACAAGACAAGGGGCAGTGGTTTTAAACTGACAGAGAGAAGGGTTACATTGGATGTTAGGAAGAAAGAGCTTTACTTAGAGGGAGGTGAGGCCCTGGCACAGAGCAGCTGTGGCTGCCCCTGGATCCCTGGCAGTGTCCAAGGCCAGGCTGGACAGAGTGGGAGCATCCTAGGAGATAGTGGAAGGTGTCCCTGCCCATGGCAGGAGGTGGAATGAGATGATCTTTAAGTTCCCAAACCAGTCTGTGATTCTATAATTCAATGTATTCAATGCCTGCAGTGCCAGGGCACCCATCATTCCCCTGGTGATGCCAGATTCAGCAGGATTTTACTCATTGCAGTCAAATGTGTATTTACATTCCTGCCTTCCTGCTCACCCCAGAGTCATTCCACTTATCTACTTGTGTGAGGAGTCACTGGAGTTAAAACTCAGAGCAGTTAAAAAAAAAAAAGTAAGCTAAAGATATTTGGTAAACTGCAACAGTTTGCTTTCTGATATTTTTGACTATTGTTTTGGTTTAAAAAAAATGGTTTGGAGAGTTTTGTTGTTGTGGTGGGAAATCTCACTTCCTCTGCATTCTGTGTGTTCTCCTTCCTCCTTTTCCCTTTATTAAAAGGGAAATTTAAAAAGAGAGAAGGAAAATGTCAAGACACGCTTTAGAATAAAATTTTCCTTTCAGATGTCACCACATTCCCCTAACTTCAAGGAACATGAAATTTTCTGACAAAGAGCATAGTAGTTATTAAAAGGAAAAAATTATCAATAAACCCCCCTTCAGAAGCACCTGAGCCGAGCTTTGCCAGCAGCACAGGAGCTGGGAGAGCAGCTGTGAGTGGTGTCACATGTGGGAAAAATGTGCCCACAGAGGGCTCAGCTGTGCCTGCAAGTGTGAGACACACAAACCTCCATTATGGAGTCACAGGCATTGGCTTGTGATTGAATTTGTTCCCCTCTTGTCTTTCCAGGAGTTCCCAGCTGTGCCTGCTGACACGGAGGAGGCACAGCCCCACCTGACCGTGCCTCAGTTTCCCCCGCGCTGGGGCTGCTCGGGGAATGAGCAGCGGAAATGCCGGGGCATGGCTGGGCCGTGAGTGATGCTGCGCTAACCACGGGAGCGCGGCGGGGCGAGGCAGCAGCGAGTACCGGGGGCAGTTCGTGTCTCGGGGTCACCTCCACCTGCCCTGGGCTCCGGTGGCTGCAGGGGAGAGGGCCGAGCCCGGCAGGGGCTGCCCGGGGACACCCGGAGCCTCTCCTGCTCTCTTGTTACAAGACCAGGCTATCTCTCCGCCCTCAATTCTCTCGCTTTTGCGTTTCCAGCCTCTCCCCCCGCTCCTACTGGGTTTGGCGAGGGCGTGACTCGCTGATCCCACCGCACCCCATCAGGGCAGGCACCGAGCGGCTGGGATGGAGGGGGAAGTAAAGCAGCTGAGCTTCGTGGAAGTTGACCTTTAGGTTTCTTATTTCTTTCCCTTGAACTAAAATACACAGGTGTAAACTGCCATGGAGGGCTCCCTGTGCTACCTACACCACTGACACTATTCCTGTCTACATAAAATCCATTACCCTAATATATTTATATTACACTAAGGTTTATTACCTTTCTAAATAATTTCCCTGCTTCACTCAGTGCCTCACCGTTTCTCAGCTGATTTGCTGGAGGGTAAACTACGTCATCTGATACCAAGAGCAACAACAACAATTACTCATTTGTCTCAGGCTGTCACCTCCCAGCAGTTCAGGCAGAGGTGGTACCGTTCAGCCACACCTCCCTGCACACCGCCTCTCCTCACAGGAGGCCACAGCCAAAGCCCCCTGTCCCCCTCCTGTGGCTTCATCACGGATACTGTCCCCCTTCTCTGGGTTCATCAGGAGGCCACAGCCAAAGCCCCCTGTCCCCCTTCTATGGGTTCATCTACAAGGCAACTCCCAGGCAGCTTCCCCAAGGATGGAGTTGGATGTCCCACCGCAGGTGTACAAATCTCTGGGCTCAACATGTGATAGAATTATAGACTGGTTTGGGTTGGGAGGGACCTTAAACACCATCTCATTCCTCTCCCCATTCTACATTTTCCTCCACACCAGGGTGCTCCAAACCCTGTTCAACCTGGCCATGGAACTTCCAGGGATAGGGCAGCCACAGCTTCTCTGGACAACTCCAGCACAATGTCCTGGGACTCTGCAGCAGCTCCCCACTGCTGCTGGAACTCCACCAGCCTCTTGGTCTCACCAAGCCTCCCAGACACAAGGGCCACCAGCCCACCACAGCCCAGCCCCTGGGAGGATGAGAGGAGAGCAGGAGGCAACCAGAAACCACCCAGAGCACAGAGCCAGGAGGCACCACTGCTCAGGGGCTCTGCAGGGAGGCCAGGCAGCTGCTTTGGGCTCCATCCCACAGAGGCCTCACCAACTGTACCCCAAGACCGTGCCCCAGGCCTCACCCAAAGAGTAAGAGACTGAAACGTGAGTGGCTCTAACAGCATAACAAATAACATTGGCTTACCCTCACACTGAGAGCCTGGTGATGCAGTAACTTGACTGAAACACCACCAGAGGGACTGCCCTTCACCAGGTGAGAGAAACCCTGCCATGCCATTCCCCAGCAGTTTGTTTCCAATGTTCATCCCCTTAGTGCCAGCATGCACACCTGCTCTCCAGGCCAGCTTTGGCAGCTTCATCCCTTGCTTCTTGTTCTGCTGCTCTCTGATGCCAGAGAGTCCTTTGGTGCCACATCCTTTCTCCTTGTGACAGTGTTTACACACCGGAATAAACACTCCTCTCAATGTCTGTGGTAAACAGAGCAATTTGAGCTCTTCAAGCCTCTCTCTGTAGAGCATTTTCTCCAGCCCCCATGTTATTTGCTGGCTTGTGTCTGTGCAAGCCCACAGGCTGGCATTTGTGTGTCGACTGAAATGTGTGTGCAGGAGCAGCCTCCCACACACAGACACGTGCACAGACAGGAGTCAAAGCAGTAAAGCTCATTTGTGTCCCTGCACACACAGAGACACACACAGGCCCTTCAGCTCTCATCACTGGGGCCAGCTGAGCACCCCTGGCTAACACACAGGGTGTTCCTAACCTGATCTTCTCCCCCATCCATTAACCCTCATCACTGGGATTCTTAAAGCAGCTCCTCCTAATCTCCCCTCCAAACCATGCAGAAAGATGAGGGCAGGGAGAGCAAGTCCCCAGCTGAGGCACTGAAGTCCCATGGCCCAGCTGGCACCCATCCCCTTCACGTGGGTGCTGAGGCTTTGATCACTTAATGCCCAGCCAGCACCTGGCAAGCCTCACTAGCAAATCCTTAGAGAGAGACAAGGCATTAATTACTATTATTATAATTCTAATTGCACTGCCTGGATTTCTGATCTCCTTTGCTGGAAGAGTTCCCGTTGCTCAGCATGAGCCTGGGGTGAAGGACTGGGTGGTGGGACGCTTGTCCTCCCTTCCCTGGGGGGTTCAGCATCTGCAGGGATGGCAGATTGCTCACACAACTTACAGGGTGTGGGAATAGGAGGATTCACTTGACCTCAGTGATCCCAGTGGGACCTTGCCTGAGAAAAACTGAAACCACAGGCTGAATTCTCATACTGCAGCGCCACTCAGGATTTTGAATTTCTCCCTCACTGCAAAAAGACATTTCACAGATTCATGGAATATCCTGAATTGGAAGGGATCTACAAGGACTATCAAAGTCCAGCTCCTGGCCCTGCAGAGGACCACACCAAGAATGACACCATGTTTATGAGGGCCAAGGAAAGCAGCAGTTGCTTTTCCAGAGCTAGGAGCAGACTGAGGTCAAAGGATCATGGAGTTTCCTCCAGGGAAATGCTGTGGGAGCAGGGCAGCCCCATCCCAAGTTATCTGCCATCCCAAGAGATGTCCTGGGCAGGCACAGGGTCCAGCAGCATGAGATCACTGAGGTGCAAGACATTTGGATGCTGTATTTGTCCTGGCTCTCATGCCTTCCTCCCCTTCACTGCCCAGTTTTTCTGCTTCCCTTTTCTCCTGTAACAATATCTCAGCATGGCTGCCCAGGGCAGTGATCCACTGCAGCCCCAAAAACAGCTCTTCCCACACTCCTGATGTTTGAGCCCATCTCTCCCAGTGGGGAGCTCACTTCTCCACCACAGACTCATAATCAGGGAAGGGACATCTCAATAGCCACTCCCAGGCAAGGTCCACAATCACACTTCCTGCAGCACTTTCACCTAAATCCACTGAATTCTTCCCAGAAATGTCTGAGGAACACTCCCACATTGTTGGCTCTATCACAGAATCCTGTGACAGAGAGCCAGTGACAACAGTGGTGACGTGAGACCACCACTGCTGCCAGCCAGAGGATTGGATCTCTGTGTGGCTCAGCAGCCCCCTGCTAGGATTAATTCACTCAAGCAGCCTAGCTGTCCCAATTCTAGGTGATAAAAAGCTTTGACATGGCCCCTGACCCACATGCCAGGGACAAAAGTCACCAAGAAATCCCTCAACTCTCCACACAACCCAGGAGGAGGTGTCTGGGGACAGGAGATGGTGCACCAAGGGTCACATCAGTGACACAGCTGGAAACCCCTGGGGTGCAGGGTCCCCACAAACATCCCTCCTCCTCTCCCACACCTGTTGCCTGTGACAGCTCATAGACAATCCCACTCCCCCTCTCAGCTCACATCTCCTCACCTCACTGAGAAAAACACTTCATTTTCCTGCTCCTCCCCAGTTACTCCACGTGTCCAGAGCAAAATACAGCAATCTCCAGCATGGAGAAACATGTCCCAGCAGCTGCTCCTGCCGGAATGCAGAGTGCAGCCCTCTTGGCACATCCTGAGCAGGATGTCTGGACCAAAGCATGGCTTGGTGCAGGAGCAGATGCACCCAGAGGAGCAAGGCTCAGGGCTGTCATCTTATTGCAAGGGTTCCATACAGTTGTCTCCTTATCACAGAAGTTTCA
Source organism: Ammospiza nelsoni (assembly GCF_027579445.1). Classification (NCBI taxonomy): domain Eukaryota; kingdom Metazoa; phylum Chordata; class Aves; order Passeriformes; family Passerellidae; genus Ammospiza; species Ammospiza nelsoni. Next base: position 2,505,380 of record NC_080652.1, on the reverse strand, counting down.
TATCTTCTTGATGTTTCTCATGGGTATCTCCTCAGAGCACTGCCCCTGTCTTCCTCACAAAGCAGCCAACTGACTCCAGTTCCCTTCTCAACCAGCCACCCACTCTTTTATAGCACTCTTTTTTTCATTGCTTACAGTGTGGCCTGTTAAAGTCAGGCCTATTCCTAATCTTTGATAATTGGCCCAGCTGCAACTCCTTAGGGGTAAGATTACTTTCCACACTATTTTCTGATATTCTATCCCACTACACAGGGTGACACTGATCCCCCTCCTCCTGCTGATGTGAGTGGCTCCAGTGGCATGAACAGCCCAACCAACACCTGGTGACACAACCAAGAGTCCCTTCCAAACAAAACCACCTCTTTGTGGCATTAGGCTACATGCAGAGCCCTCCCCATCACCAGGGCCTGGGGAGGGGACAGGATGGCACCCCAGCAGTGCTGACACAAGGACCAGAAAACCACCCAGAGCCGGGCATGCAGGGGAAGGAGTTAATGCCTCAGCCCAAGCTGCTGCTGTGGCTGTGCCCGAGGGCACCGTCAGCCACAGCACATTTCTCTTTGTGCAGTAATGCTTTCCAAAGGAGTTTGCTGGCTGGCTGCATCAGGGAGGAATGCTGGGGGAAAAAGCTGGGAGAGCAGAGGTGTTCTCCACGCCACACCCTGCTGCTCCTACCCCTGATCATGAGGCTGCGGAGAGCAGAGGTGTTCTCCACGCCACACCCTGCTGCTCCTACCCCTGATCATGAGGCTGCCCTGGGATTGTCCCTCACCAGATATTTCCCTTTCCCAAGCCATCATTTGGGTTTCCATGAGCTAATAGCCAGACTCAAAGGTCACGGCTCGGGCCAGCTGGAGCTGTCACGCGGCAGGTGAGTCACACCTGGCAAACCCACCCTGGCCAGGGCAGGAGCAGCACTGAAACACCTCCAGTGCCAGGACAGGAGCGATGCTTCCCCGTGCACAGCCTGGCACAGGGCTGCTTGCATGAGGTGAGTCCCTGCCCATGCCAGAACCCCCAGCCTGTGCCATAGCCAGCTGAGCTGGTGGCAGGTAAAGCAGCAGAGCTCTACAGTGTGCTCTCACCCAGTGACCAGGCAGCAATGGCACCTGTGCAGCAATGGCATCTGTGAAGCAATGGCACCTGTGCAGCCACTTGCTCTGTGGCCCTCGTACTGGGCCAATTGCCAAAAATCTGTCACAGACATCCTTTATGAAAAATCCTTTCCTTAGGATTTTTCCTCCTGAGAAGCTGAGAGACCTCAGGAACAAAATGTAAACAATGATTATCTGCTGCTGTGGAATGCAACAGGTGCATCTGGGATTGGTCTCATGTGGTTGTTTCTAATTAATGGCCAACCACAGTCAGCTGGCTCGGACTCTGTCTGAGCCACAAACCTTTGTTATAATTCCTTCTTATTCTATTCTTAGCCAGCCTTCTGATGAAATCCTTTCTTCTATTCTTTTAGTATAGTTTTAATATAATATATATAATAAAATAATAAATCAGCCTTCTAAAACATGGAGTCAGATCCTCATCTCTTCCCTCATCCTAAGACCCCTGCAAACATGGTCACAAAAATCAAACTCACTGTCCCCAGAGGATGGAGCAGCTCTGACAGGTTCTATCAGCAGCCCCTGGACACTGCTCCTGCCAGCAAGCCCCAGCTCTCTGCACAGAGGAAAACTGCTGATCCCACCTCCACAGGTCCATTGGGGCTGCAGGGTGGTGACAATTGAAGTACAGGTGATTTTGGTGTGGCCCAGGGCTGGCCCTGGGGAGGCAGCCAGCACCTGTCACCAATGGGACAGTGATGGAAAGAGCCACCAGAGCATCCCCAGTACTCTGCCAGCCTCCACTCCTCCCACACGGGTGGGAGCAGAGCAGGGTGAGCTTCTACACATCCCTGTCCACTCCCCCAACTCTGCCTCTCTGGGGAAACCTGCCAAGGCACCACCACCCAGTTTCCCCACTGGAAAATGGGAGTTGAAGTCACTGTGCTGCCCCAGGGACCTGTCCTGACACAAAATCGCAAAGGAGCACATCAGGGGCAACACAAGACCCCAAAGGAGCACATCAGAGAGCCTCCAGCACCCAGGGGAGGTACAAGGGTGCAGCCTGGCAGAGAAACACCCAGTGGGTGCAGCCAGGAGGGCAGAGCCTTGCAGACCACATACAGACATCCAAGAGGTCCATCCATCAAACTGGAAGCCAAGAGCAGGTCAGCTTGTTCCAACAGCATGAGTCAGAAAGCAAAGGAGGACAGAGCAGCAGTGAGGGATGTACACAACCCTAACTGCCTCTCCCTTCCCCAAATTTTGTGGCAGTGAGAAAACACATGCTGAGCACTGAAAGGCTGGTTAATAAACATTGGGACCTTGGTCTGAGGACAAGGAGGGGAAAGAACTTGGTATGCGTGAATTAATACAGCCAGGATCACTGTTAACAGCATGCTTCAGCTCTCTGAGAACACGTGGGTGAGGTGAAAACATCCCTGGCACAGGGTGGCTCCATCTCCATGGAGCTCTCTCCAGGACAAGACAATCACCCCAGCTACATCTCCCCAGACTGATCTCACCCCTCAGGGTTGGAGTTTCCTTATATATCAGCTGCTGCCAAATCTGTCAAACTTTTACTTTCCCTGAACTACAATATCACAGTTCTATTTTCCCACCCTCCCTTCATGTTGGGAGCTGAAGATGGTTTAGAATTAAACCAGTTCTTCTATCAGCAGCTGTTTCCCAACAGCACCCACCACCTTTGCATACTCCTGCCCTGGGAAAATATCACAATCCCAACCCTCTTACAGCTATTCTTACAGAGTCCTTCTAAAACCTGCCTTGCATTGACATTGCAGGCCCTGAAAACACCTGCCCTGATGGGAGTCAAGGCCAACAAATGCATTCAATTTCTGTTATCACAGTCACCAGGCCAGAGCAGCACCAGGAGAAATAGCTTCATCTATAAATACCAGGAGAAAGCTTCATTTGGGTTTGGATCATCTCTCCACTAGACACCTGCCTGGCTGGCTGCAGCTACAGCCCAGCTGGTGTGGAGCCTCTCCCTCCTTCTCTTGGGCAGCTCTGCTGCTAGAATTTCACTGCTGGCCTCCCTTGCAACCCAAGCACCTGCTGAAGCTGCAAAGATCTTAAAGGAAAAAGAGAAAGGCATTATAGCACTTGCATCTCATCATCTTCTCACATTCCACCACTGGCATTGTTCCTCAGCAGCTGCAGGAAGTAAGGATTGAGGAAGAAATTTAATTCCCCACACCCAACACTTGATTTTCTCCTGTAGGCCTTTGTACAACCCCCTCTCCCACCCATCAGGCCACAGCAAGGGCCAGGGGCTCCCAGAGGTCCAGGAAACCAGAAGAGACCCCTCAGCTCCAGGGCAGAGCTCACCAGCAAACCCTGTCCCTCTGTTCCCAAGGAACCCATCCAGGAGGGTAGAACTGTTCATCCAAGAGTCCAGATCATCAGGAAAGTGCCCTACAACAAGGCAGGTCTGAAATGAAGCCAGAAGGATGAGGCCAGGTCAGGGTGAGGGCAGCCAGGGTGAGAGCCAGCCTGGGGATCTCCTGGCAGCTCTGCAGTCCATGGGTGAAGGTCTGTGGGCCAACACAGGAGAGCCACACACCCCAGTTCAACTGGAACAGAGAGTGATGGCTCTGACAGAGCTCAAAAACATCTCAGGGCCCATGGGCTGGCATCCAGGTGAGACTGGGATCCAGGTGGGGCTGGGATCCAGGTGGGGCTGGGATCCAGGTGAGACTGGGATCCAGGTGGGGCTGGGATCCAGGTGGGGCTGGGATCCAGGTGAGACTGGGATCCAGGTGGGGCTGGCATCCAGGTGGGGCTGGATCCAGGTGGGGCTGGGATCCAGGTGGGGCTGGGATCCAGGTGAGACTGGGATCCAGGTGGGGCTGGATCCAGGAGGGGCTGGGATCCAGGTGGGGCTGGATCCAGGTGAGGCTGCTCACAGCCATCAATGCCTGCTGGTCCTGGCATCCCGTGCAGCTCTCAGCCTGCAGCTGGTGGGTGCTTGTCCTGGATTTCCTGGCCCTGTTCCCCCAGCAGCAGGACTGAGGGCTCAGGAGGGTGCTGGGGTGAGCAGAGGGAGCTGCTGCAGGTCATTAAGGGCTGTAGGAGTGTCGGGGGTAGGATGGTGGGGATGGATGGAGATGAGAGATCTCTGCTGCCAGGTCTGGAACTTGGGGTTCATTGCAAAGGGCCTGGGTGCAGGGCCCTGCTGGGAGCTGCCAAACACAGCTCAGAGCAGGAATGAGAGAAGAGAGGGGGAGAGAGGGTGAGAGGTAAAGAGAGTAAGGGAGTAAAAAAGGTAAGAGCGTAAAAGGGGTAAGAGAGGGATAAGAGCATAAAAGGGGTAAGAGTTACAATACTATAAATCTTCTGTGTTGAATATTCTAATTCTCACTAACCAATCTAGTACAAGATACAAATCCTATAGCATTTACATACAGCCTATAAGAATCATTACATTACCATACTGTGTTACATTTTAAACCCTACAAACTCCTCTTTGGGCCCCTTCTGCCAAGCTGTAGGGTCTGCTCTGACCCTTGGGCCTGTCTGCAAGCAGAGGGTGTTGTTCCATCAAAAGGGGATCACCTTCAGCTGGCCACACCATTGTTTTCCAGTTGTTCAGTAACTGAGGGATCTCAAAGCTTGCTTTCATTTCAATCTCACTTATAGTTTCCATATTCTCAAAATCTTTTTCCAGGCAATCATATTTATAAGGCTTTCCTGTTTCATCTTCTCCAACAAAGGGCTCCTTTGATGAGGCTGCTCTAGGAACACCTGGGGCAGCTCTGTTCTTAGCAGAACTTTCTCAAACCAACAACCAAGTGCTGCTGTGAGCTCACAGGGACTCTGCCCATCCCAGTGTGACTGAGACAAGCAGGGGCAGGGCCTGGTGTGCTCTGCACTGTCACAGCCTCTGCTGCCTTCTCTCCCAGGAGCAGGAGGACAGGCCTGGTGGCTCCTCTCACACCCAGGTACAAGCCCCAACTTAACCCAGGCTGCTCACCCTGAGGCCATTTGTGCCACACAAACATCCCCCAGATGACAGTGAGTGCTGCCCCAGGGCACCGCAGTGCTCCGGATTGCTCAGCTTTGCACCATCTAGATTTATTCCTTTTGCAGCAGCAGCAGCAGCCAGGCCCTGCCATGGTAACAGGCTTTCCTGGAAGGTCTGATTGCTGCATCTTCCCAGCAGTGAGGAAGCAGCAGGTCTCAGGCAGCCTGACCCCTTCCTCAGAGCCCCTGGGACCGAGGATGTGGAGAGGGATTCAGCAGAAGCAATGCAAGAAAAGCCAGTGTGCATTGCCAGGTCACTGCTGCATCTCAGCAAGACACCGCTGTCACCCGGGGTGTCCCCAAGGACTCCCCAAACAGCCCACCTGCAGCTCAGGTCGGGCTCAGGGGCTCTTTAATCCCACATTTTTGGGGATAAAACCAAGCTGAGAGCAGCTGGCTGCAAACCCAGCGCCAGCCTGGGGGCCAGGCTTGGGCCAGGAGAGCCACACGGGGTTAGTGGGGCCTGGGGCCAAGGACCCCCCAGCCAAACCTCCCCCTGGCTCTCTCTCCATGGTGTTTGTCCCCCTCCACTCACATTTCAACAGCAACAAATTGCTGCTAATGAGCCGTGTCTCTGTGTGAGCTGAGAGCCTTGGAGATCAAAGATGCTCTTACACAAAACCAAAATATCATCAGTGGCCTTTAAAGGCCAGACTGAGCTTCTCAGGAGAAAAAAAAATTCAATTTTCTGTAGATCTAATTTGAAACCATTTTAATACTCATTAAGATAGAGGGACCCAAGCAGATTGTGTGGGCTGGAAGACAGGGAGAGAAAAAAAGGAGTTATTATTGACATTTTAGTTTAGGTCTTTATTCTATCTAGAGCTCCCTGCTTCTCGGCAGCAGCTTTGAATAATGCTATTGTTAGCACTGGAACTGTAATTCCACTATCCTTTTTATAACTGGCTTGGAGAAAAAAAAATAAATCCTGAAGGCTTTCACTAAACTCAAAGTAATAGAATTTATAGTGGTAAAAAGAGACTTGAAAAGGGAGAAATGTGCAAACCTCTGCATTGTTACTCCAGTCATGGGGTGGCCATGGTGCCCACCCAGCCTGGGCAGCCTCTCTGCAGCACCTTCCTGGGGTGCCTGGTGAAGGAAGGGACCCCAGGGAGGCTGGATGAGGGTATGAGGATGTGTCCCAGCTTGGTCACCCAGTGGAGCCACACCTCAGAGTCTCTTATCCACCTGCAGGGTCACAGCCCTGGGGACATCCCTTCCTGAGGGGTGACATGTCCCTCAGCAGCACCAGCTGGGTTCCTGCAGCCCAGGGCTGGCATGGCGAATGGATACAGCCCCATGGAGACTTTATTTGCCACTGTCTGTGTGGAAATAGAAGATTTGTACTTTCCCCATGAGTGAGGGTGGTCCTGGGGGCAGGTGGGCATGGTCAGAGCCCAAACCAAAGGAGCTTGATATTTTGGTGGTGCTTGTCTCCCTAAAAGTACTGCCAACAATTCTGCCAACAATTTCAACAATTAGATGCAGGCAAAGGTTTTGTTGCAATCTCCTCCCATCTGACTAACTTGAATTTTGCTTTACAGCAGCAAGAAATTATTTATTAGCAGATTTATTTTCCTTCCCCTCCTAGTATTTCATTGTATTTCTGCAAGGTGTACAAAAGCCAAATCCAATCTGGGATCAGATTGTCTTTTGGTCATAGTCACTGCTCTTGGCGTTGTGGCAGCTGCTGGATTTCTGGCTATCAAATATCTTTATTAGAGTAGAAATATGTGAAGCAGAGATCCATGTTTTATACAGCGCCTTCTACAGCCTGAGAGGAAGGTCGGGCTCCTCTCCCAGATAACAAGGATGACAAAAAACAGCCTCAAGTCGCGACAGGAGAGGTTTAGGTTGGATATTGGGGATAATTCCCTCATCAAAAGGATTGTCCGGCCCTGCCCAGGACAGCGGTGGTGTCACCGTCCCTGGAGGGTTTTAAAGCCGTGTGGATGTGGGGACATGGGGACGTGGGACATGGGACATGGGTGGCCTCGGCAGTGCTGGGGGACGCTGGGACTCGGCGATCCGGGCGGATTTTCCCGGCACGAACCGGGCGCTGCTCCCTGCCATCCCTGTCCGCGTCTGCAGAGGGCACCAGCCCCTCAAATGTCCCTGTCACCCCCGCGCCGGGCGGGGACACCGCGGGGACAGCCGGGATGCTCCGGAGAATGCTCCGGGTGACGCCGACCCAGCCACCCAGGGATGATCCTGGGGAGCACTCTGGGTGACACCAACCCAGCCACCTTGGGATGCTCTGGGGAACACTCTGGTGACACCAACCCATCCATCCAGGGATGCTCAGGGGGAATGCTCCAGGAGACACCAACCCAGCCACCCAGGGATGATCCTGGGGAATGCTCCGGGTCACAACCACCCATCCATCCCAGGATGATCCTGGGGACAAGGACCCAGCCACCTCGGGATGCTCTGGGGAATACTCTGGGTGACACCAACCCAGCCACCCAGGGATGTTCCTGGGGAATTCTCCAGGTGACACTGCCAGGACAGTCGGGATGCTCTGGGGAATACTCTGGGTGACAATGACCTATCCATCTCGAGATGCTGCTTCAGGAGAACCCTGGATAACAGTGACCCACCCACCCAGGGCTGTCCCTTAGTAGAGCCCTGCAGAACAGTGACCCAGCCACCCAGGACAGACCTTCATGGAGCCCTGGATAACAGTGACCCAGCCATTCAGGACAGTCCCTCATGGAGCCCTGGATAACAGTGACCCAGCCATTCAGGACAGTCCCTCATGGAGCCCTGGATAACAGTGACCCAGCCACCCAGGACAGTCCCCTGGTTAGCAGTGACCCAGCCTCAGCAGCCCCATTCCAGGCAGGATCCCAGCTGGGATCCCAGCACTGCTCCCACCATTGCAGTCCAGCACAGAGCACTGGTGATGTTGGCTGCATCTCCTCCCAGCATTGTCCAACCCTTGGATGGGGATGGGGACACCTTAACCCCTGCCATGGCCTCAAGGCTCAGCCCCATGGCTGGCTCCATCCCCAGCACCTCACTGAACCCAAAAATCCACCTCCAACAGTGGCAAACACAACAAAACTATTGGAAAAATTCTTGTGGGAATGTGTTGTTGTCCTTGTTTCCCCAGTGCTATGGGCCCTGTGGGTGGGAATCACTTCTGCTTTAAGAAAAAACCAAAACCCTGACATGTGTTTTCTGGCCCAGTCTGACCTCAAAAAAGCACCAGTGAGAAGATCTGTGTTTTGGCAGAGGATAGCATGAATGCCTCCAAGCACACAGTGGCTCCTGGCATGTGGGGACAAGACTGAGAAAAGCCCAAGAAGTGGCTTTGGGAGAGCTCCTGGCCAGCCCTGGAGCCTCACTAGCCCACCCTGGAGAGGATGGTGCTGGTTGCAGGGGAAGGCCAGGGTGAGAGCCAGAGACACAAAAGTTTGGCTGTCCCACAGTGCTGTGTCCAGCCACAGATGTTCCCATGCTGGGAATGTGAACTCACATGATTCCCAAATTTGACAGTGTCTGTACAGCAGCATGACGAAAGCTGAAGTGCTTCAGCCACTGGTACACCCAGGGAAGCAAACAGGAGTCTTCCCATTCCAAATTTAGCTCTTTATTGATTTTCCAGCTGCATCCATCAGTCATTGTCCCAGTGCTCAAATTACCCATTAGAGATACCATAGAAATTAGAGGAACACAAGACAGGCTTGTGGTTTTGATGAAAAATGATAAACATCCCAAACAACAACTTCTGGAAGGAAAATCCTTCCTTTTTTAGGGCGGGGACTGGGTTGCATTTATTCTTGAACAGCTCAGAGGCACAGAGGGCTCCTGGCTGCTTGCAATCTGGGGCTTGACCATCTCCCATGGCCCTTTTCCCTGTGCCACTGGCAGCACTGTGCCCTGCAGGAGGGACTCAGGGGCCCCCCTCCAGCCCAGCTCGTCACCTGTGTCAGATTCAAAGACAAACATAAATCAAGTTTCAAAATCCACATGGCTACACTGGATGTCCTCTGTCCATGCTGCTGCTTCCTCTCACATATAGTGACTCCCTGCTGGCGACTGCAGCTGGGTCACAGCCTGCAGGTGGCCTGAGCCGTCTGAGATGTCCCTGGGATTAGGGGGATGGCCCCTGTGCTTGTATCCATCACTCCACAGCTGCATTGCAGAGGGACCCAAGGGTCTGGGACTGGAGGTTCTGTTGACATCCCATCTAGGTTTAAATGCCCTGCCTGGGGGTTTTACTGCATGAATTTCATAGGGTGTGGGTGAATGGCTTCAAACTGAAGGAGAGGAGGTTTAGGTTACATATTAGGAAGAAATTCTTCCCTGTGAGAGTGGGGAAACCCTGGCACAGGGTGCCCAGAGCAGCTGTGGCTGCCCCTGGATCCCTGGCAGTGCCCAAGGCCAGGCTGGATGGGTCTGGAGCAGCCTGGGACAGTGGGAGGTGTCCCTGCCCAGGGCAGGGAGTGGAACTGGATGGCACCCTTCCACCCCAAACCCTCCTGTGTTCTATCAATAAATCTACAGCCTCCACCTTGTGAAGAGACTCCAAGCCAAGGAGCTGCAGGTGACCCTGTGGCTCACCAAGGCAGCAGGGGGAAGTCCCCAGGGTCCCCTGCTGCACGCAGAGGTGTCCCCAGAGGGGAAGGCTGTGCTGGCTGTGCCCGGGGCTGGCTGTGCTGACTCAGCAGCACACACCCTGTGTAAACGCCCGCCAGCTGCTGCCCCGGCCGCTGTTTGCTCAGCCTGCGCTGCTCTGTTTGCCTTTGGGATCACGATGGAAGGAGATGGCCTTTGGTCCAGAAAATGAGGCAAGGCAGCTCCAGGCACCTGCCTCAAGGATCCTCCAGCATCTCTGCTCCTCCTGCTCCTGTCCAGGCTGCTCAGTAGCTGCAACCCACCAGCACCACCCAAATTAAAACCTCCACGGAGCTCTAGGAGCCACAGGAAAATGCACTCACTACAGCATAACCCAGCTGCCACGCAGCCAGGAAAATTATTTATTATCATTTCCTTGCAACAGAGATATGGGAAAAAAAAAAAAGCACCCACCCTCCTCAGGTGCAAACAGCAGCAGCTGCAGCATCCACGTTGGAATCTATGTACATCACAGTGTAAAGTCCATCGGAAAAAAAAAAAAATTCAATCCAACCTTTTTTTTTAAAAAAACCTTATGACCTAAAACCAGGAACCAGAACAAACAAAGTAGTTGAGAAAATAGCTTGGGCCCCTCCCTCTTGCTATAAAATACATATTTCTAAGGCGAAGTTTCACAAGACCAGAAGCGAGGTTCCTAAGAAGAGTCTGAGCTCGCAGCTGAAGACACCGCACAGGCACAAATCCCACGTGAGAAGCTGCTGTAGGCACGAGAACCTCCACCCACCCCGGTGCCTCAGTGCTCAGCATAGTCCTTGGTCTCCACGCCGGTCTCGTTGAGCACCGTCGTCCTCATGATGGCCTCGGTGACGGCGTAGGGGTCGCAGTTGGCCGCCGGCCGCCGGTCCTCGAAGTAGCCGTAGCCGTCCTGGCCCACCTGGCGCGGGATGCGGATGCTGGCGCCCCGGTTGGCCACGCCGGCCGAGAACTCGAAGATGTTGGAGGTCTCGTGGTGGCCGGTGAGGCGCCGGGAGTTGTCCCTGCCGCCGCGCGGGTCGTACACGCAGATGTGGTAATCGTGCCGCTTGCTCAGCTTCTCGATGGCGGCTTCGATGTGCCTGTGGGAGAGCACGGGGGGTTCAGCAGGTCCATTCACCCCCTCCTCCTGTGCAGGGACCAGGACAGCCCAGGGGATTCCTCATGTAATCAGCTGCTCTTAAAATAACAAGCTTGGATAAACCCAACCCTGCCTGATGCAGCCACACAGATTCCATATGGCCCATTTGCTTCCATATGGCCCAGGACACCCCCAAGCTCCCAGGTGTCATAGACATCTTTTATGAAAAATCCTTTCCTTAGGATTTTTCCTCCTGAGAATCTGAGAAGCCTCAGGAACAAAATAAAAACATTGATTATCTGCTGCTGTGGAATGCAACAGGTGCATCTGTGATTGGTCTCATGTGGTTGTTTCTAATTAATGGCCAATCACAGTCAGCTGGCTCAGACTCTCTGTCCGAGACAGAAGCTTTTGTTATCATTCTTTTTCTATTCTTAGCCAGCCTTCTGATGAAATCCTTTCTTCTATTCTTTTAGTATAGTTTTAATATAATATATATCATAAAATAATAAATCAAGCCTTCCGAAACATGGAGTCAGATCCTTATCTCTTCCCTCATCCTTGGACCCCTGTGAACACGGTCACACCCAGGTACATCCCAGGGAGCCCCCAAGGACTCCTTTGAGTCCTGAGACTCCCCTTGAGACCCCCCAGGACTCACTTGAGACCCCCCTCTCTGCGCATCTCCTCGGTGCTGTAGTTGGTGTGACACCCGGCGCCGTTCCAGTTGCCGGTCATCGGTTTGGGGTCCAGAGTGGCCACAACCCCAAAGTCCTCGCAGACACGGTGCAGGATGAACCGAGCCATCCACAGGTGATCCCCCATCTCAATGCCTTCACACGGGCCCACCTGGAATTCCCACTGGAAGGGGGAGCAGATGCACAGGTGAGGATGGGCAGGTGGGCGCCTCCACAGCCACCACATCCCTGCCACACCCAGCCTGGACTGCTACCCAAACAATCAGCAACAAGGATGGGGAGCATTGAGGCAAGCAACAAAACAACTTTGACATGCAAAAAAAATGGGAAGAAACTGCTCATTGCTATGTAGAGCAAATCAGAAGGGTTTTAAATCAAAACAGAGGTAAACACATCTGAGGCTGGAGCTGCTGGGAGCAGGACCCCAGCCCACACTGCAAACAGGGCAGAGGATTAACCAGGAGCCTGTTAGTCCTTCCCAGGGCTGCTCCCTGCCTGGCTGGAGCCAGGGTTGCACCACCCACGGTTACTAAGCACAGGGTGACGTCTTTGTGGCTGCTGGCATGGCAGAGCCTGAGCCCAGGATGTGGAAGGCAGCCAAGGAGGACCCTGAAGAATTTGGGGCAAACAGTGGGGTGGGTAAAAGTCCTGCCTCAGCTCCACTGCTGATAAGCCCCCGCTTATCACTGCCACATCAGCAGCAGGACAGTCAGGGCTGCAGGTCCCAGTCAGTCTGGCCACCTGCTTAATGCAATCAGGGGCTCCCTGCTGCTCACTCCTAGATAAACCCAAATCCTCCCAACTGCTCCCCAAGGCCATGTCCCACCCCAGCTTCCCAGTTCCAGAACAGGGCTCAGACCCCATCACTGCCATGCTCCTGCAGCCCACCCCAGCTCCCACCCACATCCCTGCTCCCACGGGGAGCTCCCAGCTCTGCTCCAGCAGCCAGGGCTCAGGCTGAGCTGTGCAAGGAGCTGGGGTGAGTTAGGAGAAAATCAAATGCACATTTCCATTCCAGCAGTGCAACTGCTCCTAACTAAGCAAAACCGATGTGAGGAGTCACTGAATTCAGAGTTCCAGAGGAGTTGGGAGTTGCTGGGTCTTTCCAGCCCCACAATATCTGATCCATCCCTGGGAATGGGCGGCCTGGGGCCATGCACACCTACCTGGGAGGGCATCACCTCGGCATTGGTGCCACAGATCTTCACCCCCGCATAGAGACAAGCCTTGTAGTGGGACTCCACGATATCACGCCCGTACACCTTATCAGCTCCAACCCCGCAGTAATAGGGGCCTGAAAGAACAAGGAGTCACCACCCAAGGAAAACTTCGGGGAGCCACAACAGCATTATAACATAACCCCACTCTCCCAGGTACCTGCTGCTATGGGCAGGGGATTTATGGGAATTAAAATGATGTTTCTCTCTATAGGACATCAAGCCACCGACCCCAGCTCCAGGATTAGCAGTGTGAGCAGCTCATCTGTGCAACCTCAGCCTTATCTGGGCAGTTCAATAATACTTGTAACACATCAGCTGGGAGGTGGCCTCGAGATAAGCAAAGTTTGGTCTGCCCCGGGGCACCTCCCTCACCCTCCCAGCACATCAAGCTTCCGAGATTGTTCTGACAACAGCTGGCATTGTTCACAGCTAGAAAATCCAATTCGCTGGGCTTTGATATCTTCCTCATTCAGGCAGGTAAGGCAAAGATCTTCTCCCGCCTGGGGGAAGGGAGATGTTGCAAGCAGCCGCTCCACACAAAAATCAGCTTGGGAAGCCTCTGGCTCTGTCCCAGGAGGCAGCAGAGGAGCCGGCTCGCTGCTGCAGGAGGGCACAACGCTCCATGCCAAGCCCTTTCCTCAACAGCCAAGGGGAGGAGGCTTTTCCAGCCCAGTTCTCCAGCCCTTGCCAAACAAGTCGTGCAGCTGAGCTGTTTGTGCAAGCAGGGTCCGGCGGGAGCGGCTCACGTGAGCCACGGGCACCAGGTGCTCTGGGCAAACAGCCCCTACCTGGGCCATCCCTGACAGCAGAGCTGCACTGGGCTGGGACGGGCTCACTGCCCCCTCCTGCACCCCACAGCAGCAGGGTGGGCGATTTTGGGCTGGATTTTGGGCTCTTACCCTGCGGGCCGGGGAAGCCGTTGTCGGGCCAGCCGTAGGGGTGCCCGTTGATGCCCAGCAGGGTGTACTCCTGCTCCATCCCGAACCAGGGGTGGCTGTCCTTCACCAGCTCCATCACTTTCTTGCACGTGTGCCTCAGGTTGGTCTCTGGGGGTAGAGATGTCTGCGTTAGAGCCGCTCTGTGAGGCAGCACCCACCACACTCTGCTCCATCCCACCCTGGGACCGAGGCTCCACCACTGCCAAGGGCTTCCCACAGAAGCCTTAAGGAAATCACGATGAATCCCCCTTCCTGCTCACCAAATTCCTCCTCACAGTTACTCCATCACCAGAGCATCAGGCCACAGGTCAAGAGGGTTTAATTATCCTGTTCCCCAAACCACTGCTGATGGTCCATCCTCCTCCTCTTACTCACTGAGAGATGAGGAGCCTTACCCCAGCCCCATACTACAGGCATTCAGCAGACCTGGGAGCTTCCATCACTCCTTCACCCCTATCCTCTTTCTTCCATCCTCTTCTTAATTATCCTTATCTTCCTGCAGCTCCATGGTTTTGGTCAGCATCCAGACTGGCTGGCCCTGCCTCGGCCTTTTGAGGTGCTCAAGGCAACTAGGGCTTTGCCAGGAAAACACAGATAGCAGAGAACTGTCCAGACATGAACGAGCCAGGCAAGGGGAATGAGAGCTTGGACCAAGACATCAGCGAAAAAGGCTGAAAAACTGCTGTGGCAGGGACAGGCAGGCTCCAGGCTGCACATTCTGCCCTAACTTGCAATAAAAACCCAGAGCAGCTACAACAGAGCCTGGGGCTGGAGGGAAGCAATGGAAAAAGGGGAGCAAAGCTAAGAGAATTTCTTATCCTGAGCCCACAGAGCCCTTAAAGTCCATGGAAACCATCACGGGGAGGGCTGGAGGGTGCACCCCTCTCACCATCAGCGCTCTGGGCTGAGCTCTGTGCCCCAGGATCAGGGGCTCTCTTTACAAACTCCTGCAGCGGAGGAGCTGCCGGGCAGGAATCTCAACCAAGACACTTCCCCCACCCTGTCTGGAGGCTGCTGGAGGAGGAATCAGCCCACAGAGGAATCAGCCCGGTCTTTCACCATCGCTGCCCGCCGCTCTCCGGGCAGAGCTGCATCACCCGCAGATGCCCTCTCCCTCCCCCGCACACCCAGCGGGCTCAGCCCTGCTCCAGCGGCAAATATCCGGTTGTTTGCCTGCAAACAACCCCTCCGGGAGCCCCTCGGCGCGTCCCTGCAAACAGGCTCCTTTTCCTGTGTCTGGGGCTTTATCACAGGGACAAGACGGACTGCAGGCTCCTGCGAGCGCAGCCTCGGCGATAAGAGCGAGAGCCGCCCGTTCTGTTTGCTAAAGGTCACTCCGAGCGAGCAGCACACGCCGTCTCAGCATCTTCTCCTTCCTTTTCTGCAGCCTCCCACCAGCCAGAAGAGCCACCACAAGCCGGGCACGGCAGAACCCCGCACTTGCAGCTCCCGCTCCCCCCGGGGCTGGGCGAGCTCGGGCTCAAGAGCCGGGAGACGCCTTTGGTGAGCTCCACGTCTCGCTGCTGCTCTCCTCGCCCCGTGCCACTGAAACAGGTTCCTGCAAGCATCCACCGCCACCAGCGCTTGGATTTCGGAGCCTCGGGCCAAGTGCTCGGTGCTCAGCTGCGCCCCAGGGCCGGCGGTGCCGAGCAGGAGCCCTGGGGAGGTGACACCCTAAATAATAAAGGGGTGACCCTCAGAAGCTGGGGGTGCTCACCTGCGGGTTTCCTGTTGTACTTCAGCACTTCGCAGAGCACCAGCTTGTTGGGGTCCAGGCAAAAAGGGTCCCTGAACATGCAGACAGGCACCAGGAACATGTCACTGTTGGAGCCCTCTGCCTGCGCCGTGCTGGAGCCATCGAAATTCCACTCGGGGACATCTGCGGGGCAAGAGGTGGGAGTGAGCTCGGGAAAAGGCCCTCATTCGGATTGTGCCGAGTGCTGGTGGCTCAGATCCAGGATGGAGCACCCAAGGGGTGCCGAGTTCCATGGGATGTCAGCCACAAAGGTTTTCCTGCACATCCCCAGAGCCCCTGGGTGCTTCCTGAGCATCAGCGTGCTCTCCCCACCCCAGCACCACCAGGCACGGGCAGGATCAGTCCCAGCCACTCCACCTCCCTCTGCCAAACCCCATCCAGATGCCGACACGTCTCCATGCCTGTTTGCCTGGGGGAAAGGGGCGAGGAGCTCATCCTCCCCTTCCCACCCAGCACTAATAGCAGAGATTAGCGGGTTAAGCAAACCGGAGGGACGCAGGTTGGATATTCACCCACCAGACAGCTGCAACAGGTATCACTGGTGCCACACAACCAGGGAGAGCCCGTCGCGGCTCCCACCGCCCGAAGCACCCCACAACTTTTCCCAGGTGATTCTCAGGGCCCTTCACACACCACGCATCACCCGAGGGACGAGCAGCCGCGTTACCTTCGATGCTCTTGGGCTCCTTATCGAGGGTCCTGCTCTTGCAGCGCACACCCTCGCCGCTGCCGTCGATCCAGACGTAGGTGACCTGCACCCTCCCATCCTGGGGCAGCCTCATGTACTGCTCCCGCACCAGCTTGTTCAGCCTGGAGCTGTGCGACACCGACATGGCGACGGCCCTGCGGGGGCGCACAGGTGAGTGCCACATCACCCCCGGCCCATCATCCCCAGGGGTGTGTTACAAACCAACCTCCCAGCCCACAGCGAGCCACCCCGGCTCCCCCCTCTGCCTCCCCCAGCGGGATTCGAACCCGCGACCCCGCGCTCACCGGCCCCGGCTCCCCCCCTCTGCCTCCCCGGCGGGATTCGAACCCGCGACCCCGCGCTCACCGGGCCCAGCGCTGCCCGCGCTCGCTCCGCCCGCGCTTTAAAGGCACCCGCGGCCCGGGGGCGGCGCGGAGGCGGCTCCGCCCCGGGGCGGCAGCGCCGGGCCCCGGCCCCCACCTCCGGGACACCCACTGAGCGCGTTTAGTATCGTTTTCTTTTCTTTTCTTTTTAAAAACGACAGCTATCTCACGGCTAAAGCATCGCTTTATTTGTTTAAAGTTGTGAGTTATTGGCCAAATAATTTATTGTTTATTTAAAGAAACAGGTATTGCTCATTGAAAATTTTATCACCACCTCCGGTCCCCTCTCTGCGTGTGTCATCCGTTTTGTCCCCTTGTTTGTGCAGGGTTGCCCTCGTACACGCGTGCAGGTGTTTTTCTCCCAGCGCTGCTAAGTCGGTGCCAGGGGGGGAGCTGGGGAGGCTGGTGGGTTGTGCTCCCCCAGCACCCCAAAAGCTGGCTGGGACCATGTGGATGTGTGATGGAAGGGATCTGGGTGCCTGGGTGATCCTGGGGACATCAATGGCAACGAGATCCCTGGGACAGGGACAGCCCAATCCGTCGGGACAGGGACAGCCAGATTCCGGGACAGGGACAGACAGATTCCCCCTACCATTATCTCTCTCCCCCCATCCTGCCCTGGCCATCCCAGGAACGACCCCTTCTCCCTTCCCACCTGGCTTCAGCCCCACTGTGGCTGCAGGGCTGGGTTTGCCCCGAAGGCTTTCCTTGGAGAGGAAGGGAGGAAGGGCTGAGAGCTGCTGGGAAAACACCGCAATCTCCTACTTCAGCCCTTCCCATCTATAAACCGCCGTGTTAAAGCACAATTTTAAAGCACCAGAGCGTGGTAGAGTCTCTTTAAACCCCCAAACCATCCGCGCTCAGCACAGGCTCTGCCGTGATTTACAGTCAGCTAAAAATCCTCAGCCAACAGGTGTGAATTTGAGTCGATTATTTCAATATAGCAGCAATTTCCAGCTGTTGAGCCGAACGCAGATCCAATTAGGTGAATTAAACGCATCGCTGCCTTCCCGGTTTTCCACGGATCCTGCGGGAGAGGCTCCCACGTGTCGGGGCAGACAGACCCCAAACGTGCCAGGGCACAACCAGCACAGCCAGGGCACAGCCAGCATGGGCACAACCAGAAAGGGCACAGTTAACATGGGCACAGCCAGCATGGGCACAACAGCACGGGCACAGCCAGAAAGGGCACAGTTAACATGGGCACAGCCAACACGGGCACAACCAGAAAGGGCACAGCCAACGTGGGCACAACTAACATGGGCACAGCTAACATGGGCACAGCCCGTGCTGGCACCTCCGGGGTTATCTCAAACACTCCCGGATTTTTTTCTGGGAGGAAGGCAAGATTCCAAACAACCCCCCCAAGCAAACCCGGCGGGGTGAGCGCGCCTCGACTCCCCAGCCTCGGGTTTCAAGCAGTTTTCCGACGTTACAAAAGGAAAAACAGGCTTTAAGGCATGACTGGGCTCTAAATCAGTTGGGGTTTTGCTAATTCCCCCGGTTCTTAAGACAGCCTCATGTTTGTGGCTGCCTGACTCACCGCCAGGAATGTTTTTTCTGCAAAACACCAAGGCAGCTAAAAAAAACCTGCTTCACGGCTGGCTGCCCCCCACAGGACATCTCCTCCCCGGGCGCTGACCCAAGACATCAGCGCTGTTTTTCTTCTGAAGGTGTTTTGGTCCCGCAGGCAGATAAAGAATCGTGAAGAAACCTGAAAGCCCTTGGGATTGCACAAGAACCAGGAAACGAGATTGGCAGCGGCAGAAGCAAAACTCAATGAGCGATTCGGGTGACATCAGTGGCAGCGGGCTGCGGGCGGGCCGGACGTCACCCAGCCCTCGGCCCGTGGGTGCTGCCCGAGCAGAGCCTGGGCACGGGATTGGCACACGGGCAGGTGCCCAAGGTCCCGGAGCCACGCAGGTCTGCCCCGTGTCCTTGTCGCCGCCCCGGTGACATTCAGGCTCTCCTGCGACTGCAGCTGGGGGTGCAGCTCGAAAGCAGCCGCCTCCCTCTGCGGGGTATTTTAGGGACACATCCACGAACGTGGCTGCAGAGCTCAGCATTTCCTCATTCTTGTTTGGAAATCGTCCCAGGGCGGGAGGAAGCGCACCCCTGGCTGTGCAGCCCTTTCCCGGAGGCCTTGCAACAGCGAGCAGCACCGAGGGGCACCGAGCCGGGGAGGCGCCAGCAGCTCCGGGTCCTCGGCTCCCTGTCCCATCACCATCTCCATCATCTCCATCATCTCCATCATCTCCATCCCGCCCGCGGGACCGGCCTCAGGGCTGGAGAAGCAGCGGCTGATGCTGAGCAGAGAGCTCAGAGATGGATCTGCATCCCTTGGGAAGGACACAAACCCCACCGAGGAGAGCGGAGCTCCATCATGCAGAGGCAGCAGGGGTGTGCTCAGTGTGATAGGAGGGTTCTGCCGAGACCCTGCACCTTCCTGACTCAGCTGGGTGGGGAGAGGCTCATTTTATCCCTCTGGGTTCCCTCCTGGATGTGCCCACCTGTGCACCAACACCCCGGAGATTGAGGGAGCTCAAACCCAGGGAGAAAGGGAACAAAATCCAGGCTGAGTTAACCCAATAACCTGGATTGGGAAGCTCCTCTGTGAGCAGCTGGAATCACTGAGCACCAAAACACCCAAAAGGGGAAGGCAGAACAAACACCAATAATCCCTCACCTGGTCAGAGCCCGCCTGCCCCAGGAGGGCAAACATGGTGGGTTTGTGGTGTTTGGGGACAGTGGGGACAGCAACAGCCTGAGAGGGCACAGGGGTGGAATCACAGAATTCCTAAGGCTGGAAAATGTCACTGAGCCCAGCTGTTATCCCAGCACTGCCAAGGCCACCACTGCCCCAGGTCTCCAAGTGCCACCCCCGAGGCAGCTCACCAAATACACACAATGATTTCACACCAAAAAGGATTTTGGCAAGCAGGAAAAAACATTTCTGCCATGTAAGGCTGGGCACCTGCTTAGTCAGTTTTTCCTGGGATCAAGCCTCACTTCCCCAAGCCTAATTCCAGCCATTTCCATAGCGACAACCCTGTAACACCAACAACAGCAGCACCACTCACACCTGGCTCCTGAGGCTCTGCAGTAACATTTCCCCAAACAAGCCCCGGCTCTGCAATCAGCGGGCTCCTGCCTGCTCCCCTCCTCGCCAGGTACAGTAAATATTAACCACCAGCAGCTCCCAGAACCTGCCACTGGCCCGAGGTCGGAGCCCGGGCAGGAAAGGGAGCAGGAGTGTCCTTGGAGAAGGAAAAGGTCATAGATTAAACCTCCCGAGGACTTTGTGAAGCCCGGTCAGAGCTGCAGCAGAGGGGTTTCCCCACATGGAGCACAGCAGGGAGAGGAGCTGCAAATTCTGCTGTGCTGCTCCAGCCCGGACCAAGCATCACCCCTGGTGCCACCTGGGATGTCACCCCGTGCCACCTGGGATGTCACCCCGTGCCCACAGGGATGCAGCAGGGCTGCTCCTCTTCCAGGGTCTTGTCTTGGATCAGTCTGGAGACCCAGCCTAGGGAGACCTGGCCAAGCCCTAAATTCTTCTTCCAGTTTTTATCTCTCTGACTTTGAGAGATACTTACACTGCATTTATCAAACTGAAAAGAACCTTTCCTCAGGGGTGCTTAAAATCCTTTCTGCTCCTTGCCTTATAATAAACTAGATTTAGCCCTAACCTTCTCTCCTGTATAGCATTTTGCAGACCTACTGCATATATGTAGCTTTTAAACCAAATTTGCAAAGATCCTGCTTTCCAATTTTCTCCAGAAAGCACTCCTAATGCTTTAAGGGAGTCACTTCCTACATTTCCTTCTTTACAGCTTTGTCAGCCTGAGCATTTTCCAGCCTTGCCAAAGTGCACCAGAGATATTTCTTGCTTTGATAGGATAGTAAGAAATCATTAAGAAATTTCTCAGATTGAAAATCTTCAGTAACACGGTATGTTTTACCATAAAGGGGTTAAACACGGAATAAATTACTTCTTGGGGTGGATTTTACACCTTCCCCTGGTGCTGCAGCAGAAGGCTGGACCCAGAGGACTGGGCCTTGGCTATAAGATCCCTCCATACACTTGCCCAAGAAGATCCCTGGCACAAAGCAGGGATTTTGTGATGGAGAATTCGGGTTTTACTCTAAACCACCCTCCAGGGTACAGGACGCTGCTCAGAACTGAGGGAGTCCCTCCCTGGTTGTTGAACCCCCACAGCACCTCCCAGAGCCTCTGCAGAGAGCATTCCCTCCCCGGGATCGGTGTGACCAACCCGGGCTGGCTTTTGTCCTGCCAAACAGCTCGGGGGGGAGATTAGAGGGAAGGCAAAGAGCAGCGTGGGCAGGAGGAGCCCGGCACAAACACCATAAAGGGATTAGAGGGGCTGGGGGGGAATTGTGCTGTGTGCACAGCGCTGGGAGAGAGGGGATTCCTGCAGTGGGGGACCCCGGGGGCTGGGGGGGACGGTGGTGCCCCAGTAGGGATGGGATGGGATGGGATGGGATGGGATGGGATGGGATGGGGTGGGATGGGATGGGATGGGATGGGATGGGATGGGATGGGATGGGATGGGATGGGATGGGATGGGATGGGATGGGATGGGATGGGATGGGATGGGATGGGATGGGATGGGATGGGATGGGAGGGGATGGGATGGGATGGGATGGGATGGGATGGGATGGGAGGGGATGGGATGGGGATGGGAGGGGATGGGATGGGATGGGATGGGGATGGGAGGGGATGGGATGGGGATGGGAGGGGATGGGATGGGATGGGATGGGATGGGATGGGATGGGATGGGATGGGATGGGATGGGATGGGATGGGATGGGAGGGGATGGGGATGGGAGGGGATGGGATGGGATGGGCTGGGGCAGGGGGTGGCCAAGGTGGGTCAGAGGCACTCTGAGGGGTCCAGCAGAGACCACCCAGTGCCACGAGGGCTGTGCTGGCACCCCCTGTCCCCAGTACACAGCCACTTCTACACTTTCCTGCAAAACTCCTGAACTGACAGTTTTCCTGTACAATTAAACACATTTAGGCAACAGCAAATCTCCTCAGAGTTGCACCCAAAGCTTTGCCTTCATTCAGATAGTGCTGCCATACCTTTTTCTGGGCACACATATAAAAATACATATATATGTGACATTAAATGCATATATATGGTGTATAAATACATATACATGGCATATAATTACATATATATGTATGACATATAATTACATATATATATGAATATAAGTACACATATATATGACATAAATAAATGTAGATGTGACATATAAGGCATATAAGTTAACATATATATGACACATAAATCCATACATATATGACATTTAAATACATATATACGGCACATAAATACATATACATATGACAAATACATATATATGACCTATAAATACATATATATATGACATTTAAATCCACATATATATGGCATATAAATACATGTATATTGCATATAATTACATATATATGTATGGCATATAATTACATATATATATATGAATATAAGTACACATATATATGCCATAAATACATATATATGACATTTAAATACATATATATGGTATATAAATACATATACATATGACAAATACATATACATTACATATAAATGCATATATATGATCTATAAATATATATATGGCATATAAATACACATATATATGATCTATAAATACATATATATATGCATATACACATCATTATTTATGTTATACTTGAATATGCCTGGCAAAACCACAGTCCCAAGCCAAGCAGCGCCCAGCACCAACCCTGTAAAGCTGAAACCCTCCCACCCAGGCAGGACTGGGAGCTCTGCTCCCTGCAGGGATTCCCCTGCAGCCTCAGGTCTGTGTGAGCTCCAGAGCAGGCCAGGCTCCCTCCAGCACAGAGCTGCTTTAGGGCTGTTTGCAGAAAGCTCTTATAAATCATTTTCACAGAACCTCAGAACCAGTGAGGTTGGAAAAGGCTCTGAGCCTCCTTTTCTCCAGGCTGAACATTTTGGGGGTTATTTTCAGCTTCAGGGGTGTGTTACATTTGTAAGGGTGAGGCTTTTCTGCTTCAAGGCAGCAGAAAGGGCTCAGCAGAGCTGCCCTGAGCAGCCCACAGACAGAACAAACCCCAAACAGCTTCCCCCTGACAGGCTCCCATCTGAATTTACTCTGTAATCCTGTGACGCTCACTTCAGGCTGCAGGGAAATAAACTGGGGGAAAAGCAGGGGGCACGTGGCACATCCCTGATCCCAGGAAACCAAAGTGCCAGGGACAATCTCCAGCCAAAGAGCTGATTGCCAGGGCAGGAAGGGCAGCACAGGAACGCAAACCCACTGGGCAGGTGAGCAGCTGGGCTGAATTTCACCCAAACCCCCCCGGGATCACCCACGGCCAGCAGGACAAGCTGGGCACAAAGCTGGGCACAAAGCTGGGCACAAAGCTGGGCACAAAGCCCCAGGGCAGCAGGCAGAGGGACCAGGGCACCCCAGGGCAGCCAAAGGGACCCATTTCCCTGGGATCTCTGCAGAGGAGGCCCCAGCTGGCTCTGACTCATGGGGGAACTCCCTTCTCATCTCTTCTGACACAGAAACCACGAGCTGGAGCTCCTCACACTGGAGCAGGAGCTCTGTCCCACACAGCTCTGGGCTTCAGGGAGAGGACCAGTGACAGAAGGAGAGGAAAGCTGCACCAGGGAAGATTGAGTGTCACAGACATCTTTTATGGAAAATCCTTTCCTCAGGATTTTTCCTCCTGAGAAGCCTCAGGAACAAAATGTAAACAATGATTATCTGCTGCTGTGGAATGCAACAGGTGCATCTGGGATTGGTCTCATGTGGTTGTTTCTAATTAATGGCCAATCACAGTCAGCTGGCTCAGACAGAGAGCCCAAGACACAAACCTTTGTTATCATTCTTTCCTTTCTATTCTCAGCTACCCTTCTGATGAAACTTTTCCTTCTATTCTTTTAGTATAGTTTTAATGTAATATATATAATAAAATAATAAATCAAGCCTTCTGAAACATGGAGTCAGATCCTCATCTCTTCCCTCATCCTAAGACCCCAAGACCCCTGCGAACACTGTCACAATTGAAGTTGGATATTAAGGAAAAAAATTCATTTAAAAGCTTGTAAAGCACTGGCACAGGCTGCCCCAGGAGCTGATGGAGTCACCCATCCCTGGCAGTGCCCACAGAAATGTGAGAATCTGCTCTGCAGGCTCAGTGGTGAACAGTGGTGGTGCTGGGCTCACAGTTGGACTTGATGATCTTAAAGGTCTTTTCCAGCCTGAATGATTCCATAATTCTGTGTTTTCTGCCCTGTCACATCCTTCCCCAGCTCCAGCCAGAACCCTGGGGTGCAAACTTCAACCAGCAGCATTCATTTCAGCAAAACTGAATATCAAAAGTCTCAGTGCACCAAAGCTCCCACAGCAGCAGAGTGCTCAGAGCAGAGCCTAAACAAGCAACGAGCCACCAAAAAGATCAACTCCTTTTAAAGTAAATACAATTATCAGCAACTGGTGCACCCGGGCAGCCGCAGCCTCCTTGCCCAGCTGGTTTCCCAGCCCGTATCCTGTTTGGCAACCCCATTTTGCAGCCTTACACAAATGCAAAGCTTTTTCACTTCCCTCCCTGCCCTGGCTGCTGCCAGCAGGGCCTCCAAGGCAGCCCCACTGTGTTTGTCCCAGTCAGGAGGGGATTTTTCTGAAGAAAACAGGAGGAGGCTCCTCGCTGGTGGTTTTTGTTTTCTCAGTGCTTACCCAAATCCTGTGCTTTCCTCAGCAATGTCTTCTCCTTGCAATCACATGATTTCAGGAGCTGGGACTTTTAAATGGTCAAAAAGTGAATTAAGCACTTTGAAGGCAACTTTAGAGCTTGCAGGGTTTGGCCTTTGCTACACAGGACAAGGCTGCCCTGAAGAGGGGCCACGTCTGAGGCCTCTGGTGCAGCTGGGTGGGAATTTTGGGGCAAGAAGGTTTGTTTTCTAGGGAAAACCCCCTTACTGCCAGCTTATTGCAGGCCTCCTCCCAAAGGAAAGGTAAATCCTGGCAGGTTCCTGCAGGGCAAAGCAGCCAGATGTGCTTCAGCACTCAGGGCTTGAACCTCAGAGGCTGTAACTCAATCCAGATCCTATAGGTAGAACCAGAAGTTCCCCTTGGGGGGGCTTTAATGTGAATTTAAACCAAATCAGAGCCCTAGAAATTCCTTTGTTCTGGATGAAAGAGCTCTCTAAGCACTTCATTTTGGCCCTGTTTAATTCCTTTTGCTCTCCAGCAGGGCATCCCCATCCATGCTGGTTCCCCTCCCTTTCCCAGCTGAGGTTAAGCTGACCCAGGTTTGGGGGTGTTCACAGGGGTCTCAGGTTGAGAGATGAGGATCTGACTCCATGTTTCAGAAGGCTGATTTATTATTTTATGATATATATTACATTAAAACTATACTAAAAGAATAGAAGAAAGGATTTCATCAGAAGGCTGGCTAAGAATAGAACAGGAAAGAATGATAAGGCTTGTGTCTTCGACAGAGAGTCTGAGCCAGCTGACTGTGATTGGTCATTAATTAGAAACAACCACATGAGACCAATCACAGATGCACCTGTTGCATTCCACAGCAGCAGATAACCATTGTTTACATTTTGTTCCTGAGGTCTCTCAGCTTCTCAGGAGGAAAAATCCTAAGGAAAGGATTTTCCATAAAAGATGTCCATAAAAACCCAGGTTTGCTTTCCTGCCACAGCCACTGCAGAGTTATCTCCCCCTGGATGCTCATCCTGAGCCCCCAACACAATTCCCTCTGGACAGCACCGAGCCCCAATTGCAGCTTCTGCCCCTGCCCAAAATCCTGGGGTGCTCTCCCAGCACTGGCTGAGGTGAGCTGCTGCTGCAGCCCCCCATCCTCATCCTCACCTCAGCCTCACCTGCCCCTCCTGTGCTGCCCAGCAAGAGCAGGGACATCACTGACCGTGTGCATTTACCCTGGCACAGTGGCCAGCCCATGGGCACAATGTCACCGTCACCAGCCCATGGGCACAGGTGTCACTGTCACCAGCCCATGGGCACAGGTGTCACTGTCACCAGCCCATGGGCACAATGTCACTGTCACCTCAGGGCATGTGGGATCTCCCTGCTGGTCCCCAGCCAGTGGCACAGTGGGGACAGCCCTGCCCTGACACAGCCCCAGCTGGCACAGCTGTGTCCCTCTTGGCCTGGGAAGGCTGTGGGGGCTTCAGCATCCCTGGCTCTGGTTCTGCACATGGCAGGGGGGAGGAGAAGGACACAGCTCCTCATTTAACCAGTAAAGAATGCTCAGGGTGTCCTGGCTGCAGTGACCAGGCTGGGTGGTGGCAGTGAGGGGACAGAGGTACCCTGAACAGGGAACAGCCCCATGTGCAGCCCCAGGCCCTCCTCATCCTCCCAGGGCCAGGCAGGAGGAAGAGGAGGCTGCCCCAGGGGAGCCCCCTGGGAGGGCTTGGTCAAAATCTTGGAAGGGGCAACAGGTACCCCATCACTCCCCACTGCAGAAAGGCAAAGCAACCCCGAGTTTGGCCCTCACCAGGCAGGTCCCAGTGCTTCCAGCAAGGCTCCAGCAGCACCCTGGGGCTGCCAGGGCTGCTCCCAGCTCAGCTGGGGTCACCTCTGTGCCATGGTCCAGCAGTGGGATGGGACCAGCACCCCCAGCCCTGAGCGCAGGAGAAACCCCATGTGCATTCAGGATGGGGATGAGCTCCAGCAGAGGGCACAGGGACACCCAGGGAAGGTGCAGGAGGAGGTTTGCAGCTGTAATTTCCTGCTGGAACCCTGAGCTCTGGCTCTAGGATCTGCTCCTAATTCCCCACCAGCAGCGAGAATCTGCATTAACAAAGAATGGGCTGGTCATGCTCCTTACAAGCACAAATCCATCTCAGAAAGTCATAAGGAAATCACCTTAAATCCCTGCAAGCTCAAAACCATTTTCCTCTAAGGAATAGGGACCATATTCCCAAAAACTCCTTTAAACCAAACATGTCTGGAATGGAAGGATTTTCTTGCTCCAACTGAGGAGAAACAACAGGGTTTGGAGGGTGCTTAGGGTGGGTTTGGGGGGAAACTGAGGCACGAGGATGGGCCCTTGCCAGCTGGCTGGAGGAGGTGCAGGAGGAGATAAAGAGTGATAAAGTTCTGGAATGTTCTGCCCAGGGAGGTGGTGGAGTCCCCATCCCTGGGTGTGTTTAACAAAGCCTGGATGTGGCACTGGGGGCCCGGGTTGAGTTGAGGGGTTGGGGCTGGGCTGGACTCGATCTTTAAGGTTTGTTCCAACCCAGTGATTCTGTGGGAAAGCAGGAGTTTCTTTGACATCCCCTGGGTTCCAATCTCACTGGTTTTCTTGGCTCATCATCTTTCAGTTGGCTGGGCTTGGAAAGGCTGGTACCCCCTTGGGGCAGGGAGGTGCTGGGCCAAATGAACATTGTGACCTTCTGGGGGTAAACTGAGGTGCAAAGCAGCCACTGATCACCCCACTTCCAGCAGAAATGGATTTGGGATGGTTTATGCTGGTTTTGGGGGGACTGACCCCAACAGGGCCACAAGGCAGCTCAGCATGGAGCTGAGCACAGCCCAGTGGGGCAGATTTCTATGAATATGGAAGGTTTAAACTGAAATTTGTGCCTGGGCCATCCAAGGACACCTTTTCACAGAAACCCATCTGTAAATATTTATCCTGCTCCCAGTTCCATCAGTGAGCTGCCCTGGAGGTGCTGGCAGACTCCGGAGGCCTCGTGCCAGGACAGGAGCTTTAAGAATTGCTTTTGTTTGTGCTCAGAGCAGGAAAAGCCACCAAGGTCCTGCTTGCTGGGTCACAGGGGTTGTGGCCTTTTCAGTTTCCAGCCTCTGCTCCCTGCAGGTCACCGTGATGATTGACTGAGCTGCAGATTTCCCCATGTCAATTTTCCAGCTGGTTTGGGTGCAAAATGAACCTGAAAATGCAGCTCATCCCCTCCAACACTGCAGAACTGATTTGGTGATTTGGGGTGTGAGCTGTTGGGGCTGGAGGAGCAGGGAATGAGTGGATTGAAAACTGGGGAGTGGTTGGGTGGTGACAGGTGGCACAAAGTTTAGTTGGCAGTGGCTGATTCTGCATCCCAGGGGTCAATCCTGGGAATCCTGGCTCCAATCCTAATTAACATTTAGTGCTCTGGGTGAGGGGGCAGAGTGTCCCTTTGACACTTTTTGCTGTTGCACCAAAGTGGGAGGGATGTGCAATGTGCCAGAGGGACCTGGACAGGCTGGGAGGGGGAGGCAGGAATTTTATAAAGCTCAACAGTGAGGAAATAAAAAATTCTGCTTCAGAGAGGGACCAGGAAAAGGCAGGAAAGAACCTGGGGGTCCTGCAGGACACTGAGCTGAACATGAGCCACCAACAAAGGTGACAATGGCACCCTGAGCTGGCAGGGGCTGCCTGAGGGAGGTGATGTCCCATCCTTGGAGATGCTCAAAAGCCACCTGGATGTGACAATCCTCTCTGGCTGACCCTGCTTGAGCAGGAGTTTGCATTGGGTGGCCTCATGAGGTCCCTTCCACCTCCACAGCTCTGTGGAGCAGGAATAAAACTTTCCCAAGAGCTCTCAGGCAGGGCAGCATAATAAAACAATAAAAAAAAAAAAGAAAAAAATTTAAAAAACAAAATTAAAAAACCAAAATAAACAAAATTTTAAAAAAACAAAAAACCCAAAATAAAAAAATAAAAAAAAAATTAAAAAACAAAATAAAAAACAAAAAAATAAAAACCAAAATAAAAACACAAAATTAAAAAAAAAAAAAAACAAAATAAAAAACAAAATTAAAAAAAAAACAAAATAAATAAAACAAATAAAAAACAAAAAATTTAGAAATAAAAGTAAATAAAAGTAAAGTAAATAAAAAACCAGTCTTTTCAAAGAGCCCCCAGGCAGGGCAGCATCCCGTGTGTGCAGCCAGCCTGGTGTTATATATACATATATACATTATGCTCTTTTCTGACCTAGAGATGGGCAACTGAGAGACATTTCTAAACCAGTATTTCTTATCTCAAAGTTTACATACAGATACACACCATATAAACCTCCTGTCAAACTTTAAAAATGTTCTACAGATTCATTTCCCAGAGCCCGGGCTGGGTTTTGGGAGGGCACCTCCATCCCTGGGTGGGTTTTGGGAGGGCACCTCCATCCCTGGGTGGGTTTTGGGAGGGCACCTCCATCCCTGGGTGAGTTTTGCCAGGGCACCTCCATCCCTGGGTGAGTTTTGCCATCCCTGCCCTGCTGAGCCTCGGCCAGCTCAGCAACAGGAAGCTCCTCTGCAAGTCACCACCTAAATATGAGGGCAAAAGGCCACGGTTCCTGCTGGGCAGGAGTGTCTGGGCTGCCCACACGCCCAGGCTGGCACCGCTGGCATCCCACAGCCCGGCCCTGAGCATCCCCAGCCCCAGGGCAGCAGCTGGAGCCTCCTCCCGCAGTGACCGCGGGTCTGGCATCACGAAAGCCCTCCCAGGGCTCATTATCGGTGTTAATATGCAAATTAGCTGATGTTTCTGGGCAGGAGGGGTTGTGGGAAAGCCAGGGAATGTGCACAAGGAAGCATTTGCAGCTGTAATTTCCTGCTGGAACCCTGATCTCCGGCTCTGGGATCTGCTCTGATTCGCCACCGGCAGTGAGAATCTGGATTAACAAGGAATGGGCTGGTCATGCTCCTTACAAACACAAATCCATCTCAGAAAGCCATAAGGAAATCACCTTACAAGCTCAAAACTATTTTCCTCTAAGGAATAGGGAACATATTCCCAAAAACTCCTTTAAACCAAACATGTCTGGAATGGAAGGATTTTCCTGGAGTTTCTGCCCCAGCTGAGGGAAACAACAGGGTTTGGAGGGTGCTTGGGGTAGGATTTGGGATTTAAATGTAGCCTGAGCTAGCACTGCTTGCAGGACTGCAGATTTGCTTTAATTCCTTGTTCTTTGCCATGCCTGGGAGCAATTCTGGGTTTCAGAGCTGCCTGTGCCAAGGGAATCCCTAAAGAACAGTTGGTTTAGAGTCAAAAGGTGACTGCTGGCCTGCAGAAGTGTTTAGTACCAAAATCATTAGAGTTATGCTCCCTGGTGGAATAAAAAGGGATTATCCAGATTCAGCTCCTCCCCATCTCTTGCTCAGCTGAATGTTGACATTTGAGGTTCAATTTGTTTGCTGCCACTTTGGCAAACGTGGCCACAGGGACGGAAACTTTCCCCACAGATATGTACAAATGTCCTCTTATTTATTCATCAATCACTAATCCAAAAGTATTTCCTCACCTCAGAAAGGGCCCAGACCCCAGGTGCAGTTTGCTGGGGACAGGATTTATCCAACAGGAGGGTTCTGACAGGGAACAGCACCTGAGCCTGCCAGGTGCATCAGAGACACAAATTCAGCTTCACAGCAGCCCCAGTGAGGCAGGCAGGTGGGGATTAATCAAGGAATTGATTAGTACAGAGAAGCCACGTTAGAAAACAAATCTGCCATCAGTCACTTCTGCCCTGCCCTCCATAGCAGGATAATCAGGTTTTTTGTGGAGTTACATTAGAGCAGCCCCCAAACCCAAAATGGGGCACTGGTAACAAAAGCCTTGATGAAAATCCCAACATTGCCCAGCTTCTCTTGGGAGATGAGGAATTGCTTCCTCTATCCCCTCACTCACAAGAGCATCCACAGAATCCCAGAGCAAAGCCAGGGCTCTGTGCCCAGCTCTGCTGATGCAAAAAGCAAATCCCAGCTGCTCTGCCAACTGCAGGTTTTCCATTGGCAGAGGCAAGGTGGGAAGGATAATTCAGATTTGAGGGGTGGAGAGGTGAAATGTGGATCCTGTGTCATGCTCACGGGTTGAGTTTAGAGGAAATCCTAAAAATCAACCTCTACTTCCTTGCCTGGGGAGCATTTCCTCTCTCTATCTCTGTTCTAGCCCTCATTTCATCCCTTCTCTCCCAGTTTGGGTCAGTACAGCCTCAGCTGCTCTGGGTGGCCCAGGGACAGCCAGGGATCTGAACATGGGGATTTTCCCTTGTGTGGGTGCTGGGTTCACACCTGCACAGACCCTGATCCTGGGGGCAGAGCCTTGCCCTGAGCTCAGCCTGAGCTGCCCTGGCCCAGCCCCAGCCGTGCCCTGGCTCCTGTCCCTGTGCCAGGGCAGAGCTCAGTGCCTGCCCCTCCTCTTCCTCTCATGAGGAAATTCCAGCTGTGCTGAGTCTCCCCTCAGCTGCTCCTCACAGAGGTCCTCCCAAAAACCTTTCCAACTCTTTTGGACACTCTCTGATGTTTCAACATCTTTCTTACAATATTTTAAAATCTTTCCTCTCCTGTGGTGCCCCAAAGTGCCCCCAGCACTGGAGGTGAGGCTGCCCCAGCCCAGAGCACAATTGTGCCCCAAAGGAAGGAGGAAGGGCAGCACAGGAGCTGCTCCCAGCACTCAGTGCTGAGGGAGGAGATCAAAGAGCTGATCTTGGCTCCACAGTGCCTGCACCAGCAGCTGGGGGGGCTGGCTGGGGGCACAGCATCCCCCAGGCTCTCCCTGCACTGAGGGCACTCAGGCTGTGCCAGGCTGGCAGCAGGGCACGGGGTGAGGAGTGAGGCTGGCACTGCTGGCAGGGACCCTCTGCCCCTCTTTGGGAGGCAGATTTTCAGCCCAGCTCTGAAACACCTCCCTGGCCTCTTCACAGCCTCAGCCTCACCTGTGGCTGGTCCTGAAATCACATTGTGGTTGTGTTTCGGCACTTGGAATTACACCCTGGCCCCTGTGCCCACTGCTGCTCACTGTGGCACATCCCAGCACCTCCCAAAAATGCTCAGGGCCTGTGGGATTGGGACTCTCAGCTTGCCCAGGGATGAGGGACACATTCCCAGCACGGAACAGCCTCAGGGCATCTCACACTGCCCTCAGTGTATTCAGACAGAGGCACCTTTGCTCTCTCCTGGTTTGGGCAGCCAGAGGTACCCAAAATGAACCTGCCCCTTCCTTGTGCTCCTGGCTGTGGTGACAGAACGCGTCTGGAAGAGCCCAGGAGGTGCTGAGAGCCCCTCTGTCCCCAGCAGAAGGTGACACAAGGTGACAGAAGGTGGCTGGATCAGCTCAGGATGTGCTGAGGGCTCCTCTGTCCCCAGCACAAGGTGGCAGAACATGGCTGGGGCAGCCCAGGGAGTGCTGAGGGTCCCTCTGTCCCCAGCAGGGCTCCTGCAGCACGGTGGCATTTCCTCAGTGCAGCTTCAACCCCACTTTGGTAAATTTGGGAGCCCAGAGGCTCAGGAAATGCTGATTATTGAAAAGGACAGTGGCTCCTCACACAGGCAGCCTTTAACCCTTTGCTTGCCTCTGTCTTTTACCGCCCTTCCAAAAATGAACCTTTCTAAATCAAGGATTTTTTCACAATGTTTTGTTGCTGTTTCTGGCACCATCATCCACAAAGCTGCAGAATCCCAGCCCACAGCACAGAGCTGGCAACAAGTGGGTCCTTGCTTTTCTACCCAAAACTGTGACAGCAACCAGCTCAGGGTGACAAAAATCCCCAAATAAAGCCCCATGGGCTTTATTTCCCTCCCACAGCCATAGTCTGGCTCCAATGGCTACTCTGTACAAAGCAACCTTTAATAGATTCAGTAATTTATTAATGAAAGGGGCAGAGGATCTGTACTCTGAGTGAGAGGAAGGGTTTTGAATAGCAAGATGAAAACACCTAGGAATTACCGCAGAATTTGAAATGGGATTTAACTTAACAAGGAAAAGCAGAAAGAAAGTTACTTTTTGTTTAACTTGGAGGGGAATCCCCAAACCATTAGCCACAAACTTGGGAAGCAGCAGCAGCAATGCCCCATCCCTGGCAGTGCCCAAGGCCAGGCTGGGCAGGGCTGAGAGCAGCCAGGACAGTGGGAGGTGTCCCTGCCATGGCAGGGGTGGAACAGGAACTTTAAGGTCCCTTCTAACCCAAACCAGTCAGGAATTCTGTGATTTTATAATGAGAGAATTTATAATTAGAATTTTATAATCAGAGCTGATCTGGATGTGAAGGGCAAGAATCAGGACCCACATCCAGCCCTCCAGCTCTGAGCAGGACAGAGATTTCCCCACCCTTTATGTAAAACCCTTCCCCTATTGCAGCCCTTACAAACCCCAGCAGTGCTGGGGTGACTCCATGGAAATCTTTGCCTTTAGAAATTATTCCTGTTGAGGCAGAATGGGGATAAATCCCACACAGAGCCCCAGGGGACACTTACCTGCCCTCCACGATGCCAGGCTGAGGCAGAGCAGCAGCAGCTCCTCAGAGTGCCCAGGCAGGAAGGGATGGGCAGGAGGAGCTCTGGGGCTGAGCAGGGGATGGCAGAGCTCAGCACTCAAACTGCAGGCAGTAAAAACAGCAGCTGGATTTTGCTCAAAATGCCCCAAAAGCAGGAGCCTCTGGGCCTGGAGACACCACGAGCTGAGGATGGAGGTGAAGGGGTTGTTTGGTTCTGCTGAGAGCAGGGTCCAGCCACAGAGGAGGGAAACAGAGCTCAGCAGGGCTGGGGTGACATCAGATGTGATATCACTTCCTAAAGTGCAGAATTGCTGCCATCTCATCACAGGGGTTCCATACTCTTGTCTCCTTATCGCAAAAGTTTCACACTTGGTGTTTCTCATAGGCAATTCCTCAGAGCACTGACTCTTCTTCACAACTCACTCCAGCTGCCTTTTCAAGGCCACCCCACTCTTTTATAGCATCTTCTTCTCATTGTTTACAGCTGTGCCCTGTTAAAGTCAGGCCTGCTCCTAATCTCTGATAATTGGCCCAGCTGCAGCTCCTTAGGGGTGAGATTTATCTTTATTTTCTTACATTCTCCCCCTACACACCATCAGGTGTGCTGGCCACTCAGGGTTGCCAGGTGCTGCAGACACCAATAAATGTGAGCAGCTGTGCCCTCCAGGGCAGAATTTGACACCCACAGGGGTTTAGAGCACTCTGGCTCGACCTCAGCTGCAGTGGGTGCAGTTTGCTCAGGAGAAGCTGCAGTGGTGGCACCATGAGCTGTGGGTGCAGGGCTGGGTCTCCAGGTCATGCCAAATGCCCCAAACAGCCCCATGTGGTGGGTCAGAAAATGGGGATTTCTGAAAATGCCTTCCCAGGCCAAAGGAAATCCCAAGAGGGCTTTGCTGAGGTGTTCAGAAGGTGATCTCCAGTGTCTGGACTCCAGCAGATCCAAATCCAACCTGTGAAACTGCTTCACCTTCACTGAGCCCAGCTCTGCTGTGCAAGGCAGGACACATCCACAGCTGAGGGTGAGAGCCCAGAGAGGGAAATCCCAGTGCTCCATCCTGGTGAGCTCTTTGGCTCCTGATGGAAACAGTCCCTGCAGGAAGGGTAATCCATGGATGGCCCAAATTTGATCATTCAAAGCCTCCCTGAGCAGCTCCAGGGCAAGCAGGGCTTTCACTGACTCATGTGAAAGGGCTGCAAACTGAAATTCAAGCTAAAAAGGAAGTTTCTGACAAAAGTGTGGTTTGGGGTGCAGCCCACAGAGTCTATTTTGAGCAGAGCCAACGGCCCCCACAGCCTCATGCCCCAGCTGAAGGCACAGGAGATGACTTCCCCTGTCCCTCTCAGGGACAGCTGCACGTCATGACCTGCACATCCATGGAATGCTGGCTCTTTGGCTTTTTGGGGTATTTTGGGGCATGTGTCTTCTTTTGGAGCAAATATCCAGATCAGTGCAGTGAGCTGGGATATTTGGTGCAAAACTGTGCTGGTTTGGGGTCAGAGGCACTGCTGGTTACAGCCCATGAGGAGGACTTTGGGAATTCCTGTCCACAGGCATTCCTTGTGTGTTGGGACAGCACAGCACAGCCTCTCCCTGCAGAGGAGGCTCCTGCAGGGGAAATGTGTGCCCAGGGGTGCTGAGGGGTGCAGAGCCAGGCCCCAGGCCCTCAGGGGGCTGAGGGGACAGACAGGAGCCCCCTGGGCACCCCTGGTGTGTCCCCTCACCCTGGACCATTGGGCAGCCCCAGTGCCAAGGGGAGGGTGAGTCCCTACAGGGTCTGGAGCAGTTTTGGGTTTCGGCACTCCCCAGGGCTCTGGGGTCCACACCACTGCAGGCTGGGGGTCCTGAGCTCTCCATCATCACCTGCTCACACCCCAGGGTACATTCCCTGGGCAGGACTCTCTCCAACAGAGCTGCAGAGTGACCTGAATATTAAAAATCCCAAACCAAACCCACAGCCACCCAAAACCAGGCTCTGGTTGGCAGTCCTGAGTTCCTCTACATCAAGGATGAGAACATGAACATTTGTGCTGTAAATGCAGCTTTTATCCATTCTGGATCACCCCCAGATTCCAGCCAACACCTGCCCTGGGTCCCAGCTGGGAAAGGCAAACCCAGAGAGACCCAAGGGCTGAGTGAGAACAGAGACAGGCTGAGTCCTGTGTATGCAAAAGAGTTTATTGGCAGTAAACAATTTTATATTTACAGGGATAAATCCAGCATGTGATCATCAGGGCAAGGCAGTGCTGGCCCTTCACCCTTCCTAAAGGTGCATCTCTGTCAGTCTGTCTGTCCTGCTGAGGCTGGGAGCCCAGCATGGTCCCTACCCTGCCCCACTGCAGGAATTCATCCAAACCCTTTTTCCACAGCCAGAGCTCCCAAACTCACCCAGGCTCTGGCAGAAGAGCAGGGAGAA
Source organism: Ammospiza nelsoni (assembly GCF_027579445.1). NCBI lineage: Eukaryota > Metazoa > Chordata > Aves > Passeriformes > Passerellidae > Ammospiza > Ammospiza nelsoni. Next base: position 2,470,216 of record NC_080652.1, on the reverse strand, counting down.
CATCCCCCAGACACACCCAGCTCCAGGGAAGCAAACTCCCCCAGCACACAGAACATTTCCTGAGCATTTTCCCTCCTGACATCTCCCTCTGCTGCTGTCACTGGTACCTGCATGGGTCAGGACAGTATCCCAGAGCTGAGGCACAATTTCAGTTTTTATGCTGAATTTCACATTTTTTAAATGCAATTTCACAGAGTTTATGCTTTGAAAAGTGCAGAAACTGTTCACAGCTATTTTTGCCTCCTTTTTCAAAACCATCTCAACACAAGGCATGAACTTCTAGGTGGAAACTTCATCTCCTCTAGGTGAAAGCAGAGATTTACATCCAGGTCACTGATCCAGCCTGCCTGGGAGAGAGGATTGGGAACTCCCAGCCCTGCGTGACTGAACAAACACAGCATCAGCCACCAGGAACCATTTGCAAACAACTGAGCAGCAGACAAATGTGCAAATGTATCTGGTGGCTACTTTTGGGTAATGAATGCATAATCTATTCCTATTCCCCTTCCTATCTGCTTCTGGATAATGTGTCTGGGAGCCTGAGTCAGGCTCACAAATGGCTGGCAACGAGGAAAACAGGCTGTGTTTGAGCCAAACATTATGTTCAGCAAATAAGGAGCAGTTTTGCCATGGGCAGCTGCTGTTGGAACCCAGTGTCAGAATCTCAGAATCCTTCCATGCTCCACAATTCCAGCTCTGTGGGCTGCTGACTTTTGCCTCTAAAATCTGATTTTATGCCTGAACAGCAGAGTCTGAAGAGCAGGATTGTATTCCTTCCCCACCTATCTGCTCATTAGAAAGTGGCTCTCACATTTATTTGCCTCAGCTGCTGGGAAGGCTCCAAAAATGCTAATTGCAAGGCCATTGCAGTAAATTGCATTTGATGACATAACTCTGAGTCACTGGCTCAGGACATTTTCCCTCCTCTTCCCTGGAGCAACCCATTTAGCGAAGGTGAGGAAAAGCAGAGAATAACTGGCAGGCTCTTGGTGCATGAGGCTAACAGGGGGCATTCCCAAAGGGCTGTGACTTCTGGGTGTCCCAGGGGAGGCAGCATTCCCAAAGTCACTTCTGGGTGTCCCAGGGGAGGCAGATCCTCCTGGGAGCGGTGACAAACTGGGCACTGAAGGTTTTCCAGCCACTTTGGGAAATGCTGCACAGTCCTGGAGAGTGAGAAGAGGAGCCTGAAACCACTGGAAGCCTTCCCAGGGCTGCCCATGCAGGAGCAAATCCCACTTTTCCCCTGGGAAATCTGCTCTCCATCCACTCAGCCCTTGGGGGAGAAGAAAGCAAAGTCACTTGGTGGTGATGGGTGACAGAACCGCTGTCTCAGCTCAGGCCATCCCCTGCTCCTGGTGGCTCCTCCGCGGGCAGGGATGATTCCCTGAGGAAGGGGCTCCTTCCCCTCAGCAGATCCCTGCAGGATGGATGGATGCTGTCCCTGTGGAGGTGCTGCAGCCCCTGGGGGGGCTGTCTGAGGCTCTGCAGCCTCCCCACGGCCCCTGGATCCCACTCAGGCTTTGCGGATGATCCTGCCCGGCTTCCTCCAGTCGCGGCAGCGCTCCCGGCGCGCTGAGTGCACCAGGGGCCGGGAGAAACTGCACGGGGCTGTCCTGGGGCTGCTGCTGCTGCTGCTGCTCGGGAACACAGCAAGGAGACATGGTTACTGCTGGGGAACACAGCAACAACACACGGTTACTGCTCGGGAACACAGCAAAGAACACAGGGTTACTGCCTGGGGCACAGCTGCACCCAGTGGGGCTCCTAAAGGACAGGTGTTGGGGAAGATGAAACAGGAAAGCCTTATAAATATGATTGCCTGGAAAAAGATTTTGAGAATATGAAAACTATAAGTGAGATTGAAATGAAAGCAAGCTTTGAGATCCCTCAGTTACTGAACAACTGGAAAACAATGGTGTGGCCAGCTGAAGGTGATCCCTTTTTGATGGAACAACACCCTCTGCTTGCAGACAGGCCCAAGGGTCAGAGCAGACCCTGCAGCTTGGCAGGAGGGGCCCAAAGAGGAGTTTTTAGGGTTTAAAATGTAACACAGGATGGTAATGTAATGATTCTTATAGGCTGTATGTAAATGCTATAGGATTTGTATCTTGTATTAGATTGGTTAGTGAGAATTAGAATATTCAACACAGAAGAAGATTTATTGTATTGTAATGAAAACTTCAAGCTCTTACCCCTTTACTCTGTTACGCTTTTGCTCTCTCACCCTCTCACCCTCTCTCCCCTCTCTTCTCTCAGTCCTGCTCTGAGCTGTGTTTGGCAGCTCCCAGCAGGGCCCTGCACCCAGGCCCTTTGCAATGAACCCCAAGTTCCAGCCCTGGCTCCAGAGATCTCTGGTCTCCATCCATCCCCACTGTCCTACCCCAATGCTCCCACAGACAGGGAATTCTGGTTCAGTGCTGCTGCTGCCGAGGGATGCAGAGCTGGATCCTGCCCTGTGGCTCAGGGGGGCAGAGTCGGGGCTGAGCCTGTCCCAGGGCTGTGCCCCTGCTGGCTGAGGGGAACCTGCCCTGTCCCAGCTGCTGGAGGGCTCGGAAAGAGCTGCTGAATACAGGAGCAGCTCAGAACCCCATAAACAGAACCCCGAAAATCCCAAAAACAGAACCCCAAAAACCCCCTAAACAAAACCCCATAAACCCCACAAAACAAAACACCATAAACCCCAGAGCCCCTCTGCCTGGGGGCCACTGAAACCAACCCCCTTCAAAGCCTGCAGTATCTTTGAGCAGCTTTCCTTAAAACCACTAAACCAAACCATGCACTCCTGGCATTTCTTTGGGATTTTTGCCGTCCTGGGTTCCCTCAGGGGTGATCCTGGGGGTGACCAGCATCCCATGAGCCAAGCACACCCCATGCAAAGGAGACAGTGCCCCAGAGCTGGCCCAGCTGCAGGAGCAGTGGGGTTGTGTTCCCCTGGAGCCCCTCTGGGACAGCTGAACACTCAGCCCCACCTGCCCAGGACATTTCTCCTCTCCCTGGGCACCGCGTCCAGACTTTCCTCCCTCCTGGATAATTCAGGCTCATTTTCACACTGAATTTGCAAAGCTGCCAAAAGGCTGGCCCAGCAGACATGCACCTTGTGCTGCCAGGGCACAGCAGGCTCTGTAGGAATTTGGGGTGACAGTCACTCAGGGTGAAGCACAGCCCCTCCCCATCCCTGCCAGGAGGGCTGATTGTCAGAACTCAGCACATCCCTCTGGGTGTCCAGAGTTGCTGAGGACCCCATCAGGAGGCTCAGAGACCCTGGCACAGAGCCCGGAACACCTGGGGATTTGATTGTGACCCCTGGAGCAAGTTACCAGCTTTGTATGAGGACATGAAAGTCACACAGGTTTGAATGGTGTAATAATAAAATGATGACAGGGTGAGAATGTAGATTTTAGGATTTTTGGTATGGGGGTTATGGGGACAAGATGGAGGAATCTGGGCGTGTCCAGCCTTTCTCCTTCTTCTTCTTCTTGTTCTCCATTTTCTGCAGTGCTGTTGGCACTTTGGGATGGGTTTAGAGTAGAAGCTCACTGTCTAACACAGGTGATGGGTATTGAGAATTAAGTGTAAATATGTTATAGGTAGTTTGTAGTATAAAAGGACAGCACAGAGTGCCTGTGGCTGCCCTGCTGAGCAGATCTCGGCTGGGCAGAAAGAAAATTTTGTAGATAAGAACTAATAAACAACCTCAAGACTGAAAAGGGAAGAGTCCAGATTCGTTCTTCAGTTGCACGGGCTGAAGCAGAGACACCCTGCACATCTGGGGCAGCAATTATCAAACAAAAACCCGAGACATGGTGATCCGTGGTGAGCAGAGACCTCTCCCCTTTCTGGATCCCGCTCAGTCACTGTCCTGTGATCCCCAGTGGCTCCATCAACAAACATTGTCCAGAGGAGCCACAGAGCTGCTCCAGGGCTGGAGCCAGCCTGGGAGAGCTGGGGGTGCTCACCTGGAGAGGAGAAGCTCCAGGGAGAGCTCAGAGCCCCTGCCAGGGCCTGAAGGGGCTCCAGGAGAGCTGGGGAGGGACTGGGGACAAGGGGTGGAGGGACAGGACTCAGGGAATGGCTCCCACTGCCAGAGGGCAGGGATGGATGGGATATTGGGAATTGGGAATTGTTCCCTGTGAGGGTGGGCAGGCCCTGGCACAGGGTGCCCAGAGCAGCTGTGGCTGCCCCTGGATCCCTGGCAGTGCCCAAGGCCAGGCTGGACACTGGGGCTTGGAGAAACCTGAGTGAGAGGAATAGCAGATTTGTCTTTCCAAACAAGCTGTGGGTCTGCTGGTAGATAAAACCAGCACTGGGAGATAAAAGAAACATTGGGAAGGATTCCACTGATTGATGAATGGAAAAAGATATTTGCTTTTACAAATAAACTTTGGGTTTGCTGATAAACGAAATTAGACATTTAGAGATGAAAGAAACAATGGGGAAGAAAAACCCCTAAATTCAGTAAGAATTAAAAATTAAAAGGGAGGGTTATACATTACAGGGGAATCTTTGATATCAGGTGTGTCAGCCTGTACCTCTCAAGTACCTCAGCCAATGGGAAAAAAACCCTAAATTCCATAAGAATTAAAAGGGAGGGTTATACATTGGAGGGAAATCTTTGGTATCAGGTGTTTTGGGAAGTCTGTACCTCTCAAGCACCTCAGCCAATGGGGAAAGAGAGAAGGGAAACGTGGCTGGAAATTGGGATAAAAAGGAGGCTGCGACCTCCGAAAATGTGAGAGACCCCAGGGAATGCCCCATGGCCTCTCCCTTTATTGGAATAAAGTAAAAGGACTCCTCTGTCTCCATTTTGGACATAAACCTCTGGTGTTAGTGGATTCATTTTCTTAACACGAGTGACCCCGTGGGGACAGTGAAATTGTCTTTGTGGTCCCTCACAGTCCGGGGCTCTGGGCTGGGCTCCCCCTGCCCACAGGGCCTGGGGAAAGGGGAGCAGGAGCTCAGGGCTGGGGGAAAGGGGAGCAGGAGCTCAGGGAAAGGGGAGCAGGAGCTCAGGGCTGGGGGAAAGGGGAGCAGGAGCTCAGGGAAAGGGGGAAAGGGGAGCAGGAGCTCAGGGAAAGGGGAGCAGGAGCTCAGGGAAAGGGGGAAAGGGGAGCAGGAGCTCAGGGAAAGGGGAAAGGGGAGCAGGAGCTCAGGGAAAGGGGAAAGGGGAGCAGGAGCTCAGGGAAAGGGGAGCAGGAGCTCAGGGAAAGGGGGAAAGGGGAGCAGGAGCTCAGGGAAAGGGGAAAGGGGAGCAGGAGCTCAGGGAAAGGGGAAAGGGGAGCAGGAGCTCAGGCCCAGGGAAAGGGGAGCAGGAGCTCAGGGAAAGGGGAAAGGGGAGCAGGAGCTCAGGGAAAGGGGAGCAGGAGCTCAGGGAAAGGGGAGCCGGAGCTCGGGCCCAGGGCTGTGAATGGAGCGGGGCGGGGGAGCCGCCAGCCACGCCGGGAGCGGAGGAGGCCGAGCTGTGGCAAAGCTGTGAATGTGAGAAAAAGCTGCTCACAACAGAGCCTGTTACTATTCAACAGCCACCAAAGGAGGGAGAGCCCTGAAATCTGCCTGGGCTGAGGCTACACTGGAGAGAGAGCACCCTCCTGTCCTAATTAGCTCGCTGTTTATAACTGAATTTCCTAATTGGTTTGGATATTAATTACCTTTACCAGTGGCAGGAATGGAGGCTCAGCTCCCAGCGCTGGCCCAGCTCCAGGCTGTGCTGGAAGCAGAGCCCTCACACCCTGCTCATCCAGGGAGCTCTGCCCTGCTCTCACCTCAGGGTTCAGCCCTTACAGGAAGGTTTTGGGTGGCTGCATTGGCAGTGTCTGCAAATCCTTCCTAAAATCCTGTAACCCTCGAGTCCCAGAGCACAGCAGCCCCTGGTTGTCCCTCTCCTGGCTGGAGATGGCACCTGCTGTGGGAACCTTTAAAATTAGAGGGTTTTAGGAAAATTGTAAAAGGTAGGCTTTAGAAATAGTAGAAATGTAGAGTTAAGCAGTAGCTATAAGATTTGGTAGTAAAATATTCTATGAGAAAGTAAGGACAAATAAAATAATTATTTGTGTATTAACACTTGAGATAACATTGAGTTCTTTGTCTGCTGCTGGGGATGTGAGCTGATGGCATCTTCCCATTGTCATACCCATGTAATGAGACTGATGCTGGAAAATAAAACAGCTTGAGACACGTCCCACAGTAGCCCCATCCTGTTGGTGATTTGCACACAGACCCCCTCAACAATACACTGCCACTGCCATCAGTTCAGAGCACCTCACATTATTGCAGCAGGAGAGAGCTGCAATGTGAGCCCAAGCTACACCAGAACCAGCAAGGACAGCCTGACACGGGACAATCTTAATTCCTCTAAAAGGATCCCAATTCCTCCTGTGACTCTGCAGTTCTCTAGGTCACAAAGCTTCACCTGCTTGTGGTGCAACCTGTGAATCATCCAGGTGATCCACACAGACCTGCTGGCTCTGCTTTGCAAGCAGAGCCTGGAAAAGCCTGGAAGAGCCTGGAAAACCCCCTCTGCTTGGGGAGAGGGCTGTGACAGCAGGGTGGGCTGCACACCCAGCTGGGATGGAGAGGGCTGGGATGGCTCCAGGACGGCTCCAGGATGGGGAGCCTTGCACAGATCATCCAGCTTGGTCCCACATCCCAAAGGTGAAGTGGCAGCTCTTGGGGATTTTTGGTTTTGATAGGGCACCTAATTCTCTTTAAAAACCCCAGTCCTGATACATTATCCTGGCTGCTGGATCCAGGTTGTTTGGTGGCTCTGAGTAACCCAAATTACTCCATTAAGTTTTCTCTCTGGCATCAGGGTGTCCCCGAGCTCAGTGCAAGTTGTGTCCCAGTTCCTCCCTGCACTCTGCCTTGGAGACAGCGAGGAAATCTGCCTCTCTGACCTCGATCAGAACCCAGCCAGCCCCATCCCTTTCAAGCTATTTCTGTGCTGTCTCCACCCATGGCAGTGCTCCCCATGCTGATCATTTCACTTGCACAAGGTGCAGCTGAGCTCTGCTGGCCTGGAGATCCAGCCAGGGATGGTGTTCCTGAATTGTGGAAATCCAGAGAGAGATGGTGTTCCTGATCTGTGGAGATCCAGCCAGGGATGGCATTCCTGAGCTGTGGAGATCCAGCCAGGGATGGTGTTCCTGATCTGTGGAGATCCAGCCAGGGATGGTGTTCCTGAGCTGTGGGGATCAAGCCAGGGATGGCGTTCCTGAGCTCTGGATGAAGGGGCTGGAAGCTGCCGATTTCCAGCCAGCCATGGGTGCATCCTCACCCTTTCTTTCTCACCTCATTCTTTCTCTGGGGTTTCATGGATGGAGCCACCTCTGGGGGTGTTTGTGCAGCACAGGCACAGCAGGGCTGGAACTGGGGCTGGGAATGATGCACATCACAGGATTAGGATCAGGACTGAGCTGACAGCTCTGTGCACTCGAGCTGCAGCAGCCAGACCTGGAGCAAACTGGGTCACAGGCTCATTTTTAGATCCAAAGCTCTGAGAGGTCCGTGTGCCATGGCCTGAGATCTGGCAGGAAGTGGATTTGGGGGTGTGATTCCCTAATCCCAGGGCTGATGGAAGATAAGGAATATCTGTATCCAGATAGTCTTCCTGATAAGACCCCAATGAAGCTGATTACAACCCCAAACGCTGTTACATGTAAATAACGTTTGCAGGAGCAGATCTGAATTTTAAAAATATGCAGCATTTTTCATTAATCGCCCTTATTTCTCCAGCTCATTTTTGTTGTTGTTGGGCAGAAAACAAGGGATTGGTGTAGTGGGCACAGCCCAGTGAGTGGGAGGAGACAGAGAGATAGTGACATGCACGGTAGTGGTTTAACATGAAATACTCTGATTGCAGTCTCTGGAGCTTTGTGCCTCATTGATGAATATCATGCATGAAGTGTAGCTCCTTGTGCTACCCACATTTTTCTCTTCCAGGTCTGATGATTGGGAACCTGAGTCACAGCAAATATGCTGAGTTACAGCATATTTCCAGTGAAAAAAATCTAAAAAAAAAAAAAAAAAAAACCAAAAAAACCAAAAAAACACCAAACAGGGAAAGGACAGGCAGGCGTGTTTATCTGCAAGGGTGTCAAATGCACGGGATGCTCAGACAATGCAGGCTTAGAGGATTAACAGACCTTAATCCCCCTCAGTGCATAATGCCCGGCAGATGAGACAGACACACAGACACATCTCTCAGGACCGGTGGATGCACACAAAAACAATCTCCCCATGCAAGCATCCCCTTTGGGAACAGCAGCTCACCTGGAGGACCACACGGGACCCGCCTGCTTCTTGGGCTTGGCCATCTGCTTCTGGTACTCCATCCAGCCGCTCACCAGCTCGTGCAGGATCATCACGTAGAGGAGGAAGATGAGAATCCTGGGATCCATGCGCGGCACCTCGGGGTCTGCTCCATTGGGCACCGGTGACATCGGCTCGGGGGCAGCCGCTGGTGCTGCGGGAGCCGCGGGGTGCGAGGGAGGCTGCGGGAGCGGCTGGGCTCGGTGCGGAGCGAGGAAATCCCCGCGGATCAGAGCCCGGCGCTGGGCTGGGTCACAGCCAGCCCCCGGAGCCCCCCTGGCTGCCCGCTGGGGCCGCAGCGCTCCGCTGGAGGAGGAGGAGCAGCAGCAACAGCAGCAGGAGAGGAGCAGGAGAATGAGCAGGAGCAGAGCTGGAGCAGGAGAATGAGCAGCAGCAGAGCTGGAGCAGGAGCAGCAGCAGAGCTGGAGCAGCAGCACCAACAACAGCAGGGGCAGAGCAGGAGCAGCAGGAGAAGGAGCAGAGCAGGGGCAGAGAAGGAGCAGGAGCAGAGCAGGAGAAGGAGCAGCAGCAGGACCAGAACAGGAGCAGCAACAGCTGGAGCAGGAGCAGGAGCAACAGCAGCAGCAGGAGAAGAGCAGGAGCAGCAGGAGAAGAGCAGGAGCAGCAGGAGAAGCGCAGGAGCAGGAGCAGAGCAGGATCAGAGTAGGGGCAGGAGCAGAGCAGGAGCAGCGGCAGAAGCAGGAGATGGAGCAGAAGCAGCAGCAAGAGAAGCAGCAGCAGGAGCAGGGGCAGCAGGAGAAGGAGCAGAGCAGGAGCAGCTGCCCCTCTGGGGCTGCAGGGGAGCCGGGGCTGCCGTGCCCAGCAGCATCAGGAGCAGGAGAAGGAGCAGAGCAGGAGCAGGAGTACTGTCTGCTGCAAAGAATAAATCAAACCCTGGGCACTGCCTGGGGATGCTCCGAGCTGGCTCTTCCCAGTGCCTCAGGATTTGGGGCTGCACTGAGCTGATATTCAGGAGTGTTACTGAGAATTTTGCAGCTAAGAATTTTTTCTCCTACTGTTCTCTCACTCTCTTATTTTATTTTCCTTGCTGTTATCCCTTACCTGAACGTTCAGCTGCTGTTTTTCCGGTGTGAGGCTGCTCTGATGTGCAGGAAAGCTGTGGCCACAGCCCCCAGGCTACCCAAAGCACAGCTCCTCTCCCAGCCCCTCGAGCTCCTTCCCTTGGAGTGGAGGATCCAGCTGAGATCACCAGATCACAGAATCCCAGACTGGTTTGGATTGGAAGAGACCATAAAACTCATCTCATTCCATCCCTCCCACTGTCCCAGGTGCTCCCAGCCCTGCCCAGCCTGGCCTTGGGCACTGCCAGGGATCCAGGGGCAGCCACAGCTGCTCTGGGCACCCTGTGCCAGGGCCTGCCCACCCTGAGAAGCCCTCAGCATCTCCCTTTTTTCCTCAATGGACACAATGCAATACTTGTGCCATTTCTAGCAGGACAAAAGCACAAAGTGTCTTGCTATGACACTTGTATGAACAAAAAAAAAAAAGCTCTCCCAGGAATTGTTTTTAAAACCACCTTAGTCAAAATTCACCTTCTTCCAGAGCAATACTTCCATAAGTGAAACAATAAACCCTCAATAACTATTCATGGTTATCCAGAACCAGACCTGTGCCAAATGGAGCTGTGGGGCTGCAGAAAAGATGCCCAGAGGAGGGGCAAACCAAGGGACCCCCAGGATGCCCATCCCACAGCTCCCACACAGACAGGGAGAGCTGGGCAGTGCAGTTCAGGTGTGACAAACACATCACAACCCTCCTGTGACCGTGCTCACAGGGGTCTCAGGATGAGGAAGAGATGAGGATCTGACTCCATGTTTCAGAAGGCTGATTATTTTATTATATATATTACATTAAAACTACACTAAAAGAATAGAAGAAAGGATTTCATCAGAAGGCTGGCTAAGAATAGAAAGGAAAGATCACAAAGGTTTGTGGCTCGGACTCTGTCTGAGCCAGCTGACTGTGATTGGCCATTAATTAGAAACAACCACATGAGACCAATCACAGATGCACCTGTTGCATTCCACAGCAGCAGATAATCATTGTTTCCATTTTGTTCCTGAGGCATCTCAGCTTCTCAGGAGGAAAAATCCTAAGGAAAGGATTTTTCATAAAAGATGTCTATGACACCCTCCCACCATAAACTCACCATGGGGAAGGTGCTGCCCGCCCAGCCCAGCTCACCTCACCCACCTGAGCCAGAGAAACTTTTGCCCTTGGGTGTGTAAGCATAGACAAGTGTGCAGCAGCCAGGGCTTTGTTAATTTTCTATTAAATAGCAATTCAACACACATTAGGGAATGATAATTCCATGCTAGATCTGCACATGAAATCAACCCCAGGGTCCCCAGACACCTCCAGGTGCTGTGGGACTTTCCCTCAGGCAGCTCATGAGCAGCCCAGAAGTGCTGAGTAAAGGGAGGAGAGGAGCTCCGGGAGGGAGTGAGCAAGTGAATGAAAGCAGCCAGGACTGGAGGTGTTGGAGCAGCTCTGAAAATGGGAATATTTAAGGTTCTCCATGAAGGGATAGTGGAGCTGCTGCCATGGCAACAGAGAGAGCTGCCAGGCTGTGGGTGATGGGTTCCCATGTATGGCAGAGTCAGACATGGAGAGGGGGGGACACCAAGGACAACACTGATATTTTATACACGTGCAATTTTTGATGAGTAAACCCAACGTGACTCCTTTGTTCCAGGGGAGAGAAGCTTCTCCCACAGGGAGAGACATTACCAGGGCAGGAGCAGCAGAGTAACTCCTAACAACTCACTCAGCTCTGTAAGAGATGCTCCAACAGCTGAACAGAAATACTACTTAATACTACATAAGGCAGAAAAGCCAACCATTCGTGAGCTGAGAGCACAGCAGCTGATTTCCAAACTGTGACTAGCCATGAGCAGTAAGTTCTTGGACAAATGAGTAAAAAAATATTTACATTCTAGAGAGATTAAAGCCCAGTTTGGGAGGGCAGGGTGCTGCTGAGGGACCCCTGTGGTGGCCATGGGCTACAGGGGGTACAGAACACCCCTCACATCAGTGGGGAGCCCTGGCCTGTTGGTGTTTCCTCTCTGCCTGAAGGGGATTTAGATGAGATATTGGGAATTAGGAATTGTTCCCTGGCAGGGTGGGCAGGCCCTGGCACAGGGTGCCCAGAGCAGCTGTGGCTGCCCCTGGATCCCTGGCAGTGCCCAAGGCCAGGCTGGGCAGGGCTGGGAGCAGCCTGGGACAGTGGGAGGTGTCCCTGCCATGGCAGGGGTGGGATGGGATGAGCTTTAAGGTTCCTTTTAACCCAAACCAGTCTGGGATTCTGGGATTCCACAAGTTCAGCCCAAGGGCAGAGCCTCGGTGTTCTGAAGTCTGGTGGGAGCAGAAGCCCCTGTGAGGACCCTTCATGTGTCCAACACTGCCAGCAGAGCCCAGCAGGTGTCTGCAGGCTCCCTGTGGATACCTAAGGGTTGGGAGCAATTAACAGCTGGGCTCTTGCCCTGTTTGATAATCATCTGTTCCCAGAGATAAGCCAATAAAATGTATATTCAGCGTTATCACACAACACAGGCACCAAACAGAGCTCACTTGCAGAGCCTGGAGCTGCTCCCCAGCCCTGCAAAGGGCTCTGGTGGAGAGCAGCACTCCTCACCCTGTCCCTGTCCCTGCTGCTCTCACACAGCCCCTCAGCAATGACAACCCCTGGGAGAGGCACTGGGACAGGAGAGAACTCCCCAGCTTGAATGAGAGGGAAGCAGGACCAGAGCGAAATAGGAGCTGCTCTGAGCCAGGTCACACAAGCTTTTGGAGGTCTATTTTACACTTCAGATAGTTCAGCTACTTTAGAAGGCATAAAATCAGCAGGATGGCTTCTGTGGCAGTGTTGGAAACACAGAGGTTTTAATAAAAGGCAAAATAACAAACTCTTTATAGGGAAAAACTGATTTAGGTGCAAGTGGCCCTCCTGATAAAACACCTCACAAAAGCCATTGGTTTCTTTGTTCTCTTCTTTTTGTAATAAATTGCCCAGGTGGGACTTTTTTGCTCCTGTCCAATTGGCCATCCTTACATTTGAGGTGAAGCCCCCCAGGTCCTATAAGATGCTTTTTTCACCTAATCCAGGAGAGAAACTTCTGGGCTGTTTTCCTTTTTAAGAGGACAAAGGAAAGTTTTGTCACTCCCTCAACAAGGAGCACATTCCTACATCAGAGGGGCTGGAACTCAGGCAGGTTTGGAGAGCAGGGAATTAAATCAAACTTTGGGAAACAAAAACAAAGCATTGTGCCCCAGCTCTGGTGGGGCACAAAGCCAAGCAGAGAAGGTTGAAGCAGGCACAGCAGGGATGCAGCTGAGCCCTGAGCAATGACAACACCTCATTCCTAAGCAGCAGCAAGGACAGGTTGGAAATTCCTTTGTAAAACCAGGCTGGACATGAGGCCAAGCTGCTTTGTCCATGGCTCAGTCCAGCTGGTTGGGCTGAATTAAACCCCAGAATAATTCACCAGCCCTTGCAAGCCCAGTTGCTGAGCATTCCCACTGCTTGGGCTGGGGAACAGGACTGTGTCCCTGTCTTGGTTTGGAAAGACAGGAGTCTGCTAAGGAAGGCAGGAGCCTCCCCTGAAATGGAGAATATAAACCCTCCCCACCACTCTGAATTGCTATAAATTTTAAATTAAGGGGCTCTCAGGCAAAAATATGGGAGCAGGAAATAACAGTTCTTTCATAGGGAAGGAAAAAAATAAAAGGATAAAACAAACAATGCAGTGCACTGAACAACACTGCCAGAGTCAGAGCCCAACCTGACACCCTGTGGGTCAGGGTGTTGGTGGCAGTGCCATTGGAAATGTGGCTGCAGCCCTCCTGCAGTGTCAGGGGTGGTTCTGCTGGAGCAAGGGGATCCTGTAGAGAAGGATGTATTCTTCCTCTGAAGATCCAGTGGAAGGAGAGGCAGCTGCTGTTCCTCTGGGGAATCCAGTGGAGAAGCCGTGCTGGTGTCTCAAACCTCTGGATTATATCTGGGTAGCAATGCTTGGCTCCTCCCTCTGGGCGGGGCATCTCCCAATGGGATGTTACCGTTCTTATCAGCCATGCAGTGACGTTCAATAGCTGTTATCAGCAATGTCCCCTCCCGAGGGAGGTGTGATTGTGGTCACTCAAAGAGAGAGATAAAACAAACTGCCCACTTGACAAAGGTAATCTACCATACAGATGGTAATGGAAAACATCTTGCATTGCAATCTGGAACAGTCCCTCTGCTCCCCAGGGCCCATTTCCCTCAGTTTGGTATCAATCCAAGCCTCTTTACTCCTCAAGAGATTTTAACAACCAGAGGTGGAGGTGCCAGTTAATATTTATATTCACTGCAGCCCCAAGGGCACCTGCAGCACCAACAATCACATTCCTCCAGGCTCCTGGGAAGCATCCAGCATCCCATTGTTCCTCCTGGAATGTGGTGTGGCTGAGTAACAAAGGGCAAATCCACCTTTCTGAAGCTCACCATCGACCCAGAACTCTCACAGCCCCCAAGGTGCATCACAAAAAGCCAGCAACAACTGGTTTGTTACAGTAAATCAGGCTTGACCTAAACCTTGCTGCAATTTTTGGCTTTTTAGAAGGAATTCCTGAGTTTCACTGCAAAGACAATGATCTGCATTTCCCTTTTGAGGCCCAAAGGCTGCAGGATCCCTCCAGCTACCAGGGCAGACAAGATTTGGAAACACCAAACCTCCCATACAGAGGTCAAACTGAAACATCAGGACAAGGAGCTCTTGCAAGAGACCATGAGGTCATGCCCCAAAATTCCTGTGTCATCCAAAAGGTCCAGTGACCCCCCCAGGCAGAGCCAGGCCACAAACACCAGCAAGTGCAAGTGCCTCTGCTTAGACACAGCCCTGGCCAAGGTGCACTGGGGGTCCTGGTGTCCCCTGGTGTCCCCAAATCCCCCAGCAGGGCCCTGTTGGTTGCAGGTTCTTTCCTGCACCTCCACAGCCAAAGCCCATGAATGTTGTCCTGCTGGGTATAGGTGAGGTAGAAAACTGATTCCCTTCCTTGCCCTCTGGCTGCCCTTCAAGGAACCACCTGGAAAAATCCCTCTGGAATTCTGGGATTATTCAGAGACCTTGGTGCTGGTTTGGAGAAGGTGGGCTGGGAACAAACCTGTCTGTGACCCATTGGAGCAGATGTTTTGTTGTTTGTGGCACCCAGGCTTGGTTTCACAAGTCCCTGGTGACACCTTGACCAAGGTGTGAGCTCAGGGCAATAAAAGAATAAGGCACTGCAGCCTCAGCTCTGTCTCTGCTCTCTCAGCACACCAGGGACAGAGAGGAGAGTGGACACAACCTGCCAGAGCAGCTCTCAGCCTGCAGAGCAGAGAGGAAAATGGAGTTTCAGAGTTAAAAAGAACAAGGGGCTCTGCAGAATGTGTCAGCTCCTTCCACAGGCTCCCATGAGTCAATAATTAACAGAAGAAAGAACAGATGCTATGAGACACGTTTCTTCTGAGGGTATTTACTTGCTTCTACCTACAACTGTGCCTGAAAAAGTGGTAATATGAAACTGCATTCCTAATCACTGGGTTGTTTTGGATCAGATTGGTAATGATTCATTACCAGGGTTTGGTACACATTTCCCCACTTCTTTGTTCTGTTAACCCTCATCAGGCAAGTCAGCTTTGGCACAGCAAACTGATGCTGGCCTGAGGGGAAAAAATTAATATTAAAACTACAATAACAATTGTCTCCTGAGTCCTGAACTGGTTTTTATGACAATAGCACAAGAACCAGCACGGTTTATTCTGGCTCAAGCTGGAGGGCTGGTTACAGGAATTACAAATATTACAGGAATATCTGAGGGTGTGAGACCCTGGCACAGGGTGCCCAGAGCAGCTGTGGCTGCCCCTGGATCCCTGGCAGTGCCCAAGGCCAGGCTGGGCAGGGCTGGGAGCAGCCTGGGACAGTGGGAGGTGTCCCTGCCATGGCAGGGGTGGGATGGGATGGGATGGGATGGGATGGGATGGGATGGGATGGGATGGGATGGGATGGGATGGGATGGGATGGGATGGGATGGGCTTTAAGGTCCCTTCCAACCCAAACCCTGCTGATTCTTTCTCCCTTTCCTGCCACAGAATGACATTCACCAAGCTGTTGAAGGACAGACCCCAGTTCTCACTCCTGGGCTGCTCTCTCCAGCACAGCAGATGTGAGGCTGTGAGATGTGAGCATCTCCCAGGGATGATTTTCCCCTTTCCTGGGCCCAGGCCCTGCTGAGGAGGAGAAGCAGAGCTCAGACTCAGCCCAAGGCAGCTCTGTCAGCCCAGCTGAGACACCTTTGCCCCTTGTGCAATTGTTTTACTAGAAAAGGAAGCAGGTTTCACTGCCTCCAGGTGTGCAGCCTCATCCTTCTCCTCAAACTCCCCTGGCAGGTCCAGCAGGCTGAAATCCACCCACTCAGATGGTTCAGCTGCTTTGGTGAATTCTCCTTCAGCTGCACTGACCTTGTTATCTTTGCTGTGGGCTCCCTGTGCTGCTGGACTCTCCTCAATTTGCTGATGGTCATTTCTGCACCACAGAGGGCAAGAACAGGGAAGGGCTTGGGAAAGAGCAGGGAATGCAGAGGATGCCCATGGACTGTGTGATGTGTCTCAGCACTGAGTGGCCAGGGTGGAGCTGCCCTCAATCCAGGTTTTACACCCACCTGAAGCTCTAAGATGCTGATTTTCCCTTTGTTTTTAATGCTGAGCTTGGCTCTGGTGGAAGGGGAGTGCTGGCAAGGACACCCAGAGCATGCCTGGGGTTCAGAGCCACAGAGAAGGAGCTCGGTCCTTGTTAACAAAACAGCCTGGAGGGGAAATTAAGGTGAGAAAGGCAAGTGGAGAGAGCAGGAGGTCACAGAAGGATCTGCCAGAACTGCAAGGACAGAAAGTGCAGAAATACTTCTTCCTCCTGCAAAGCTGCTCCAGCAAGATTCTCATCCACAGGCACATCTGGAGGAACAGTGGCATTTGTGTGCCAGGACAGGTCACATTGCTGTACAAAAGGGAACAGAGAGTTCTGACATCTGTGTGCCACCCATCAAAACTGGAATAAAGGCTGAAGAGCCCTGTGTGCTCTGCCTCTGCCCCCAGAGAGACTCAAACACCAGGCCCAGGTGTGGCACAGCCCTGCCCCACACAGCCCTGCTGCTGGGCACCTCCAAACACTCCTGAGACAGCCCCAGCCTGAGAAGAGCTCAAACAGCATTTAGAGCAGATAGAAACACCTGTAATGCACCTACAGGCAAAATCAAGGATGTTCTCTACCCTCAAATGGCTGAATTATACTGAAAAAGTAATTAAATAACTAAGAAACAATTACCTCTCTCCCAGCTGAAACCAGGACAGGAGTTAAGAAGATTTTTCATGTCACTTCATTTTCTGGGCTAGATGCAGTTCTGCCAAAGTTGAAGACAGACATTCATCCAAGGAGCTGGACAAGGGGAACTTCTCCTCCTTTACAGGGGAAGTCACAAACCAAATTCCCCACCATGTACAACTCATCAGAATTAACCTCAAGGAGATTGCAAAGCCTGAATCCTGTAGCAGCACTGCCAGAAAGGTCCCTTGGAGGGAGATCACTCAGTTTTCTGCAGTGCAGCATCTGCTCTAGCCTTTATCAGCCACTCCTTTCAACGTCCATCTTCCCTCCAGCCACCTGCACCACTCCCATTCATTGTTCCCAAGCATTTTCCAGTGGGTGCAGTGCCCACAGCACCAGGACAGGGTGTTGTGCCCAGGAGCAGATGCTCTGGAGCATTCAGAGGTGTGAGGATGCCTGACAATGGCTTCAGTTGTTATCCTGTAAATCACAGCCCAGCTGAGCCTGAAGAGCCTCACTGAGCTCCTCTGATCCCTCAGGAAAACCCACAGACCTGAATTGTTTGTAAAAACTCTCTCTGCAGTCAGGCTCAGTGGGTTTGGAGAGAACTCATGGTTTGTTCGTGCCACAGGGATCCCACCCGTGCTGCAAGGACAAACTGTCCCCTGAGTGTGAGCAGGGAGCGATTCCAGCTCCGGGAGGATCTCAGGGCAGGCAAGGCTGCACCACCCTCTAGTGCACACCCACAGCAGTGCCTGTGCTCAAAGGATGGGAAAAATTCCTAATCCAGCCCGGCTGAGCCTCCCGGAGCTGGGCTGGCACCAGCCGTGAAACAGCAGCTGGGAGCAAAGGGAGAGAGCTCCTCTGAGAGGGAACCCCAGGGCAGAACCAAGGGCTGGCCTGGCCTTGGCACGGGGAAAAGCCACTGCCCTGCACCCCAGCACTGTGCACATGCAGCACCCTGCACCCAGAGCCCTGGCAGCCCAGATCCCTGGGACCTTACACCCTCAGATCCCTGGAATCCCAGACCCCACACCCTCAGATCCCTGGAATCCCAGACCCTACACATCTAGCAATCTGCAACCCATATCCCTGTATTCCTTGGAATTCCAGACCTAGCACATCCAGCACTCCATACTCCTGGAACCCTGGTAGCCCAGATCCCTGCACCCCACACCCTCAGATCCCTGGAATCCCAGGCCCTGCACATCCAGCACCCTGCATCCCACACCCCTGGACCCCTGGAATCCCAGACTTTGAATATTCAGCACCCTGCACCTCATCCCCTCTACCCCAGGAATCCCAGACCCTGCACATCTAGCACCCTGCACCCCATACTCTGTATCCTTGGAATTCCAGACTCTGCACATCCAGCAATCTGCATCCCTGGGATCCCTGTAACCTGAATCCCTGACACCCCAGCACCCTGCACCCCACACCCCTAGATGCCTGGCAGCTCAGATCCCTGGAATTCCAGACCCTGCACATCCAGCACCCTGCACCCCACACTCCTGATCCCTGTCGGCCAAGACCCTGGAATCCCAGGCCCTGGACCCCATATGTATCCCCAGAATTCCAGACTCTGCACATCCAGCACCCTGCACCCCCTATCCCTGTATCCCCAGACTCTGCACATCCTGCACCCCAGACTCCAGGATCCCTGGCAGCCCAGATCCCTGGAATCCCAGATCCTGCACCCCATATCCCTGTATCCCCAGAATTCCAGACTTTGCACATCAAGCACCTTGCACCTCATACCTGTATCCCTGCAATTCCAGGCTCTGCACATCCAGCACCCTGCACCCCACACTCCTGGACCCATGGGATGCCAGACCCTGCACCCCACACCCCTGGATCCCTGGCAGCCCAAATCCCTGGAATCCCAGATCCTGCACCCCATATTCCTGTACCCCTGGAATTCCAGACTCTGCACATCCAGTACCCTGCACCCCATATCCCTGTATCCCCAGACCCTGCACATCCTGCACCCCACACTCTTGGACCCCTGGAATCCCAGACCATGAACATCCAGCACCCTGCACCCCATACCCCACACTCCTGGATCCCCAGCAGCCCAGATCCCTGGAATCCCAGGTCCTGCACCCCACACCCCTGGATCCCTGGAATCCCAGACCCTGAACCACATATCCCTGAACCCCTGGAATCCCAGATCCTGCACCCCACACCCCTGGATCCCTGGAATCCCAGATCCTGCACCCCCTATCACTGTATCCCCAGAATTCCAGACTCTGCACATCCAGTACCCTGTACCCCATACCCCATATCCCTGGCAGCCCAGATCCCTGGAATTCCAGACTCTGCACCCCATATCCCTGTATCCCTGGAATCCCAGATCCTGCACCCCACACCTCTGTACCATTGGAATCCCAGACCCTGCACCCCATATCCCTGTATCCCTGGAATCCCAGATCCTGCACCCCACACCCCTGTACCATTGGAATCCCAGACCCTGCACCCCATATCCCTGTATCCCCAGAATTCCAGACTCTGCACATCCAGCATCCTGAACCCCATATCCCTGTATCCCTGGAATTTCAGACCCTGCACCCCACACCCCTGAAACCCTGGAATCCCAGCCCCTGCACCCCATATTCCTGTATCCATGGAATCCCAGCCCCTGCACCCTCAAATCCCTAGAATCCCAGACCCCATACCCCCTGTACCCCTGGAATCCCAGCCCCTGCAGCCCATATCCCTGTACCCTGGAATCCCAGCCCCTGCAGCCCAGTGCAGCCAGCTCAGCTCCTGCCATGCAGGGTTCACCTGCACAACAGGGCTCTGTGTCATTCCTGGCACAGGAGTGAAACTTTTCTCATCTCAAAACATGGAAGAGTTTCACTACCAAAACAGGCAAGCAGGAAGAGATGTTCACTACTAACATTGTTTTCTGGAATTATGTCTCCTTGAGCAGCAGCAGACTGGCAGCCACTTCCCCTCAGCTGCCCAGCTCTCCCCTCCTCAGCCAAACTTGCCACAAGCACTGGGAATGGCCAGTTCATATTCTGGGATTCAGTTTCTTCATGGATGTAAAAAACTGGGAAAAATCACCATTGTGTGTGACAGTTCTGCAGGTACAGGCCTTTGTACCAAGCAGGAAAAAAATAATCATCCTGGATGACAAATTCCTGCTGCAAGAGAGCACAATGTTAGACTTGGGACATGGGGAACCTCAAGTGACCAAAAGAATCCCCAAAACAATCCTAAAATTACCTCCAAGTCTGAGCAGAACATGGGCCTGAGCAGGTTCATGGCCAAGGTTTGGCAGCAGTGTGGGATGTTATTTGGTCTAAGTTACCAGGACAGTTTAAACAGTTTGAAACCAAAACTCTGCAGGAAATTGTTACACCCAGCTGCTGTTTCAAATAAATCCAGTATCAGGAAATTGTTACACCAGGTGCTCTTTCCAACAAATCCAGTATCAGAACTGCTGAGAGGCTCCCAAAAGCAGCCCTGACCTGGGAGCTGCAGTGGAAACAAGAGAACACAGGAAATGTGGGGTACAGGACAGTGCCCCTGAGTCAAACACAAACACCTCCCACCTTTCCTGTTCCTGCACCAAAGGAGAAATAAAGCACCAAGGTGGTTAAAGGAGGGTGTCACTGCCCTCACACAGCATTTCTGAGCTCAGGAGGAAGAAACCACACAGAGGGGGAGGGAGCAGCACTGGGGAGGGAGTTCCACCCCTCCACTTAACTACTGTGTTTGTTTGGGTGTTTTGGACACAGCTTCAGGAAACAGAGGAGTCTCCTGAGCGTGACTTGGCACTCAGAGCTCCAGTCCCAGGAAACAAGAGCTGATGGGGGAAAGAAGGAAGGTTTAGGTTGGGTATGAGGATAAGGTTCTTTCCTCAGAGGGTGGCTGGGCACTGAACAGGGCCCTGCACACTCCAGCTGAGGCAGAAGCAAAAGCAGAAGTGGAACAGAAACAGTGACACAAGGGAGCCATGAAGGACAGGCCTACCAGCCTGGAGGAGAGAAGCTCTGGGTGCCCCAAGTGCAACCTGCCAGGGCCTGAAGGGAGCCTTCAAGGAAAGGGGAGAGACTCTGTACAAGGGCCTGGAATGCCAGGAAACAGGGAATGGCTCCCACAGCCAGAGGGCAGCGATGGATGGATATTGGGAATTGTTCCCTGGCAGGGTGGGCAGGCCCTGGCACAGGGTGCCCAGAGCAGCTGTGGCTGCCCCTGGATCCCTGGCAGTGCCCAAGGCCAGGCTGGGCAGGGCTGGGAGCACCTGGGACAGTGGGAGGTGTCCCTGCCATGGCAGGGGTGGCACTGGATGATCTGAAAGGTCCCTTCCAACACAGGAAATTTCTGTGATTCTATTTTTTCACAAACTAAATATCACTGCACCTACACCCAAGCCCTGCTGTCACTGAGGAACATCCCAGCCTTGCTCTTTGTAATTGGCTCCAGGACTCACTTCAAGCTACTCCTTTGGAGGAAAGCTGGGAGGAAAGGGGAGAGTTCCATTTCTGGCTCTCTTTGTGGAAGCCCATCTGAGAAGAGGCTGCTGACTGCTGCTCAGATTGGTGGCAGCACTGGACACTTATGAGAGTGCAGCACATCTTACCATGTACCACATGAGCTGGAACCTCAGACAGGAACTGCTTTCAGTGGAGCTCATCTCCTCTGAGTCATCCTCCTCTTGAGCATCTTGTCCAGAGACCCCGAGGGGCAGACCAAGGCCTTGATCAGCCTCAAGAGCCCACAGCACCTGCTCAGCCACACCAGGGCTCCACAATCACTGAGCAGAGCTTAAAGACACAGGATGCTAAGCTTAAAAATATGCATTTTCTTCTTTTTCTTTTAAAAATGTACAGTCAGATTTCAAGTGGATCTACAAGAAGACACTCAGCTATGTTTAAGAAAAGTAAACCTTGCAATGCACTGCATACAGTTTTCTAACCAGCCAGAGCCAGTGAGCTGGGTGAACTGCAGCGAATCCTGAAGGAGCTTCAGTGGCTTTGTTTTTGTCTCCACCCCGTGGGCAGAGCCACTCAGAAGGCAGCAGAGGCTCAGCTCCTCTCCCCTCAGGCCTGCCCTGCAGCCCAGCTCAGCGTGAGGCTGGGGTGGGCACGGTGGGCAGGGGCAGCTCCATGGAGGGAGTCTCAGTCACTTCAGCCGGGCTGGGCTTGCGCAGCTCCAGCTTCTCACTGAGCTGGTTGTAAAGCTCCTTCACAGCTTCCCCACTCTGCAGGAAAGAACCAGGGACAGGCAAACAGCACAGTCACACTCCATTCCAGCCAGAGCACCAAGTGTGCTTCAGCCTGTGTGTTTAA
This sequence comes from Ammospiza nelsoni, assembly GCF_027579445.1. Classification (NCBI taxonomy): domain Eukaryota; kingdom Metazoa; phylum Chordata; class Aves; order Passeriformes; family Passerellidae; genus Ammospiza; species Ammospiza nelsoni. Next base: position 2,448,258 of record NC_080652.1, on the reverse strand, counting down.
CACAAACCAACACAGGAGGAGGAGCCACAAGGTAATTAATTAGGCCACAGCTTGGTAGCCTTGGAAAGCAGAGCTTGTGTTCCATTAAACAGTTTCTGGAAAGGCAGCTGCTTTCACTTGCAATCAGAATTCCCTTTCTCCTGCTTCCCCTCCTACCTGCTTGGTGGGCTCCAAAGCTTTCTGGAGAGACTCCAGCTTGGCTGGGGCCACTTTATGATGCAGATGCAGCAGCAGCCTGAGCACATGTCTGTGCACATTCTCCTTCCTGCAAGAGCCAATTGAAAGCACAGTAACCAAGACAAACAAACATCTTGAGAACAAGGAAGCCGGAGCAACAGAATAATTCCCCCCACCACAGGCTTTGTTATAATTATCCAAAACCCCTGAGAACTGGAGCTCCTGGAAGGAGCTATCTTAGTGTAAGCACTAACACTGCCTTAGACCTTCAAGGATTCAAGGCACTGTTCAACAGCAGTGGATTACCTGCACAACCATGAGGAGGGAGGGGGAGATTTTAAGCACAGAGTGTGTGGAGGAAGCAGCAGAAGCAGCAGCAGATGCTGCTGTGCTCCAGCAGGAATTTCAGCCACTTTTAGAGAAGCTTTCTGGAGGCTGAACTTGTCTGCAGGCCACCAGCTAAACCAGAGTGAGGGACCAGAAGTAACAACAGATTTTTGTGTGCTGCTGATAACTTCAGCTCTTTGCAGTAACTCTACACAGCCAGAGCTACTGCAAAGCCTGAAGGATATTCTCCTTTGCAACTCCACCTTAAGGATAATGAATGAAATAATTCACAGTCAAGACATATCCATTTGGCTGACAAAAACTTCATCCCAAAACATTCACCTTTCCTTAAAGGAAAACAGCATCAGGCTGATATTTCCACTGCTAGTGAAGAACTGGATGAACTATTAAACTATTGCTTAGAGCAGTAAAACTCTGTCAGGCATTCTGTGAACTCCCTCTCTCCAGTGAGAACAATCTGCTTTACCTGGAGCAGGCAGTGAGGAAGAAGCCATCAAAGAGACTGGTGCAAAACTCCTCAAGTGCAAACTCATCACTGAGAAGGGTGAGGTTACCAGTGAGCAGGTGCAGGAAAATGTCACTGAAGGCCAAGTCACTGAATGTCTCAACTATCAAACATGGAAAGGAAAGAGACACAGACTAACAAGGATGTGCCAACACCTGTCCACACAGCTCCTGTTCCTGATGAAATCCCTGCAGTGAGGTTTCATCATGGAATGGTTTGGGTTGGAAAGGATCTTAAAGCCCATCCAGTGCCACCCCTGCCATGGCAGGGACACCTCCCACTGTCCCAGGCTGCTCCAAGCCCTGCCCAGCCTGGCCTTGGGCACTGCCAGGGATCCAGGGGCAGCCACAGCTGCTCTGGGCACCCTGTGCCAGGGCCTGCCCACCCTGCCAGGGAACAATTCCTCCCCAATATCTAATGTAAGTCTACTTCCTTTCAGTCATTTTTTCTCATTTCCTTTGCTAACAGGCAGCCCAAGCAGGTGGCTTTGATCCTTCAGACATAAAAGATTAGGAGCAGATTGCTCCAGAGCTCTCCTGCAACTCATCCCAGAGGAGTCAGTGAACAAGATAATACCGGTGGAAAAATTAAGGCTGTGTTCAGCCCTATTTTGTTACTTATTTTGTTACTAATTTTTCCACCACACAAAGTCAAGTCCCAGCAACTTCTGGCCACCTGCAGTCACTGTGGGCAGCAGCAGAATTGGGGCACCTGCTCTGCTATTTTTCAGATTGATTCCAAATAGCTCTCAACTGATCTCATTGTTAATGGAGGCCTTGATGAAAGGAACCACTGACCTCAGCACTGCCCCCAAACTCTCACATCAGCAGAAAATTGCAGAACCCAAACACTCCTGCAGGGACTCACAACTAAGTCACCAGAAGAGCCAAAGGCAGAAGAACACCCTGTCCCTGGTCTGACATCCCTGTCACTCCAGGTTCAGTGGCCTCCTGAGTGTCCAGTACAAGGCAAACAGAAGACGAGACAAAAACTTACCTAGTGCTGGCAGGAGCCTCAGAAAAGCATTCTTGTTCCTCTGTTTGGTGATGTGAAGGATGTAATACAGCCCAATCTCACAAGCTATCCTGTTCTCCTGCAGGAACCTGTTATGGCACAAGCAAAGTTTATTCATCAATAAAGCAATTTTTTTTTTTAATTTTTAAGAGGCTTAAAGTACTTGTGGGATGGCTATCAAGCAGGTACAGCAGTGGCTAATTCCAAACCCACTGAAGAGCAGCTATTCAGTGAGGGAGCAGATGGATCATCCCTGTGTTCACTACCACACTCCAGAAAAACTGAACATTCAGCAAACAGCTGCATTTAACTGTCAACATTTATAATGTCTTCCTGATTAAAGTGCTGCTCAAAATGGCCTTTAGAAGAAGCCCAAATACTCAAAAATTCTACAAAATCCAATAATGTTTCAGTCTCCCAAAAGTCAAACATAACACTGTGATAGAGGAGAGCACAACTACCAGGACCCAGTATCCAGATTCTGGCACACAGACAAGAATTGTGCTAGAAATCAGAAGATCTGAACAAAAAAGAGCAAAGAGAGGTTTTCATTATCCTTTTGATGTCCCTGGAGTGACAGGTTATCAACAGACAGAGTGTGGGTGCCAAAAATGCCAACTTTATGATTTCCAATAGTGCTCTTCAACATGGGCACTCATCCAGCTGCACCCAAATATCACCCCAAACTCAGCATTCAGTGCCTGGGAAGCTGAACAGAAACACCAGAAAGTCTCATATTCAATGACAGAATAGTCCGTTATAGGACCATTATTTATGTAGATAAATTGTATTTGAGGGAGCACAAGGGAAACCTGTTTTGTTAAAGTTCAAACTCGATGGATTAGCACTGAATCTCACCCCAGGAAGCCCTGCCTTTAGCACAGGCAGTTTTCCCTGCCAGGTCTGGCTGGCTCCTGCTGCCTTGGAGCCAGAGCCTGCAGAGGGTGGGGCCAGGCACGTACTTGGTGAAAGCCTCGGGAATGGCGCTGGGGTAGGGGATTGGTCCCTTCTCCTCCGAGGGCAGCTTCTGATCCACTGTGAAGGTGTGGTCATCCACCACAAAGGACATCAGCAGGGGCAGGAACCTGGTGATCAGCTCGGCTTCCTTGGAGGGAGGGAAGGACAGAGGGAAGAGAACAAAGCCATTATCAGTCACTTCATGCCACCTGATGGTCCTGAAGCGCTGTGACAAAAGCAAGGCAGTGTGAGGAGCCTCATCCTACAGTGAGGAAAACCAGCTGACAGACATCCAATTCCAGTCAAAATTCCTGAATAATTCACTTCCACACATTCCATGGTAATTAGGAAAACTCTGCTTCATCTCACTACAGAAACACTCCTGCTCAAACCCTTTCTTTGGACAATTGTGTTGCATTTCTCCTGAGAGGCCCCTCCCAGCCCTGCTGCAGGCATGGGATGTGTTCAGGATGACATCAAACTGCTGATATCAACAATCACTGACTCCCAGCGTGGCCCAGCTTATTTGAGGTAACAAAAGCACAAATAAATCAGATTTTAAAGACTGATTGAGAGACTCCCTTTGGAAAGAAACGGAGCATTTTCCCTTATAGGTTCATAAGAGAGCACAAATGACAGCACCACCTTCAGAATTACTTGTCCCTCTCACTGCTAGTCCCAGTGCTATGCACACCCTCCCTGCGTGAATTTAAACATCCTAGCAGCCAGGAGTGGATGCATTTTAGAGACTTCAAATGTGCCCCCAGGTGTTTATAAAACATTTACTGCTTTATAGTTCAGAAGAGAAACAGCAAATTCCTCCAGAGGAACAGCCCTGCTGTGCAACAGCAGGGTTGGCCTTCCTGCCCTCAGCTGAGCCACACCAGGGATTCCTGTAACACTGGGAAAGGATTTCCAAAGCATGGAAAGATTACAGCTCAATGGGGCACTACATTAAACTGCTGTAACAGAGAGCTGGGAGGGGAAAAAACCATTTTTCTTGTCAATGAAAAGTTTCTGAACTGCTACCAGAGTTTGAGATAGTCCTGGAAATCCTGCTTTCCTCATGCAAGATGTGTTCTACAAACCCATCAGTTGTATGCAAGACTCCAGAAAAAATGAGAGAGCAATGAGAAACCAGTGGAGTATTTAACAGAGGTACAGGCTGATTTTAGAACAGTAAGGACTAGGCACCCATGGAAATAAAAAGGTAATGGAAGCTCCCAGCATGTCCAGAACAGCTGCTCTCTGACCACTGTTTTTGTCAAGAAAGCTCTGATGAGACATTTGGAGAACAAATGTTTAATCAGGAATGCAATAAAATAATAAACAAGTCTAAATTTGATTAATTGTGTTAAATTCTTAACATCAAAAGGGCTCACCATTTTTGGTTCCTTGAAGACTTGGCTGTCAATCATGTCCCAGGCCCCCTGTCCCAAAGACAGCATCCTAAGGAGCAGCAGCAGATCCGGGCTTTCCTCCAATTTTAAGGGGAGAAGAAAAACAGCTATTTTAATTTTCACATGAGATATTTATTTGGAAGAAGTGGTTTATATTCAAAGCTGTTCTGGATTAGCAGTTTTGTCCAACACTGCTAAAGGCATTCAGTTCAAGTTAATTGAAAACTGATCCTCAAATGGGCATCAAATAACTGCCACACCTCAGGGTTTGGGGAGGGTTTGTAAATTTATAATGCACCAGGAAGTTTGCAGTCATCTGAGAACATCTTTTTAAAATGTGTCCAGCCCAATTAGTGCAATAAAATGTAATGTGTGAGAGCATAAACCAAGTCACCTCAGCAGAAGAAAGGAGGAGAAAGGGTGTGTAAGAATGGATTGTTTGTGTCCCGAAACCCAAACGACTTTCAGTCTTAAACTGTCACAAGGAAGTTGCTCCATGCAAGAACATTTAATAGCTCAGGGATAAAACAGCAAGTGGCTCCCATTGTTCAGACACCTGTCAGGGTGCCCTTCTTTAACCCTTTGGCACCTCCTGCAGACTCCAACTCCACTTGCAGGAGCTGTGTTTTATCTCAGCCACCAGACCAGAGCTGTGCAAACAAACCCATGGCATTCACCATGGCAGGAGGAAGGTGCTGCTGTCAGACAGACTGATGGAGGGACAAAGCAGGGAGGCACAGATTCTACACATTATTCTGTATTTGCACAGCTGCCAGGCAGAATGAGCCATGCAAAGAATTCGTGGTCAGTCTGGAGAGTGCCAAAACGTCCAAAGAGCTCCTGCAGAGCTCTGCAGCAGGAGCTGCAAATGGACAGCAGTCATGTTTCCCTTGTTCCAACTGCCACATTTGGGAACTTAATGAGCCTTGGATGGTGCCAGTCCTTCCCTGATGGCTGTCAGTCAGCCTGGAGCATAGTCCAGGTTAGCTACACAAGCTGCAACGCTTACCCTGGGTAAGGTGTCCTGCCCAACCAGGTCCTGCAGGTGCCTTATGGTGCTCAAGGCTAAGGTGTTAATGGCAAAGGGATCACACAGGATCATTGATAAGTCCCTGAGAAGAAATAAAAACCAAACACTTATCATACATAGCCAACCACCCTATTGTACAGGTCCAAACCCAGCTGTGTGCACCTGATGAACCTTGTCCTGCCTTGTAAAAAATAACATTCATGGTGGTTTCAATATGAAAGAGCAGAAATAACAACTGCTGAAAGTCTTCTGCACTGAGATCAAGCACAAAATCCCCCACAGCCAGCTGAAGGTCTGCTGGGAGAAAGCCCACAGGTACTGGGGCTCTGGTGGTCCCAGCTCTTTGAGCTGGCAGGTTTTAACCATCTCTAGAGTGCTGAGGACAGAAAGGTCTCAGAGGCTTTTGAAAAACAACAAGTAAAAGTGAATTCTTAAGTAGTTTTAAATACAAATGGACAAATCTGAAAGTACCAGCTAAATAAAATACTAAGAGGGCAACCTTCCAGAAATGTAAGTGTACCAGATCACAGCAAGGTTTTCATTTGAAGCTAATGAAATACTTCAACTGACAAACATCACCAGCCCATTTTCTCTAGGTTTAAAGCCAGACAAGTCATTCATATTAAGTTATTCTGACTCCTTAAGAAAGACTAATGAATTTTGTTATGAGGCCACAGGGGAGACTCAAGGGTGGCAAGTGAAGCAGTGCAAGCTCTGCCACCACGATGTGCTTGGCTGTGACTCTGTAAGTGCACAGAGGGGCTGCTGGAGATTTGCTGGCTTCAGGGAAGAATTAACACCTGTCAGATGTTATGAGTGCCAGGAAGCCAATTTCAGGTTCCCAATGAACAGCCCAAGTGCCTTACCCCAACACTTGTTCTTGTCCTTTCTTCACCCCATCCAGGAATCCTTGCAATTCCCGAGCTCTCTTGTTATCCACGAACTTCTCCCGAATGCAGGCGTCGAGGCACCAGGTGAACTGCAAAATGGAGGGAGCTTTAGGAACTCATCAAACAGCAACAGAACACATGATGCCAGAGAAAACAGGCTCAGAATGACCTCAAAATATCTGCAGTTGAGATGCTTCATTAGTGCACCTAGGCACAGTACCACAGTGGTGACAAACACAGAAGTCAGAAAGGCCAACAGCCCAAAAGCAGGTTGGGAATGCCCAGGGAAGTTAACCTGGGGTCATTTTCTCACTTCCCTGGCAATTAAAGAGCAGGCATTTATTAAATCCACCACTGCCCTGCACACCTGTGGATTTACACAAGGAGGAGACTGAGAAAGAAGCAGCATCACTTAGAAGCAAAAATGTGGTTTATTTTGGCCATTGCAACACCACTCCCACTCACTAAATAAAGGACTATTCACAGTGGAGGTGTTCCTGCTTTAGAGCTGTATTACTGAACTATTTTTTAAGCAGAATACATGTAAAACTTAACAACTACTTCAGAGAAAAGGCCTTGTTCCAGGTCAGAGTGATGCTACCATGAACAAGGGGCCAGTAACAAGATGCTGCTGTGACATTATCACATCTGTCACTTCCCAATATTTGAATCGTTTTTTCATGTTTTCATTCATGGTTCATGTTTTCATTCAATATTCAATGTATTTACTGTTACAAACACAGTTTACTGACAGATAGAGCAAATCCACAACTGGGAGGGAAGCCTGGAGTAAGAACCTGGGGCCAGCTGATGTTTTTTAGTTTTGCAGCATCCACATAGAATAGATGTCAGATTAGACATTGCTGTTAACACTTCCAAAGCACCCTAAATTTGAATGATGCATGGATTATGAAATGAAAGCAAAGTGCTGGTTAACCAAGATGAAGTTTTCACCCAAAGGTCTAAGGAATGCAAGATGATGTTTAGATTCAAGGTCTGAACTCTCTTTACAGAAAGGACTCATCTTCTTTGGGCTTTTTCCAGTAAATTCTCCACAAATACCCCCATGTGACAGGTACCTTGTGGCAGGGATCAACAGTGCAGATCTCACTGATCTCCAGGTCGTGCAGGGACATGAGGAGCTCAGCCCTGAGCGTGCAGTAGTGGACGTTCCTGGTGCGCAGGAAGAGCGTCCTGAGGAACTGCAGCACCATGTCATAGAGCTTCACGTTCTTGCCAATCATCTGGGTCAGCTTCTGCACCACCTGAGCTCAGGGGAAACGAGGGCTCAGCACCACGAGGTGCTCTCATTCTACACACACACAAATGTGAATTAATTATCTGATGTGATTTACCAAGATTGAAACACAAGCAGGGACATGAGGTCCTGAAGAGGAACTGTTTACACCAAGATTTCCAGGAGCATTTGTTTGAGACATTCACCAAATCTTCAACACCCATAACCTGGTTTTGTCTCAGCCACTGGTTTCTTTTTTCTATCCTTCTGATTCTCCCCCCATCCCCTCAGGGAGTGACCAAGAGGAGGTGTGGTGCTGAGTGTCCTGCTCTGCAGTGCAAACCTGGAGTAAATTACACCAGGGCACTTACACCAAATGATTTTGAAAACAAAACAGGTCGAAACAACCTCTCATGTAATAAATGTGCTGCCCTCTCTGAAATTAAAGCTTTATCCTGCCTTAATTTAATTCAACTTTTCTGGATGCCAATTAACTACAACTTTCTACATCTTTTAAAATAAAAAAGCAACTTCAGTTAAGCTATGTCCACTAAAAAAGTTCCCAAGAAAGCAAATTTAACATATCAGCATACTCAAACTGATGTGATAAGACATGTTCAGCCTTAAGAACAGCTGAAGTGAATTAAAACCAGACTGACAAACAGAGAAAAAAATCTGCCCTTTCTTTTTTTGAAGTGCATAATCAGCTTAGAACATTAATCTTTTATTACACAACAACTAAAATAATTCCTGCTGTTTTCATCAAGATGTGTAGGAGAAAATGGCCTGGTGTTTGTTGCAAAGAGTTTGTTCAGCTAAACAACTTCAGCAGTGAAGGTGGGGAGAAGAAAGCAGCCCAGGTTATGTGATGGTTGACTGAAAGCTGATAAATTCCCCTCACACACACTGTGAGGGTTTCCTTGTCCTTACCTCTCCCTGGCGTCTCGTTTTGGGAGACGGACTGAAGAAATTTTGCAAGAAGGAAATATCATTGCTGAAGAGAATGTTCTCCTTCTCCAGGATGTACTGCTTCAGCAGGGGTGACACCTCATCCCCAAAGAGAGCCTGGTTGTCCTGCCAGATCTGTCTCTTCACCTCCACAGCACAGGCCTTGTACAGGTCCTTATCAGCCATCACCAGCTTCAGCTTCTTCTCAGGGACCTGCAATGCCCAGAGCAGTTACACAGTGAGCAGCTCCTCACCTGCCTGCCACTGTAACCATTCAAATCATGGAATCACAGAATGTCCTGAGCTGGAGGGGCCCACCAGGATCATCCAGTCCAGGCCCTGTCTCCCACAAACCAAAGGAAAAGGAAACTGAGGTTGTTCTGTACTTGAGAAATCCATGTGAGCTCCTTTTTATCCCCCTGGCGTTTGCAAACTGATTGATTCTGAAAGGCTGCACAGTGAAGCATGAAATAAAAAGCCAGGAGAGCACAGTGCTTCTGATTTGAGGAAATATCCACATTTTCAGCTCAGGTTCCTGGGGAGTGGTTGCCTGCACAATTGGCCTGTGCCACAACCAGCTGCAGCATGGATGATGGATAATTCAGCTCATCCCTGGCTGATCTCATGGAATCACAGAATGTCCTGAGCTGGAGGGACCCACAGGGATCACCTGGAGCTCTGGCAGCCTCGGGGCCGTGCCCATTCCCTGGGCAGCCTGGGCAGTGCCAGCACCCTCTGGGGGCAGAGCCTTGCCCTGAGCTCAGCCTGAGCTGCCCTGGCCCAGCCCCAGCCGTGCCCTGGCTCCTGTCCCTGGCCCAGAGCAGAGATGGGAGCTGCCCCTTGGGAGGAGCTGCAGCCCCGGGGAGCTCTGCCCTCACTCTGCTCCAGCTGAGCAACCCCAGAGCCCTCAGCTGCTCCTCACGGCCCCTCCAGACCCTTCCCCATCCTTTTAACATTTTCCAACAGCTTTAGATGTTTTTTATCTTGTGCCCAAGCAGCCCCAGCACAGAGCAGAGCAGGACAATTCTCTCCATGCCCTGATCCCCACCTCAGGCAGTCTGGACATACACCCACCTGGTGTAGCAGCAGAGCAGCCTTAAGAGACTTCAACAACCAAATCACAAACCATTAATTCTTTCAAGGAAGAAAAAATATCTACTTTAAATCTCCAGTGCTGACATTTAAGGTGATATTTCCAATATCAATAAATTACTGAAGTTCCAACAGTGTTTTGATTCCATTACCTTGAGTGCAACATGATGCTTCTAGAAAGGACACTCCTAGAGATTTTTATTTCACTGATTCTGAGATCTGATTCTCCCTCCTGCCTACTTTTAATTGCACTCTTCAAGTCTTGCCTTCCACTTGTCAGAGATTTGTAAAACAGCTGTGGAAAAATTCACCTATCAGCAAACTTGGCTTTTTAGGAAGATGCATGGATTGAAAGAAATAGAGAAATAGTCTAGTCTGATTATGAAAATGTGAAAATCTTTTTGAATTAGTCCACTGAGGTATTAGCAGACACAAGAATGTACTGAATCCTCAGTCAGTCCCTGACAGTGAACAACACACTTGCAGAAGGTGCAGAGGGAGCAGAGCCCACCTGCCAGAGGCACACCAGAGATGTGACACCAGGGATATCACACCAGTGACACACCAGTGACACACCACACCAGGGATATCACACCAGTGACACACCAGTGACACACCACACCAGGGATATCACACCAGTGACACACCACATCACACCAGGCCAAGCAGTGCAGTGCTCCCACCTTGGGCAAGTGCTTCATGACACACATGACCACGGGCTGTATCGAGGGCATCTTGACCAGGGAAAAGCTCTTCTCTAGGAGATCTTCCAGCTTCTTGTATCTGAAATCATGGAAAAAACACCACACTAGGTACAATGCAGCAGTAAAGGAACAAAGTGGCCACCTCAAAGCCACTGGAGCTCAGTCCCTGAGGAACCTTTAGAGAAGTCACTGCTGACAAACCTCTCCTCGACCTTCCCCTCCAAAGCGATGGCCGAGACTCTCTCCAGCAGCTTCTCCCGCAGCTCATCGAACACGGACTGGTGGAACTCGAGCCGGGGGGTGCCGTGCAGGTCCAGGAAGGGCAGGGCATACTGCAGCGAGGGCAGCAGCACCCCGTTCTCCGTCTGCAACACGGCCAGAGGCACTGACAGCGGCACTCGGGATAACAAACAAAGCCAGGAAAAGCCCGGCCAGCACTGCGGACCGTGCCGTGCTCCCTGTCCCCGCTCAGCCCGGCCCCAGACGGCCCCTAACGCACCTGGAACTGCTCGATGGCCTTCAGCGGCTCCGTGCAGTTCGTGAGGGTCTCCTTGAGATCCTCGCCGTTGGCCACTCCCAGCTCCTGCAGCCCCGCGTACATGTCGGCCTGGCCGGGCCCGCGGGGCCGCTCCCGGCTCAGCTCCCGGCTCAGATCCCGCTCCCGATCCCGGTTCAGTTCCAGTTCCCGGCCCCGGCCCCGCTCCCGGCCCCGGTCCCGCCTCAGCTCCCGCCCCGGCCCCGCGCGGTCCGCCCCAGCCCGGCCCCGCCCCGCGCGGGCCCCGCGCCGCAGCACCAAGGTTCCGCCGCACCAAGGTTCCGCGGGCGCTGCCCTGGCTGTCCCGGGCTGCCCGCGGCCCGAGGAGCTCGGTGCGGCTCGGCTGAGCGCCGGGCAGGGCGGACGGCGCTCAGGGAGCGTTTGGACAGCACTGTCAGGCACATGGAATCACAGAATGACAGCATGGTTCGGGTTGGAAAAGAGCACAGAGGGTCATCCGGGCCCACCTTCCTTTCCAAGCGGGGCCATCCCAGAGCACACAGCACAGGGTCGTGTCCAGAGTGTGAAAAATGCATGCATTTTATGATTGGCTTTTCACAAATATTGAAATTAATATTATATGTGTTGTGTTATAAAGTAATGCTGTATTAATTCTCTTAAGTACTGTGTTAAATATAGTTTTAGGTTCTAAAAATTGTTAAAATATAAACGATGCTGTGTAGGATGCATTTTTAAAGAAAGGACTTCCAGCAAGATAACAGCCACAGGACACCTGAATCTTTTAGAGGAAAAGAATTTATTGCCCTCTTATCAGAAGAAACTAATTTCTTCCCGCCTCGAAGGCGCTGTTAGGATTTGAAGGAAGAAGTTGATGATGACCAGACAGAATCCTGTGTTTGAATGGAATTTATGCATCATGTATGAAGTGTATGAATATGCAACAGGCTATTGCTTTTAAGGGTTAATCCTTTGTTAACGTGGGTCCTTTTTTGGGCTCGTGCTGCCCAGTAAAAGGTACCCGGACGTCTGTAACTCTGTTTCTATTGTCTCATATTGTCCTAATTCAAATTGTCCAAATTATTATTATTCTGATTGTATTACTATTTTTATAACCATTTTATTACTATTAAACTTTTAAAATTTTAAAAACAAGTGATTGGCGTTTTTCACACAGAGGTTCTGGAATATCTCCAGTGAGGGAGACTCCACACCCTCTCTGGGCTGTCTGTTCAGTGCTTGGTCACCCACACAGGAAAGAAATTGTTCCCCATGTTTGGGTGGAACTCCCTGGGTGTCAGTGCTGCCTCTTGTCCAGCAGAGGCTGGTCCATGCTCTGGCACTGCCCTTCAGACACTCATACACATCGATATGGTGAGAGATCCCCTCTGGGCTGTCTCTTCTCCAGGCTGAACAGGCCCAGCTCCCTCAGCCTTTCCTCACTAGAGAAATGTTCCAGAGCCTTGACCAACTCAGCAGCTCCCCACAGGACCTGCTCCAGGAGCTCCCACATGGTGGGACTTGTGGAGTGTCCTGTGCAGAGCCAGGGGCCGGACTCAGTCCTTGTGGGTCACTTCCAACCCGAGAAATTCTGTGATTCCATGTTCCTCTGCAGGGCTAGGGGTTGGACTTGATCCTTGTGGGTCACTTCCGAGAAATTCTGTGATTCCATGTTCCTCTGCAGGGCCAGGGGTTGGACTCGATCCTTGCGGGTCACTTCCAATCCAGGAGATTCTGTGATTCCATGTTCCTCTGCAGCAAAATTCAGGGTTTCTGGGGGTGTCTGAGGCTTCCCTCCTGGCTGATCATGGGCAGACAGGAATGAAAAGAGGAAATGTCACCAAAACAGAGAAGTGGCCTTTTTCTATTCCTGGTTTGATTTTCAGATCCATGACCAGTCTGTGGACATGAGCAATCAGCCAAATGCCTCAGTGTGAGCAGCCACAGAGTTTTGTTCACAATTTCCATTTCAGGGATGAGACTTTGTGGCGCTGTCAGGAGAAAGCAGGCGTGTGTTTCATGAAGCCTGAGCCCTGCTTATTTTCCATAGGGAGGCTGTCAGGAAGGGGGGCTCAAGCCCTCAGAAACAAAGTAAATCCAGTGACAAGCAGTTTCCCCAACTTCTAATGTGGAAGCTCACACTGCCAGACGTGGAATACCAAAGGGATGAGTTTTGGCTGCTTTCTGCTCATTACCCAGCTGAGCTAAGCCCACATTTGTGTTTACCTCAGCCCCGGTGCCTGGGGCAGTTTCGAGGTTGCAGCGGTGCCGTTGCACGGGCCGGGCACGGAGCCCTCCTGTTATTTCTGGGCAGCAGGGATGGAAGGGAAAGCAGAGCAGCCTGACACATCACAGCCAGGCCCACGCTCCCTGCGGTCCCTATGGCTTGGGGCTGGGCTGAACTCAGAGCCTGGCCCCGGCCACGCCTTTCTGCTCTTTTTAAAGGCTGTACAAGCAGCCGGTTTGGTTCCTCTGTGGGGAGAGGAGAGAGCAGCTCCCTTCATGTCCTGGCGAGAGCTGCTGCCCCCCTGGCTGGTGATCGTGGCGGGGCTGACGGGCATCGTGCTGCTCTGTGTCTCCACCAAAGATGTGCCCATGGCCCCACTCAGGACCAAGGTAAGGCTGTCCAGGGGGAGACAGGCAGCTAAGCTGGGCTGATTTGTTGCTTTGGGCATTATTTTATTATTGAACTGCTTACAAACTGAGGAGGGAACTGGGACAACACTGTCAGGACAGGTTGGCATCTTTTAACATGCTGTAGGTTTTCAAACCAGAAACAAGCCCAGCACTTTGGTCAGGGAATACAGGCTGGATATGGTCCATGGATCAGTGGGGATGTTCAGGGCAGGCTGAGGGGAGGCAGCCCATGGCAGGAGCTGCCCCAGAGCAACAAACAACCAGTGGTGTCAGTGCAGGGAAGTGCTAGGTCCCTCTCCAAAGTCAGTAGGAATGTGCCCCTGAACTGCTGCTTCTGTCCTAAAAACAAATGGGCTTTCATGCCTTCTTCTCTTTGGTCCTGTCTTGATTTCAACCAAAGAGCCAGCGTGCTCCTCACAGCAGGGTCAGGTCTGGGGGGTTTAATGCCCACCTGCTCTGTCTCTTGATGCTCCATTGCTGAGGTGAGCTCAGTGGCACACATGGTTTAACCCAACAGAAGGAGGCTATCCTGTGTGTTTAGAGATAGCACCCCTCCTCCATGTTCCTCTCAGAAACAAAACTGGGCTAAACCCCCCCTATTTCTCCTTGTTCTGTGCCCTTTCCTGCTGTTGAGCTGGACATAAATGTGGTGATGGTGATCCCTCCCCTTCTCCCTTGCGCTCCCAGCAGCAACCTCTAATTTTCTGAAGAAGGAAAAAAAAAAACAATCCATATTTCTCCACCAATGCCATTCCTTTCTTCCTCTTCTGCAGCAGCCAACATGTCCCTGCTAGAAAGCCGAGCTGTCACTGGTGTGGGAGGGTGCCAGCAGGCTCGGGCAGGGAGCTCCAGCTCCTTCCCTTCCGCATTGCTGCTCCAGCCCAGCCCCAGCCCCTGGCCTGGGTGCCTAGACTGGTGCAACTGGGAGCTCCAGGAGGGCAGCAGGCAGCCAGCCTCACTGAGAGCCTGCAGCCAGCTCAGTCTGCTGCTGAAACCCTTCTGGTGGCATTAACATCAACCTCTCAGGAGGTTTCTCCTCCCACTCAGTCCCAGCTCTGTTTGTGGGTGAGATCCAGCTTCGACCACGCACTGCCATGCAGCTCATGGGTTTCCTTCCTGCCTGGGTAGGAGATATCCCAAACTGGGGTCATGTAATAGGAGCAGAGGAGCCCCAGGCTGCCCCTGGGGCTATTTTGGGGGTGGGGACATGCAGAGGTGTGCTGCAGGGTAGTCCAGTGGCCTCCGCTTGCTCATCTTCATATACTGGGAGCAGCAAGGCTGGGTCAGCAGCAAACAGACAAACATTGAGGACAATGACAGAGAGCTGTGAGGGGACAAGGAGCTGAGCTGCTCATGTCCACTGCTGCTGCCCTTCCTGCCAAGACATCATCTCTGTCTCTGAGGGCTGCTGTGCAGTACAGTGTCTGTGCTGGTTGCTGCAGCTCCCACAGCTCTGCACACATCAGGGCAAACCCAGCCTGTGTCACACCATCACTGCAGTGGGACATCGAAGAGACGCAGGGCTCCTTGGGACAAGTGAGCTGCAGCTCTCCAATCCCTGCACAAAAGCCTGAGCAAACCAATCAGCAGCAGTTTGAGTCCCAGAATCCGTGGAGAACTCGTACAGTGCCATCTCCCACTGCTTTAGGACCTGTTTTTCCTGAGCTCCAGGTGGCTCAGCTCTCAGGGGAAGCCCTCTGCCTGGTTTCAGGAGCAGCTCCAGCACATGCCACTGTAGGGCTGATGTATTTCTGGGCGTTTCTCCACTCCTGCTGTTCCTCATATATATTCAGAAATGCAGATGGTTCCCTGCAAATCTTCATCATCTTCTGGCTTTGCCTGCTCTTTGAATGTTAACAAGCAAACTCAAACACTGCAGTGCAGACCCAGGGGCCACCCAGAATACCTGTATATGCTGGGTAACCCTACAATATCAATCAGCATGCATTCAGTAGTGTTTTTCAGTGGAATGTTCTGGGGTTTTTCCAGTATGGCATTGTTCTGGACGCTGGCCCATCCCGCACCATCCTCTTCATCTACCAGTGGACAACCACCAAGGCAAACAAGACCGGCGTGATCAGAGGATGCAGTTCCTGTCCTGTGCAAGGTAAGGTGCCCATTTCCTGCTCAGTGGCCTGTGAGACTGCCATGGAATGGATGCAAAAACAGAGACCTGTGCATGAACCAGTGCCATAAATTCCTTGGCTCCTGCACCACCCAGCTGTGCACAGAAATGGTGGAGCACAAGTTGCTTCTTTTCAGCATGGCTCTTCTCCACTGGGCAGATTTAGCCACACACAGCTGGGCATCAGGCACTTGACAGTAGCAGTGTGAGGATTTGGGGGCTGCTGCGGGCAGGGAAGCATGGAGAGAGGCAGAGGGGATGTGGTAGAGCCAAGGTTGCTGGAGCTTCTCACCCAGGAGAGGCAGTGAACAGCAATGGAGACAAATCTGACTGCAGGATGACTCCTGGTATCTTCTGCCTCCTCCTGGCTGTGCCCTGGGCAGTGAGTGGGGTAGCTCCAGGACAACAGAGCTGAAAAGACTCCAATCCCCCATATGGCACTTGACAGCACAAGCATGAATTCAGCTTGCCTCCAGGTGTCCCATTTCAGAGAATTTGGGGGTTTTCCTCACAAATTTGGATCAGTTTGGCCCTGCCAATGCCAGCTGAGAGGGTTTCATGGATTAATGCATGGGGTTTTCCTTCCCTATCTCCTAATCTTGCTTTGATGTTAAAGCCTGGTTGTAGTGGGATGCTGGGAAGGACTGAGCCCTCAGCAGCAGTGTGCTGTGGGAGGGCAGCTGCACAGCAAGCAGGGAGCAGGGTTTGTGCCCTTGCAGGCTGTAAACAGCACAAATCACCCACAGAAGATGCAAGAATGGCTCCCTGAAGCCTTGTTCATGTCCCTCATTCAGTGGCTGGGTTAAGCAGCAGCTCTGTTTGCTGCCAGCAGCAGCACAAGAGGCCCAGGCAGGGCTGGAGCCCAGGTGTGAGTGGCCCTGCCTGCATGGCAGCACAGCCACAGAGAGCAAAGCACCTGCTGAGGGAGTCAGGAGGGTGGGGAAGGGACACTCTCCTTCAAAACCAACATTTAAGACCCCATTGACTTGCTGGAAAAATGAGTCAAGGCTGGCACACAGTTTCCCTCTGCAAAGCCCTGGCTTCCTCTAGGAAGGGGCCAGCAGGGCTCAGTGGCTGGGGGACAGAGGTGACACATCAGCCTCTGTGTCCTTTGCTTATTTCTATAGCAACTGAAGCCACACTTCTTCCTCTGTGGGCTGAGACAGCCTCAGGTGTTGCAACAGTCATGTGGCTGGTATAGATGTCTCAGCTGCAGAGCTAGGGTAGTCTTAGTGTAATTTGCGATTTCTATGCACATTTTGGTCTCACTTCCATATTTTAGCAGGATGGATACCTGGAAGACTGTAATGGTGTTCACAGGCGTCCAAGGATGAGGGAAGAGACGAGGATCTGACTCCATGTTTCAGAAGGCTGATTTATTTTATTATATATTTTATTATATATATTACATTAAAACTATACTAAAAAAATAGAAGAAAGGATTTCCTCAGAAGGCTAGTTAAGAATAGAATAGGAAAGAATGATAACAAAGGCTCTCGCACTCTCTGTCCAAGCCAGCAGAGTGTGATTGGCCATTAATTAGAAACAACCACATGAGACCAATCACAGATGCACCTGTTGCATTCCACAGCAGCAGATAATCATTGTTTCCATTTTGTTCCTGAGGCTTCTCAGCTTCTCAGGAGGAAAAATCCTGAGGAAAGGATTTTTCATAAAAGATGTCTGTGACAGAAGACCTCCTTCATTCCACCTGTGACAGGTTCTGTCTTAACCATGTCCTAGGACAGCAATCTCTGGGGTAACAGCTCTCACAGTTCTCCCATAACTTTCCTTGAAATTCCATTCTGTTCCATGGTCCTCAGGTCCAGGAATCTCCAGCTACTCAGATTCTCCTCAGAAAGCTGGGAAGAGCTTGGAGCCATGTTTGAACTGGGCCCAGAACGAGATCCCAGCAGAGCAGCACAGCCAAACCCCCCTGTACCTGGGAGCCACTGCCAGCATGAGGCAGCTGAAGTGAGTGAATGTTGCAAATGCACACCCAGAGATCAGCACACATCACAGGATCATCCTGTAACAGCTGCTCTGCAGGCTGAGCCACCCCTAATGTGCTAGCCAGGTAAACCTTCCTCAGGCCCTGAGGAGAGGAGCATGGCAGGGCTGTGTCTCCATGTGCTGCCCCAGGCAGCCATGAAGATGACAGTCCTGCAACTGCTGCCAGGCTGGCAGTGTCTCCTTCACAATTACACTTTCACAATTAGTGATTGGGAAAACACCCATCAGTCTGGAAGCTCACGTGGTTTCAGTTTGTGTGACAGCCCACGCGGGCTTGCAGGAGTGTTTCTTGTCAGCACACTGGAAATGGTGGTGGGAAGGTTCCCCTTATCCCACACTCTTGTGCACCCTCTTCTCAGTCGCATCACTGGGACATTTATCTCCTTTTAGACACTAGGGAAAAGTGAGGTCTGGATGGGACCAGGCCACTGGGATAGGGCCAGAGGATTTCCTCAGTGACAGAGGGTACTGAGGTCCTAAATTCTTAAATGTTGGCACAATTGTTCAAACCATCCCTCTGCTGCTCTTGCCCCCAGTGCCATGTGAGGGGAGAGGGAAGCAGCAGCAGGAGTGGGATTGTCACTGTGGTTTTGGGGCTACTCCCAAAGTAGGGAACACAGCAGAAGCCCTGCAGTGTGGCCCCACTGCAGGCAGCTCCTGGCAGGGTCCTGTAACATCAAATGTGCTTTCTTTTTCTTTTGTGTTTAGCCTCACCCACCCCATCCTCTCTGCCAGTCTCCTTGCGGCTCTGACTGGCACCCTGAAGTCATCCCCCTTCAGCTTTCAAGGGGCACAAATCCTGTCCAGCCCAGAGGAAGAAGCATTCAATTGGGTTGCTGCTAACTATGTCCTGGAGAACTTCTTCAAGGTAAAGGATGATTCTCCCTGGGGCACACAGGGCTGGGCTGAGCAGAGAGAGCCACAGAGACAAGTGGTGGGATGGGTAAACCCCTGTACTTAAAACAATGCTTCAGCACAACTCCCACTGCCTTTCAGAGGAGGCACCTTAGATCCAGCACCAGCTGGTTGAGGTGAGGCCCTGGCACAGGGTGCCCAGAGCAGCTGTGGCTGCCCCATACCCCCAGCCCTGAAAGTGTCCAAGGCCAGGTTGGACAGGGCTTGGAGCAGCCTGGGACAGTGGGAGGTGTCCCTGCCCACGGCAGGGGGTTGGAATGAGATGGGCTTTAGTATTCCTCCCACCCCAAACCATTCTGTGATTCCATGATAATAACTAGGCTGAAGAACCAAATCTCTGCTCTGGCCTTCCATGAACTATCCATGCATCCTTCCATGAACTATCCATGATAGTTGTCCCATCAGACCTGGGGCTTTCTGGCCAGCACATCCAGGATGCTCACTTGGATGACCTTACACAGCCTGGCCATGGGACATCACCAAGAATTCCACTGCAGCTGCAGCTCAGTGCCTCTGTCAAACAGGAGCTGCTGTTTGTGCTGTGGGATTCCCACTGGAGTCCAGCTGTCCCATGGGGAGTCTTGTGGATGGTAGAGAAGCAGATTCTGTTGCTGCCAAAGAAAAGCCTCTCTCAGAGTGAGACACCAGGGAGGCCTGCTCTGTATTTAGAAGGCAGTTGCTAAACAAAAAGAAAATAATTTCAGTTTTCTTGTTTCACCCATCACTTCTCAAGCCAAAGGATCTCAAAGAGAACTCAGAGGATGAGAGAAAGGTGGGTTAGACTGAGTTATTCCTCATCAGGGATATGAAAAGCAGCTCTGATAACCAGCAGCAAGCACACTCTGGTTAGGGGATGGTCAGACCTCCTCCAGCCAGGCACAGAGTGTTTACCCCATTAAACTCTCCTGCCCGTGCTGTGAACTTCAGCATTGCCAAAGTCAGTTCTGCAGGACTGCAGGAGATGATGCCACAGGGTTCCTCTGACAGAAAGATCACTTTAGTATCAGGGCAGCACTTGAAACCCATATCTGCCCTCTTGGAAACGTCCCTGTCACTCCCCACCACCCTCTCCACCTTCTCCTGCCTGCTGGGACCAGTGCCAGTGCAGCCAGCCAGCCTGGGCAGCCCTGTTTGTCCCCACAGGCTGTGGGAGGGCTCTGTACACTGGCTCCTCTGTTCCCTCCAAAGCCACTGCTTCAGCATCCTTGTCCTGTGGGCAAAAAAGAGGTGGGCTGTGGGCACCATGGAGCTGCTTTCCCTCTGTGTGCAATAATGGTGGCACTGGCTGTGACTGAGATGCAGGAGTCTCAAGGATTGACCTCTCTGGTTCTTTTTGGGTCAGTATGACTGGCAAGGCCAGTTGGTCCCCTCCAGGAAGGGCATGGCAGGAGTCCTGGCTGTGGGAAGAAGCTCAGCACAGCTCACATCCAAGCTGCCAGAGGAGCAGCAGAACCCAGAGGAGGCAGTGAGGCTGCAGCTCTACGGGCACACACACAGGGTGCACACCCGGCACTGCCCCTGCCACGGCACCGAGCGGCTCCGCAGCAGCCTGGTGACCGTGCTACTGCAGGTGAGTGTGAGTGTGAGAGTGAGTGTGAGTGTGAGTGTGTCTGGTGACCGTGCTACTGCAGGTGAGTGTGAGTGTGAGAGTGAGTGTGAGTGTGAGTGTGTCTGGTGACCGTGCTACTGCAGGTGAGTGTGAGTGTGAGTGTGAGAGTGAGTGTGAGTGTGTCTGGTGACCGTGCTACTGCAGGTGAGTGTGAGTGTGAGAGTGAGTGTGAGTGTGTCTGGTGACCGTGCTACTGCAGGTGAGTGTGAGTGTGAGTGTGAGTGTGAGAGTGAGTGTGTCTGGTGACCGTGCTACTGCAGGTGAGTGTGAGTGTGAGTGTGAGAGTGAGTGTCTGGTGACCGTGCTACTGCAGGTGAGTGTGAGTGTGAGTGTGAGAGTGAGTGTCTGGTGACTGTGCTCCTGCAGGTGAGTGTGAGTGTGAGAGTGAGTGTGAGTGTCTGCTGCCTGTGCCTCTGCAGGTGAGGGGGAGTGTGAGGGGGAGTGTCTACTCATCCAGCTGAGTGTGAATGTGAGAATGAGTGTGAGTGCCTGCTGTCTGTGCTCCTCCAGGTGAGTGTGAGTGTGAGTGTGAGTGTGTGTCTGCTGTCTGTGCTCCTGCAGGTGAGGGGGAGTGTGAGGGTCTGCTCATCCAGGTGAGGGGGAGTGTGAGTGTCTGCTGTATGTTCTCCTCCAGGTGAGTGTGAGGGGGAGTGTGAGTGTCTGCTGTCTGTGCTCCTCCAGGTGAGTGTGAGTGTGTGTCTGCTGTCTGTGCTCCTGCAGGTGAGGGGGAGGGTGAGTGTCTGCTCATCCAGGTGAATGGGAGTGTGAGTGTGTCTGCTGTCTGTGCTCCTCCAAGTGAGGGTGAGTGGGAGGGTAAGTGTGAGTATGAGTGTCTGCTCTCTCTGCTCATCCAGGTGAGTGTGAGTGTCTGCTCTCTCTGCTCATCCAGTGCCTGCTCAGGGGCACAACACCACAAAATGGCAGCTGCACAAAGTGTGGGTAAAGTGTCGATCACTTTAAAGTCAATTCCTCTTTAGCAGAGGCTGTTTACATATATTGGAAAACCCCAGTGCATTTGTAAAGCAGACACACAGGGACCAGTTCAAGGGTTTCCTCCTTACAGGTTCTGTTTGGCTCCTACTTAACACACACAAGCAAAAAATTGCTCTTCAGAGGTGTCAACATCACCTTCAGGGTGAGGAGAGGCAAGGCTTGCCTTGGCTCCCAGGAACTGCTCCTCCATCCTAGAATGGAAACACCCAACTGGGACCTTCCATTTGGGGTATTTCCTTTGCTGACTTTAACCCTGAAGCATCTTTAAAAGAGCAGTATTTCATTTTGAAAACATGCCAGTGTTTTGGTTCTTCCAAACTTTATTTCACTTGGGGAATGGGGAGGGAGGAAAAGAGTAGTATAAAATAGTACAAGCTCAAGAATCACCATAGTCCTCATCAAAATGATTTTTTTCAGGAATTAACTGCTCCCTGCCCATTCACTTTTTTCCTTGTAAACACGACTTGCCCTTATTTGAGACCTGAATATCACACATTGGACACCAATTTCACCACAGTTATAGGGCTAAATTACTAGAGATAAGAACCACTGATTCTTGTGGGGCTGAACCATCTGGAAGGCAGATCAGAACAGCCTCCTTCTTGCAACTGGAAAGAGCACAGGATGCATGGAATTGTATTTGTGCTCTAAGGGAGGGTGGTCAGGCTGGGACTCATCACCTCTCAGCAGCTCCAGTCACTGACCCTGAGCCCAGCTGGGACCTGCCTGGGCCTTGTGGTTGACTCAAGATTTGCCATAAGATTTGGCAAAGCTTTCACAGCCTCCCTGCTTGATCTCAGTGCTGTGGTGCTTGGGGAAGGCTGTTCCTAACCAAGTTACATTCTGTCTTCCTGTGTGAAGACCTGGATGCCAATGTCCTCTCTTGCTCCTTGTTTTATTCTGCCTCCAGGATCAGAGAGGTGCTAAAACCGTGTCCAATCCCTGCTGGCCCCTCACCTACTCCCAGGAGGTGCAGTGGCAGTCGGTGCATGCTGGGCCTTGTGGTGCCAGTGGTGACACACAGGACATCCCTGGCCCCAAGGAGGTCTTCAACATCACGGGCTCCAGCAACCCCACAGCCTGCATGAACCTCATGCAAAGCCTGCTCAACTCTTCCTCCTCCTGCAGCTTCTTCAGCAGTGGCCTCAAGCCCCTTCAGAGCAGGCTTCTGGTGAGTTCTCATTTACACTGGGGTAAGCAACTGGCATGATGAACCCATGAAATGGGACCAGTTTGACCATTAATCAATACAGTGGGAACATCCAGACCATGACACTTCTACCCTTTCCTCCTCACTGCCACACAGTTGTTCAAACATGGACCACTGGCTTCCCACAGGGACTGGGGGGAAGCTTTTTCCATCTGTGTGTCTTCAATGTCTGCTGCTGAGACCAACTCTAGGGCTCCATGGAGCCAGCAGGGATGGGACAGTCAGGAGTGAGTGCTGAGCAGGAGCCAGCAGGGATGGGACAGTCAGGAGTGAGTGCTGAGCAGGAGCCAGCAGGGATGGGACAGTCAGGAGTGAGTGCTGAGCAGGAGCCAGCAGGGATGGGACAGCCAGGAGTGAGTGCTGAGCAGGAGCCAGCAGGGATGGGACAGCCAGGGGCTGAGTGCTGAGCAGGAGCCAGCAGGGATGGGACAGTCAGGAGTGAGTGCTGAGCAGGAGCCAGCACCACAAGCACCTTTCTGCCTGAGAACTTAGACTTAGTGGCCAAAGTCATTGGATTGTTAAGCCAGGAGTAGCTCAAGATCCTAGGACAAGCTGAGGGCATTTCCAGGGAGGGTAACGGGAAATTTCCCCAGCTCCCTGCTCCTGAGTCTGCCATGGACATGGTACCGAGGAGCATTGGGATCATCTCCCAGTCCTCAGCACTGGTGAGGTTGCACCATGGATATTGTGCTCAGTTTTGGGCCCCTTGCTGCAAGAGGGACATTGAGGGGCTGGAGCATGTCCAGGGAAAGGTGTGGAGTCCCAGGAGAGGCTGAGGGAGCTGGGCAGGGGCTCAGCCTGGAGCAAAGGAGGCTCAGGGGGCCCTTGTGGCTCTGCACAGCTCCTGACAGGAGGGGACAGCCGGGGGTCAGGCTGTGCTCCCAGGGAACAGGGACAGGAGGAGAGGGAACGGCCTCAGGCTGTGCTAGAAGTTTAGATTGGATATTAGGGAAAATTCTTTCACCAAAAGGGTTGTCAAGCCCTGGCATGGACTACCCAGGGCAGTGGTGGAATCACCATCCCTGGAGGGATTTAAAAGCTGTGTAGGATGTGGGACCTGGGGACATTGTTTAGTGGTGGGTTTGGCAGTGCTGGGTTAATGGCTGAACTTGATTTTAGACATCTCCTGCAACCAATGATTTTTTGATTCTATGACCAGTCTACTTATCCAGGCAGGCCCAGGAATGCTGCTGGATGCACACTGGGAACAGAGCTGTCTCCATCTCCAGACAGCACCAGCTCTGCTCATGTCCCTTGAGCCCTTCCAAGGCACTGGAACCAACCCTGCACCCCAAGGGCACCCTGGCAATGCTCCGCCACTGCCCCTCACTTCCCTAGGGGCACTTTCTGGTGTGCAGGGCAAGGACACAGGGCACAGTCCCACTGATTATTATTTCTGCTGCTCTTGTAGGTGGTTTCTGAGGCCATGGACTTCCTGAGAGGAACTGCACCTTCTGCTGACTTGGGCCAGGCTGTCCAGAGGCTGTGTGGGATGTCTGTCAAAGAGGTAACTGTGGAGTAACTCAGTGTGCAGGGACGGGGGGAAGCAAGGAACAGTTTGCTGCAAAAGCCCTCAGGGCTCAGACTGACAGAGCTGTAACTTACTGGCTCCCTCAGGGAAAAATTTGGATTTGTCTGGATTTTTTGTGTTTTGTTTTTTTGTGAAGCTTTTCTTCAGTTTTTTTGTTTGTTTGTTTTTACTTTGAAGAAACAGTCTCCACTTATTTTCCTTCCTCTCAAATCCCAGCTGCTGCTGGTAACACCTGGACCTCACAAAAGGAAAAACCACAAATACCTTTTACAGTATTTTAAGGAGTAAACATGAAGGTTGTCTACTCACTCCTGCACATCGCCTTGGTCTTTCTGTTATCCTTCTGTCCTTAAGTGCAGGAGACACATCCACTCAGATTCCAGGGTTGCTCCCATTTCACCTGGGCTCATGGAGCCCAAGCCAGAAGGAGTTTGTCACTTCTTTCCCTGAGTTGGTGGTTATGAGGTCACCCTCATTCGCATTTACACTGATGGAGCATCCACAGTAACATTCAAATGGGGCACTTTCTCCAGGGTTTGTTAATGAGCCATAAGCAATCCCCTAAAGCATTCTCTTCTGGAAGGAGGAGTAAGATCCCAATGTTCCAGTGGGAGAAAGGCTGCAGCATCAGCTCAGCCTAATTAGAGAGCAGGGAATCAATCCTACCAAGCAATTCACCAGCAGGACAACCTGGCTGTCAGTCCTGCTGCTCTTGGATCTGGCTTAGTCAGATGGGAACAAAGGAACAGATGACATGGATTTCTACCCCACAGCCCAGTGAGTGCAGGAAATGTGGATTCAGTCTGCACAGGACACAAACCCCTCCTCCAGTCCCACAGTCAGTTTTAGACCAGGAAAGGAGAGGCTGTAGCAGGCCTGAAATTCAGCTATTGAGTAATTACTTCTTTCATTTTTCTCCCCCATCTTCTTTTTTTTGTTGTTCTGGAAATGGCACCAGCTGATTAAGGAGTCCCAAGCAAGCCTGGATACACTTGTTGATTACTGCACTGTGTCTGCCTTCATCCTCCATCTCAGTACAAGAGGATACACACTTGACTTTGAGCATCCTGCCTGGACTGCATTCCAGAAGGTCAGTTCCTACAGCCCAGTGCTCCCAGTGACCAGGAGGCTGCTCCCAGCACAGCCAGCCTGCTCCCACACTGACAGGCCCTAACCAGCTGGGCTTCTCCAGCAGGACAGTTTTGTAAAATGGATTCAGAGTTGTGGTAAACCAGTGTCAAAGAACCAGAGATGACACTTCGCCTCTCTGAAAAACACATGGGTCAAAAATCTTCTCTGGATCAGCACCATCTTTAGAAACCTCTGTTGACAGGGAAGGAAGTATAGCTTGATCTCCACTTAATGCTAAGGACAAGCTGCTGGTAACATTTCCTGAGCCAAAAGGTGCTTCCCAACCTTTTTGCAACCACTTTCATACTCATGAGGGTTGATAAATATCTTATAATCATAGAATCCTAGACTGGTTTTGGACTGGAAGGAAACTTAAAGCTCTTCCCATTCCACCCCCTGCCATGGGCAGGGACACCTTCCACTATCCCAGGTTGCTCCAAGCCCCAATGTCCAACCTGGCCTTGGACACTTTCAGAGATCCACAGCTTCTCTGGGCACCCTGTGCCAGGGCCTCATCACTGTCCCAGAGAAGAATTTCTTCCTAATAACAAATAATCTAACCTAATCTCTAATAAGGTCTGAAATTGCTCCATGATCTGGAGGCCCTAAGGACAGTGGGATTTGATTCAGATCATTCCCTTCACAAAAGAAAAGAAAGCTTGTTCCCAGACCTCTTCACAACTGACAGTCACAGCCATGGTCCCTGAGCAGGGCCAAGTAATGGCCATCAGAAAAAGCAAGGTAATGAGGTAGGTCCAGGACCCCCAGGGAGCCCAGCCTGGAAAGGCAGACACAAGCAACCTAAACCTCACAGGTGTGAGGTTCAGCCAGGGCTAGAGAGACAACTATCCACAATGCAGACTTGAGATCCACTACAACAACCCATCAGTAAGCAGAGAACAGCACTCCTCTACAGCAGAGCTCAGGAGAGAGGGGGCTGCCCAGAGCTGACATGGAGTGCCCATGCCTGTGGGCAGAGGTGTGGGTGGAAGTGCCATTGAGGCCTGTGGGTGCTCTCAGGGCACTCAGAGTGGGAGAGCTCCTCAGTGCAAGCCAAATCCTTGCATCAGTCTCAGGTAATACATCCAAAGCCTTGGGGCCATGCACACAAACACAGCTGGGGTCCAGGCCACCTCCTTCTCTTCTGACCTCTCCTTTTTATTTCAACAGATGGGTGACAGATCATCTGCCTGGACTCTTGGGTACCTGCTGAGCCTGAGCAGCAGCATCCCCCAGGACAGCCCAAGCTTCCTCAAGGGCATTGAGCCGGGGGTCTGGTCCTTGCTCCTGATCCTCTTTGTGGTGCTGCTCGTGGGCTCCTTCCTGCGCATCTCGTACCGAGTGATGGCCAAGGAGAGCAGCTCCAGCCACAGGAACAGCAGCGTGTTCGATGACTGATGGCTCTCTGTGACTCAGCACTTGTCACAGCACAGTTAACAGGGTCCAGACACAAATCACACTGGAGGATGCAAGTGATTTTCCTGCAGGGCTCCCAGCAACTTGCTGGTACTTGCACTGCTGTACTTTGAGACAATGGAGCTGCTCCACAGGAAGTCTGGAATTCCTGGTGGATGGCAAGCTACTCATTCTCCAAACAAGAACAGCCTGCATGGCTCTTCCTTGGGCTACAGCTGGGATTACTCATGTCAGACCTGAAATGATGCCTCTGAGCAGGCAGGCCCTGAGCTCTTGTGAAGCTAATGCTGTATAATCCTCTCCAATCAGAAGAGGTGGTGTCTGAAAAATGTGCTCTGTCCTCTTCTGTGGCCTCTTGAGAGATGATACCTGCAGTATTGCCATTAGTGAGGACTGGAAGGGCATTAAAACACAGTCAGAATGTAAGAGCCAACTGCTTCCAGATATCTTCTGCCTGATCTGTCTGTGCTTTCATGTCAGTGATGATGGCCATGTGTCCCTTCCAATGAACGCTCCTTGCTGACCAGGAATCCTTCAAAACCAACCCTTCTAAGTCTTGGCCTCTACAAAATGTGCAGAGGATCAAAGGAGAAACAAAGGGCACAGACACAGAGCTGAGGTTTTGTCTCTCAGCTGAGTCATGGCCACACAGGGTTAAATTGCCAATTTAAACTGTTTAGCAAGGACTCAAATGAACACATTTAATTTCACATTTGCTAAAGCTGGGCTCATGCTGGGCTGAGGCTCACCTGTTTGTTCATTTGCACTGACCTGCTTCTCTTGCTGACTCTGGAAGTGTCTCAGCTGACACTGCCCTTCAGACCAGAGCAGACTCAGGAACAGAAGCTTTCCTAATTGTCACTTTCATATTTCACCATGACCAGAGGTACTTTATGATCTAATAATCAGGATTCCCCTGGGACCTGCAGTCATTCCAGCTCCTCTGGTCTGTTCTGCACATCTGAAAGATGAGGTGCTGTACAAATTCTGAGTTACTGTGAAGAAAAGGGATCAATTCACAAGCACTGTCCTTTGACTGAGGCATTTAGAGCTCTCTTCTCAACTGCTTCAGAGCCTTAAAACACACAGACTGTTAAGAGCCTCAGGGATGAGTGTCTCCAAGGCTTTTCAGACCACTTTAAACAGAAATGTAAATGCTCACAGATGCAGTGGTGAGCCTTGCAGGATTTTTAAAGCTACCATGGCACCTAAATCCTTTCAAATCTGATTATTCGTCCCTTGTGCTCCCAACTGATAATATAGGACACACACACCCCATAATATTGGGGTATTCATGCATTTTCAGACCAATTAATGAAGGTTTGGAACCTGTCAGTCAAGTTTAGAGGGCTGTGGAAACAGACTTAAGCTTCATATTCATTTCTTTGAGTTGCACGTTAGATATTTTTAATTGTATCATGTCATTAAAGATGTTTGAATAGACTGTCTGTGTTATTCTTGGCAAGAGATCAAAGCAGGGGGGTTATTGTGAACACAGAGTGCTTCAGGGAGCAGGATGGGGGTGCTGCTGCTGTTTTTACTCAAGGGCTGTTTTGCTCTGTACTTTTGGGGTACACAATGAGAACCCCTGAAGGCACTTTCCAGTGAAAGAAAAAGATTTCAGATAACCTGACTGCTGGGATTTAGTTGATGAGAGACATGCCTACACCTTTTGATGTGTTCTCTGCTCAAACCATCTGAAGAAGGTAGGAGGCATCCAGGCAAGGTGGCAGAGAAAAAATAAAGAGGTTATCATGGAGTCAGCAATATCAGGGAAATTCCTGAGACTTCATTCATCCTGCACCTGGAAATGCAATCCTTTAACAGTGACCTGACAGCACAGGGGTGAGCTCTGGGATTCCTGGCTCAGATTTGGAACATGCCAAGGAAGAATCCCAGCACTGTCAGAAATGGAAAGAAGGCAGTGAGATGCCAGGAACTCCTGGACTCCAGGTGCTCTGGCCTGTCAGTCACTGCACCTTCTTGAACTGGAATAGATCACAGGGTCCAAGAGAAAAGGATGTCAGCCAGACCTTCCCCAAGCTCTTGTTTAGAAGCTTTCGGTCTTCCACACAGATAATAAGTGAGTAATTAGGCAATGAGCTCAGCATGGCCTCCTGACACTTCACTTTTGCCTTGCACATGCCACTGAATTAAATCCCTGCCCCTTGAGCCACCCTGACAATGAACACTGCTCTGCCATGAAGAAAACCACAACCACTTCTTTTTCTGACAGATAAAAACATTTATAAATGTTTTTACTAGACGATAAGATAGATTGAGATTTTTAAACTGGTGTTTTGGTAATAAAAAAAGGCATAAAATAACAAAATGGGGACCCATGAGAAGAAAGGAGACTAATCCTGGTAACATATTCCTTCCTCCCAGCTCTCTGTACAGCAGCTTGTTCATGTCAGCCCCACAACACCTTTGCAGAATAAATCTCCAGACTGCCTGGACAGGCAAAATCTACTTAAAAGGAGATTCTAGATGAACTCACTCACTTTGAAACAAAGATGCTTGCAGGTCTTTAGTTACAATTCAACTGTGGAAATGATAAATAATGAGGATTTTCTAACTGTCTGTAAATTCTATATTTTATATACAGGACCCTCGCTTCTCACTCAGGCTGAACCATGGCAGATAATAAAATCTGCTCATGTGCAACTGCAGTTCTGCTGCTGTCAGCAATTACCAATAGGAAGGAAATAAAAGTATTAAAAAATTGACACCAGAAAAGAATTTCTCTATTTTGGCTTCAGACACACAACAGGGTGACTGATCTGCCCCTGGCTATTAGGGCTGTCATTTAGGCATCCCAAAGCACCATGGATTCTCACCAGTATCTGAGTTGTCCCAATGAATTCTCATGAATATCAAGGGAAATAGTTTGCTGCCTGCAGTTCCCTTCTGCAGCACCCACAGGGCCTGAGTTGTTTCTTTCTTCCCACTCTGACATACCCAGGCTCCCTGTGGTAGGAGAGACCCAAGCTGAGGCCTTGGAATCCACAGCTCTTGTGGAGAAAACCCAGCAGAAGATGAGAGGAATGCCTTTCATGGATGCTGGATTTAATATATTTTCATCTTTTCTTTTACCTCGCCTCTGATCCTGTATCTGAGTGTCTTTCCAGGGAAGCAGGCAGCCATATGATGTTTATATCCTACCTCATGGACTGTCACTCCTACTTCAAGAGCTAATTCTGAACACACTGAAGAAAAACAGGTCTGAAGGAATACTGGGATCAGAAAACCTGCAATTTTTACCACAGCTTTCTTAATATAAAAGTCCTCTCACAATGCCATCAAACCCAGGCAAGTCCCAGTGTTTTGGTGTTTTCTAAGTGCAGACATCAGTGCACACTGAGGTGCCCAGGTTCCCCCCATGTGAGACACTCACAGCCCTCCTGCAGGGGGATGCTGTCAGATCCCTGTTCAGGTCACACAAACACAGAACAGGAATTGCTGCAGTACAAGTGTGCAATGCCAGGGATCAGGCACGAGAGGGAGGCTGGCACAGCACCCCTTAAAGCCTGAGGGAATCTCTGGCACAGCCAGCAGCTGCTCCCACCACAAATGACATCACTTAGCAAGGAGGCTTCTCTGGGAACACCTCATGGATGCAGAGGATAGACACTGCAGTATGAAACTCTCTGTGTGGGGTGTGAAAGCCACTCTGACCAGGGATTCAAGGAGCCATGGCACTGGGAGAAGTCCTCTATGCAGGGAGACAGGCACTAGCATGGAATATGGAAGAAGGCTCTTTTGGAAACAAGAGAGAGAAAGAATAATCCCTACCAGGAAGAGAAATGCCCTGGGAATGAAGAGGAGGTTTGAGAGAGACAAAAATCAACTTTTGTGTGAAGGAAAGCTTATTTTTGTTCACAGCAGGGGTGTCACCATATGTGCACCTCATGACCAAATTAGTCACCACTTCTTGGTGCAAAGTCTCAGGAGAAACAGATCCTCCACGTGGAAGAAGGTAACAGCTATCAGGCTTATCAGTGGACAAGGAACAGCAGCAGAGCCGTGGAACCTTCATGGGAACAATGTTCAAAGTTCACAGGTTTGAAACATGAAGGAGATGTAAATTGCCAATTAATGCCGAACATCACACAAAGTAAAAGCTGGTTTAGCATTACCTTGTCTCACAGTATGACAGAAAATGTGAAACAGTGCTGGAGTGAAAGTTCTGAAGGGACAGACTCAGAATGGAGTTACTCAGTGGGAATCATCAAACCAAATGGAAGGAGCTCTTCTTCCACACCAATCATAGTTAAACCACTGCACTCACCAGGACAGGAGGCTGTTTATGGCATAAGTTTATATGGCTGCAAAAGGTGATTAGATAAATTCATAATAATCCATTTGGGCTATTAAACAGAAAGTTACTTGCTTGTAGCTAAAGAATTGCCCCAACCACCTGCCACATCCATATCTGTTTGCCCTGTTCCCTTTTGGTAACTGCTGCAGAGCATTAGAGACAAGATACTGGCCTGGGTGGGTCTGTGGCTTGATCCCATTCAGTTATTCTGTTTTCCCTTAGGCACAAATCCCACAGCTGCACCTCTCACTCACTGGTCTCTGGAAGCAGCCTCTCACCACCATAACTTCAATAGCACAGGAGCAGTAATTTCTGGAAAACAAGACTGTTTATCCTTAGAAGTAATAATCAGAATAAGAAAACACCTGCACATACCCACATCTCACTCCAGTGTTACCATAAACCTGGAACAACCCTAACACCAAAACCCTTCTGGTTCTGGAGGCAGTTCCCACCCACACTCATCCTCCAGCATCCCTCCCTTAACTCAGGGCTTTGGGATTTTACCTACAGAAACAGAATCTGTGATTCCTGTCTGGGCTCCTGCCAGCCCCAGGTAGAGGCTCAGTTCAGATCCTGTTTCACACACAGGCTGCAATCTCACTGGTTAAACACCAAGGGAGGAATGACAGTTGTGTGTGCCTGCCTGCTGAGGGGAGGGATCGGCTCTGTACACACACAAACACTTGCTCAGTAAAAGGGAAGGTAACATGCAAAAGTGAAAAGAAAGTCCCTCCCCACCCTGTCCAAACCAGTTGTGTTTACAGTAAAATCTGTTTCCAAGCAAAAGGCAATACAGGTAGTTACAAAACCAAAACAATTGCAATAAAAAGGTTTATTTAAACCCTAATATCTAATTCAGCAAAACAGAAATGTGATTTCTAACTTGTTTTAACTTCTCTGTGCCTCTCTTTGGGTTATACCCAGAGTCTTTGGCCATGTAACACTTCCCTGATGTTTTCTAGGACCCCTCTTACAGCATTAATTTATGCAGCACTTACAGATGGGATCTGCCCCTAAATGAGGGGAGACCTCCCTGCTTGTCCCTTGCAGCAGAGTTTGAGGAGAGCTTTCAGAGTAATCAAATACCAGCCGAGACAGATGTCTGCAATGGAAACACAACGTGGGAGCCACAAACATCCCACCTCAGTGCTGCTCCTATCTCTGCCCTCCCAGCTGCCTCCCAGCATTCCCCACTCTGGCAAGCTGCAAACTCTCCACTGAACCAAGAAATTCACTTCAGCATTGGTTCAGGCAGGACCATGGAATGTGCAGCTTTTTGTCCCAGAATTTGCCTCACACTCAGTATTCCATGCTCCCACCCTGTGAGGAATGCTCCATGTGAGGCCGGGTTCTGGCACAGACCTGCCCTGGCACTTGCCAGCTCACCCCCTGGCACACAATAATTAATGCCACAGCCTTAGAAACACCAGGGCTGCCATGGTCAGCAGCTCCAGCAGCTCTCCATGGAAATTCCTGACTGTGCTCCTTCTCAGAGAAAAGGACTGGCATTTTACTTCAATTTAAAAATGGAAAAATATTTAAGATTGAATTGTCCTTTCCCGTGGATGTGCAGGTAGCTAAGAACAGAAATATTCACTGACTGGGCTAAAATTGGCAAAAATTAACGTTGCACAAATAATTTGAAATGCCTCCTCCTTAGATATTCAGGTGGCTGAATCTCCTGGGGAAAGTTCCAGAAGCTCAGAGAGCAAAGCTGAGCTGCTCCATAGGGTCCTAGCCCTGCTCCACTGGGTTCTGCAGACAGGTATGGGAGCCTTAACCAAGCAGAGCATTTCCACTCTCACACTCCCTCTGGGAATGCTGGGGGTGGCAACAATTGCTCACTGCACACATTACAGAGCAGCTTCCCAAACATGAAAGGCAGTGCAGGCAGGACTGGAGGCTGTGGGAAGCACAAAGGCTCGGGATTGCTCACACAGTGAGGACATGGATGGCACTAATGCACAGGCCTTTGCTTTCTGGCCCTGACTGAAAAAACCCCAAAGCTGTGCCTGCATTAAATACAGCAGCATTAAATACAGCTCGGGATTGCTCACACAGTGAGGACATGGATGGCACTAATGCACAGGCCTTTGCTTTCTGGCCCTGACTGAAAAAACCCCCAAAGCTGTGCCTGCATTAAATACAGCAGCACTTGTGGCAGAACACCTCCCCCAAGCCCTGCAGAGGCTCCCCCACTCCATCTCAGGGCAGGTTTTCCAGGGTTTCCCGAGCACACGTGCCTCTGAACGCTGTGCTGAGCACACCTGAAGAGAATTGATGCTGAATGTGCCTCCCCAGACAGCACCACACAGGCAGCACGCTCCACATTCCCTGGTTTAATCAAAAAGAAGCCTGGATTCTTTTTGTACATTACTCTGAAGAGAGGCATCACATCCTGCAGGAAAAGCTGTCTTGACAGATTAGCACAGCCTTGTGTGAAATCTTGAGCAAGTCTTGTACAGATTCATCCTGGCTGCCTTTAGTACCTAAATGATGCTGCAGTTTTTGGAATTGGTCACCTCAGACATCATCACAGACAACAGAAAGGTGATGAGGACTGCTCTGAGCTAGAGTGAGCTGAGCCATCCCTTTCCACTGATTCCAGTGTGAACACTATTTAATCAATGCCTGTAGTTAGCAGGATAAATCTGGACCCTAATGGCTCTGCATTACTCAGCTGTCTCAAAGGCTGCTGCATGAACCTCCTGCATTCTGGCTGTGGATGTGAGGGATGAGCTGTGTGTGTCTCACAGACACCTCAGAGGCAGACACAGGCCTGTCCCAGGACCCTCTCAGACACTCCTGATGCCCTGGGGGCTGCTCCAAGTGTTCCTGGACTCCCCCCAGCACCTGTGCAGGAATATGTTGTTTATATGCCAGAAATATCAACCATCATAATCTTTGTATTAAGCCGACTACCAGAGGCCATTCAGCCTCCAGCCAAAGCCTTCACGGGGCTTCTATATCCTGCCACCTCCTCCTCACCTGACCCAGGCACAGGATTGGATTATTGTTATCCAGGCACAGATTCCAGGATGTGTTCGAGCTGTTTGTGTGTCACACAGAGCTGGCCTGTGTCAGCAGAATCGAGGTCATGGCTGCGTTTGCCTCAGCCCACCCCACAGCAAGGCAGCAGGACCAGACTCCCTGCCTTGGCAGCTCCATTAGGAGCCTCTTTCAACTTTTTGTTCCAGTATGAAACAAGAAGAGATGCTGGGACTTGTAGACCAAGCCGGCATCACAATGAATATATACAACCATAAAAAGATTCTGCTGAAACAATAATCAAATATGCTTAATAAAACTGTGACCAATGGATGCACACGTCTGGGCAAGAATGTGCTCACAAAGCTGGGAGGTAGAATAAGGGACAAGGAAAGGCGAAGGTGGTATTTATCCAGCACGGGGTGTCTGGCTGCCTCATGACAGAGCTGCAGCACCCACACACAGCCCAGGATGGAGGTGCCCATGTGGGGAAGCCTTGATAAGTAAGCAATGTCCACCTCAGATCCCCTCACAGGCAGCAGGCCCTCTCTGGGGCCTTCCCCCCAGAGCATAGGGGCCTCTACAGAGCTGCCACTGCAGGGCTCAGAGCAGCCCTAAGCCCTCACAGCCCCTAGAATCCCCAAACCTCCACATTCCCCTCACAGCTGCCAGGACCCCCCTCTGCCCTCACAGCTCTCTCACTGCTCCCCAGGCTCCCACAGCCCCTCAAGCCCTCACAATTCCCTCACAGCCCTTACAGAGCCCCCAAGCCCTCACAGATCCTCGGGCCCCACAGTCTTCTCACAACTGCCAGACCCCCTGAGCCTTTAGGGTCTCCCGAGCCCTCACAGGAGCCAGGCTGAGCCCTCAGAGCCCCTCTCAGCCTCACGCTGCCCTCACACCGTCCGCCCCAGCCCCTTCCCGCCACCCGCGCGCGCTGTCACCATGACAACGCCCGCGCGCGGCCCCGCCACCCTTGGGCCGGGGCCGCGCGCCAGAAAGTGCTGGAATGTCGCTGCAGCCCGCGCGTGCGCACGCGGGGTCCTTCCCCCACCCGCGCTGCGGCGGCGGCTGGAGCGGGACGGGGGGACGGACGGGGAAGGAAGGAGGGAGACCTGGCTGGAGGGGCGGGGGTGAAGCGCTAGGGACCCGCGGGGAACCCGCCCTGTCCCGCAGTGAGGAGGAGCCGCGCCTCCGCTGCGCAAAGCGCGCACTCGGCTCCGTGAATGGGCGGCTGCGGCGGCCACCGCCCAGAGCTCGCTGCGGAGTCACTGCGACGGTTACCAGGGCACTTCGTTCTCCGCCAATCAAACGGCGTTAGCTCATCCCCCACGGGCGGCAGCCAATCGGCTTCGACATCAATCATTCAATTGAGCCAATCAGAAACGCCGTGAGCGAGCTGAGGCGGGCACTCGCGGCTCCCGGTTGCCTAACTGTAAAGCCAACAGACAGGTGGGCGGGGCGAATAGGAGCCGTCGGTTTGAGTGACAGCGGCGCAGCCAATTAGATTCTCTCATTTGTAGAGCCTCGCTATAGGCATCCAATCGTTGTTGCGAGTGCCCGCCTGGGCGGGGAGAAGAAGGCTGCGCGCGCATTCCGCTGCTATATAAGGGCTGGCGGTTGCCTCACGCAGCCAGAGTCGGTTGGGGAAAATCTGGGGTTGTGGTGAACGCTCGGAGCTGCCGCCATCATGAGAGAGATTGTGCACCTGCAGGCCGGGCAATGCGGAAACCAGATCGGAGCCAAGGTCCGGGCGGGGAAGGAGGGCGCGGGGGCGGGAGGGGAGCGTGCCCGGTCCGGCGTGGCCGCCGCTGACGCGCTTCTCTTCGGCAGTTCTGGGAGGTGATCAGCGACGAACATGGTATCGACCCCACCGGCACCTACCACGGGGACAGCGACCTGCAGCTGGAGCGCATCAATGTCTACTACAATGAGGCCACAGGTAGGGCCCGGACGCGCCCCACCGTGCTCCCCCCGGCCCCCCCGGCGCGGCAGTCATGGCTCTCCCTGTGTTGCAGGCGGCAAGTACGTGCCCCGCGCCGTGCTGGTGGACCTGGAGCCCGGTACCATGGACTCGGTGCGCTCCGGGCCTTTCGGGCAGATATTCAGGCCAGACAACTTCGTGTTCGGTGAGTGCGCGGGGGCGGGAGGAACGGCGGGTGGGGCGGGCAGGGCACTGCGGGGCTGCCCCGCCGCACATGCTCTGAGGGACCGGCCCGGACGGGGCTAATCCTGGCGTGGAATACCGGGATTGCGGCTGGGAGCAGCTTCCAGGTGGCACCAGAGGTCATTGCTTTTCGGTTTTTCGTTACCGCCTCCGTGCGTGCCACCGGGAGAAATGGAGTGGCTGCTGTATCATTGATAATTAATGTTTGCTTGTGTCTGGCGAGCCACTGCAGAGGTGCCTGTGTGAAACCACAGCCCTGCGCTCGATAAGATGAAAGCTTTCATCGAGCCTGATGCTCTTAGGCTTTGCTTGCAAGCAATAAGCAGGAAGCAGTGACCGTAATCTAATACGAAAATGGCTCTTTTCCAGGTCAGAGCGGAGCAGGAAACAACTGGGCAAAGGGCCATTATACGGAAGGTGCTGAATTAGTCGATTCGGTGTTAGATGTTGTAAGGAAGGAGGCAGAAAGCTGTGATTGTCTCCAGGGCTTTCAGCTTACTCACTCTCTGGGTGGTGGCACAGGCTCTGGCATGGGTACCCTTCTCATCAGCAAAATCCGTGAGGAGTACCCAGACCGAATTATGAATACTTTCAGTGTGGTGCCCTCCCCTAAAGTGTCAGATACTGTAGTAGAGCCCTACAACGCCACGCTGTCGGTGCACCAGCTGGTGGAGAACACGGATGAGACGTACTGTATCGATAACGAGGCGCTGTACGACATTTGCTTCAGAACACTGAAGTTAACGACCCCCACCTACGGTGATCTGAACCACCTCGTGTCAGCCACCATGAGCGGTGTCACCACCTGCCTGCGGTTCCCGGGCCAGCTCAACGCTGACCTGCGGAAGCTGGCAGTGAACATGGTTCCCTTCCCACGTCTGCACTTTTTCATGCCCGGTTTTGCCCCGCTCACCAGCCGTGGCAGCCAGCAGTACCGGGCTCTAACCGTGCCAGAGCTCACCCAGCAGATGTTCGATGCCAAGAACATGATGGCGGCGTGTGACCCTCGTCACGGCCGCTATCTGACGGTGGCCGCTGTCTTTAGGGGCCGCATGTCCATGAAAGAGGTGGATGAGCAGATGCTGAACGTTCAGAACAAAAATAGCAGCTATTTTGTTGAATGGATCCCTAATAACGTTAAGACAGCAGTCTGTGACATTCCACCTCGCGGCCTCAAAATGTCTGCCACCTTCATTGGCAACAGCACGGCCATCCAGGAGCTGTTCAAACGCATTTCTGAGCAGTTCACTGCGATGTTCCGCAGAAAGGCTTTCCTGCACTGGTACACGGGCGAGGGCATGGACGAGATGGAGTTCACAGAGGCTGAGAGCAACATGAACGACCTGGTGTCTGAGTACCAGCAGTACCAGGACGCCACAGCTGAGGAGGAGGGAGAGTTCGAGGAGGAGGCTGAGGAGGAGGCAGAGTAAAGCTATGCAGTTGAACACCTGTAAATTTTGTTTAAAGTTGTATGAACTCTCTCATTCAAAAAGTTCTGTTTGTGTTGTGTTATTATTGCTGTTTCCGAGTCACTCCCAATGCTGTACAGGCACCATTAAAGCAGTTTTCACAGTGCAAGTCCCCGTCTCCTCTGTTCCCAGCGGTACGACTCCCGCGTGCCGTCCCCATAGGTGAGCCCACAGATGTCCTGCAGATCTGGAACACAAAATCAATAAAACATGGGGCTTAGCACTAGCACTGTCACCCTGTCCATGTCCCCCCCCCTTCTGTCCCTGCCCTCAGCCAGGTGCCTCTGCTGTGTCACTGCCATGGTGTCAGTCTGGTGTGGGGACTAAAGATGTTCCCTGGTGTTCTCTTACATTCAGGTACTGCTGGAGGGGGGCACATTTAGCAGGGAGGGTGGGATTAACTCAGGCTGTGTCTAAATTTAGGTACCTGCCTGTGGCCTGGTGCAGCTGGGCCTGGCAGGAGCTGAGCAGGGGTCACAGGAGCTTTGAGCTGCCTGGGCACAAAATGGTGCCACAGAGCTGCACCCAGCACTGGGTGTTTGGTGTTCCTGCAGCAGCTGAGCTGCTCCACTGCAGCTCCTCAGCACTGCAACCCCAGCAGGCAGCCCTGGCCTGGCCCAAGGGTGCTGGGTGCACTGTCACAAGTGACACCAAAGCTGTCCTGTGCGCACAGCCCTGCTGCAGTGATTTCAGAAACCACAGCTGAGGTTTGGATAATGAGGTGTTTGTGCAGCCTCTGCTGTTTGGGTGAGCTGAACACCTGACAGGTGTTCGGGACTGATATGTCTCATGAAAACCCTGTACTAACAGCAGGTTTTTATAATTAATGGAATCAATGTTTGGTGCTGCTTCAAGTGACAAAGCTGTCACCAAGGAGCTGGACAGGAGGGAGGGAAAAGGCTCCTTCCCTGCTGAAAAAATTCTGTTCAGTGTTCTAAATTATAACTGCTTTTGTTTGAAGGTTTTCTGCCTTAATTAATTTTCTCCACCCAGAGCCGGACTGGTTGGAGCAGTTAAAACTGTGCTGACTGGTGGCTCCAGAGCAGGGAAGTGAGAATGTCTGCAGAGCAGGGCCCAGTGTCACACCTGCACTCAACATTCTCCTCTCTGGGCTCAGCCTCCCCAGCAGCCACAGCCCAGCCCTGCCTGCAGAGTTGTTTTCCCACTGCTTTCAATCCTGCCACATTTCATATCTTCTCCCATTTTCCCCTCTGCACTGCAGCAAGGATGAGCAGTGAGTCCATTTCTTCCCAGCTGAACATGATTTCCCACCCACATTATTGAGCTGTGACCAAACACAGCAAAGCATTAATTGCTGATTTGTTGAGATTTTTTAACCTGGTACATTAATGCTTCCAGGTGCATGGACACACCTTCCCCTTACACACAAAATTCCTCCAGAGCTCTCCTTTCAGGCAGCCCAGGACAGAGCTCAGGCA
Source organism: Ammospiza nelsoni (assembly GCF_027579445.1). Lineage (NCBI taxonomy): Eukaryota > Metazoa > Chordata > Aves > Passeriformes > Passerellidae > Ammospiza > Ammospiza nelsoni. The sequence continues at coordinate 2,409,496 of NC_080652.1, read as the reverse complement.
GGGACCTGTCCTGATGGCAAAAACCATTTCCCTCCACTTTCTGTGCTTTCTCGACCCCTTCACACCATCTACTTTTTCCTTTTTATCAGACTTCAAGTTTTTAGAGCAAACCCCTTTCCTGGCACGTGACAGGTGGGATGTCACTGAGCCTGGGTGGGGAATGGTGGCTGGAAATGTGAAGCCTGGGAGAGGCTGGCAGTGGGAATGCTGGGCTCTCCTGCAGCCAGGGCATGGCAGAGTCCCCAGCAGCTCAGCACAGACCAGAAAAAACCCACATGGAACACCTCAGTGATTGTTCACTGCTATGAAACTCCAGCCAGTAACAGCACCACTTAACCCAGTAATTAGCATTAGTGACTTTTATTTTCACTCAGCTGATGAACTTACGTGGTACAAAGCCCATGTAGTTGGGGATGAGTCCAGCGCGGGTGTAAATTTTGGTGTCTGGCCAGTGTGTCAGAGGGAATCTCCTACCCAACGTGTAAGGTGGATTTCTCTCCAAAAGCTGGAAAACAAAACAAAAAAGAGCCCACAACAGCATGGAATGGTTTATTTTAAAACACACTATTTTTACCAAAGTCATGTGCTTTGACTCTGCATTATATAAAATATTTAAGCCAACATAAAGCAATTCTCCTTCCAGTCCTGCTTTTTTTCTAATTAAGAGCTACATTGCATTGTCCCTTTTTGCACTCCATAAATTTTTCTCCTGGCAGGTGTTGGCAGCAGTCCCTGCCAGCTCGTCCCCCATGGCCACAGCATGGCCCAGGTGCTGTCCTTGGGATCCTGATCCTGATTTATTCCCTTGGGGATCATCCCCAAGTTCCAAAGCTCCTGCTCTGCTGTCCCTGGTGTTCCTGTGCTGTGGCTGTGTTTGGGCTTCACCCCCTTTGTGTTTCCATGAGTCCCACCAACAGGAACAGCCTAGGGAGCATTAACTGAAGGAAGAGTGCAAATCATCTCCTGCCCTCTGAGGCTGGCCAGCAGGATGGGTGTCACAGCTGGGTGTCACAGAAGCCCTAAAGGTGGCCCTGGAGCTGTGTTTGGGGTGTGGAGCAGGGATGTGGGTCACGGACCCAGCACACCGAGCCCTTTGTGCTGGGATGGAGCCCAGGCTGCGGCTCCTCGGGGGTTTCTGCCGTGCCCGCTGCAGGCAGTGAGCAGCGATCCATGGCACATCTGTAACCGAGGACAACGAAGATTTAGGGCAGCAGATTAGTGGCTTGAAGTCAGAAGCCATCTTAGCTGGAATTGTGGTGTGATTCTCCTCCCTTCAGCGCGTCTGCCGAGCCCCGCAGCCCGGAGCGCTGCATCCCGCACGGACGGACGGATGGACAGACGGACCCTCCCCGGCTGATCCAGGGCACGGCAGGCGTGTCCGAGGGCAGCGGGGCAGGAAGGGTGGCACGCAGCACACTCAGGGATAAATGCCCGGGTTTTGTTCCGTTTGCTCCATTTCAATTCCTATTCACGGCAGCAGGGAAGCAGACAGCAGCAGCGCAGGGAATGCAGCTCATGCAGAGCTCGGCGCTGCTCTCCCCGCTCAGTTCTGCCCGGATGATTCCTCCGAGCTGGGAACCCTCAGCCCGGGATGCTTTTCCTACATCAGCCCCCTGTGCTCAGGGATGGAGGGGATGGAGGCACGGCCGTGGGGCCCGGGGAGCAGCAGGGACTTGGGGGGCTCAGCCTGGGGTTAATGCGCTGATCAGCTGGACCTGAGAGGCTGCTGAATCCTGGGAATGACACTGCACCCCAGGAATCACACTGCATCCCAGGGATCACACTGCATCCCAGGGATCCCTCTGCACCCCGGGAATGACACTGTACCCCCAGGATCACACTGCACCCCAGAGATCCCGCTGCATCCCATAGGTCTCACTGCACCCCGGGAATCCCTCTGCACCCCAGGGGTATCACTGCATCCAAGGATCTCACTGCACCCCGGGAATTACACTGCACCACGGGGATCTCTCTGCACCCCAGGAATCTCACTGTATCCCAGGGATCCCTCTGCACCTCAGGGATCCCTCTGCATCCCAGGGATCACACCGCATCCTGGGAATGACACTGCACCCCGGGAATCCTGCTGCACCCCAGAGATCCCTCTGCACCCCGGGAATCTGCATCCCGGGGATCTCACTGCACCCCAGGAATCACACTGCGCCCCGGGCATCCCCCTGCACCCCAGGGATCTCTGTGCATCCTGGGAATCACACTGCATCCCAGAGATCACGCTGCACCCCAGGATCTCACTGCATCCAAGGATCCTGCTGCACCCCGGGAATCACATTGCACCCCAGAGATCCCGCTGCATCCCAGGTTCTCTCTGCATCCCAGGATGTCACGCCATGCTGGGGGCAGGGAGGGCTGTGCAGCTCTGAATGCAAACTCAGCTGCTGCAGGAGGGATCTCCCTTTCCGTGCCGAGGATTGTGTGTCACCGTGTGGGAGCTCTTACGGCAAGGGGACAACAGCTTTTCAGGAGGGATATTTCTGCATCCTTCCCAAAAGGAGGAGGAAGAAGGTCAAGATCCCTTTAAGACAAATTGTGTTAGGAAAGGAGAAAGCCTTACAACCAAATAAATGACATATCACAGGAAGTCACCAGCACTGCCAACCAGACAGAGGAGAGGTATTTTCTATAAAGGAAGTGCACACAGTTGCATCCTGTATTTCTGCACCCAGAGCAACGTTTTTAACAGCTACTCTTGACCCAGCCCTCACTACATTTCCTTAATCCTTTTATGAACTCATTTACCATTCCTTAATGTCCCAAGGAAACAAGTTACAGAATTTAATTGCTGGTGTTTTTTTTCAATGTTAACTAACAGCATTTGATTTTGCTTGTGCTTGTACCCCAGTTCTAATCCTGCTCCGGAAAATTCAGCACCAGCATTATGCACATCCTCATTCCAATAATCCATAATTTACCTGGCGACGGTCAAATTCCTGCATGGCTTTCTTCACACCCAGCAGGTAGGTCATGCCAACGTTGTCCAGGGAGCAGGGGATGTAGCCAGTGTACCCTTTGGGAGGAGGCAAAAGAGAACATTTTCTGCTTGAGAACATACAGAGCTCATTTAAAGATCAAGCACTCTGAGAGTAGAGGAGCCTGGGATGAATATAAAACCTTAAAGTATAGGAAGGAAAAATGAACCTGTTGAAACTGTAAAATTAACTCTCACATGTGAGGTATCTTCTCTGAAAGAGATTTTTTGCCTTATGATTCCCAAGGAGAACACAATGACCTGAACTCATTTTTGTTAGTCTGCACATGGTATGGAAGAAGAATTTCATTTTCTTAGTCCTTTTTTTTTTTTTTTTAACATCTACAGCTCTTCCATGTTTTCTCCCAGTTTAATACACACTCAGGGGCTAACAATGGCATGTCCAACCTTTTTTCCTCATCTCCTCTGCCCATCCAACAAATTCCCACAAGAGAAACTTTATAAAGTCTAAAACTACACAAAACCTAGCGAGGTAGAACCTGAAAGCAGCCCAAACTCCCTCTTTCCAAAGGAATGCTTTGGAGAGGGAAATTTGCCTTCTGCACCCTAAAGGCTGGACAGTGTCTCATTTTAACTGGGATATTGTGATCCCTGTAGTGCAGAGTGAAGGATGCCACCTGCTGCAGTGGGATCTGTGAAGGGGATCAGCCCATCACCATCTTATCCCTCCTGCTGCACAGGAATGTTCTCCCGGAGCAGGGGGGAAGATGTAGAACACCCTTTGTGGGACACATTTTACACCTTTGTGGTGGTGCCATGCTCCCCTGTGTGTGGATTTGGTGGTTCAGGAAAACATCTCATTTCTAGGAGATGGAAACCACCCCAGCAGGGTGGGGCAGAGCCCAAGGACAGCTCTCCTCACCACCTGCAGGGAAATGAGTTGGTTCCTGAATCCCTTCCACTGCCCATGGGCAAAGGGTGACAGCATCCCAAGGGGTGACAGTATCCCAAGGGGTGACAGCATCCTAAAGGGTGACAGAGCATCCCAAAGGGTGACAGCATCCCCAGGGTGACAGCATCCCAAGGGGTGACAGCTTCCACAGGGTGACAGCAACCCAAAGGGTGACCACATCTACAGAGTGACAACATCCCAAGGAGTGACAGCATCCCAAAGGGTGACAGCATCCACAGGGATGACAGAATCCCAAAGGGTGACAACATCCCAAAGGGTGACAGCATCCCCAGGGTGACAGAGTATCCTAAAGGGTGACAGCATCCACAGGGTGACAGCATCCCAAAGGTGACACCATCCCAAAGGAACACCCTTGCAGGGAGAGCAGCAGGGATATTTTTATATTTTCCATCCCAAACAAGCTGGAGCCACTGGGCAATGCCACTGAGGTTTCCCCTGGGCAGAAGGGTCACACCATGTCCTCAGAGAGCTGCAGGTGCCCTGGCTGTGCTTTACCTAAGGTGGCTTTCTGTCGGATGGCATTGGGCACTGGCAGCACTGGCAAGGTGTAATCTGCTGCTGCAACCCCTCCTGGCAGTGCCACACCTCCGGTTTCCAGCTGCTCAAAACAAAGAGAGAAATCAAATCAAACACCAGTAAAACCTGCTTCTGCCCTCGGCTGCACTGCTGAAATCACTGCCAGGGCTGGGAATGGCAGCTCCCATTTCCAGTTCTTCCCAGCTTCACCCCAAGAGCCTCCCCAGCCATTTCTGGGAAAGCCAAATTACGAGAGGAGCAAGTAGCAGACCTAGAAGGGGTTTGCAAAATCCAGGGGGAGCTTTGGCAGTGAGCTCCTGGGTAAATCTGTTTCTGAGGGCAAGGAGCAGGAATGCCCCTTCTTGGGATTTACATCCAAGCCAGCTTTTGACTCCATACGTCAAACCTCTAATCTCTGCCTTCAGAGGATTTGCAGAAATCCTGGGATTTCTGCAAGAACGTGACAGAGGCTGCCACTGGCTCCAGAGACAAGAAATGGTTTATTAAAAAATAATAAATAAAATAAAAATTAAACCAAACCAAACCAACAAACAAACAGACCCCAAAACAAACAAACAAAAAACCCCACCAAAACAGAAAAACCCTCCAATCAAACAAAAAGAGCAGCATGAAACTTGTTGGTCTGGAGGGATATTTGGCTGTGCTGTGCTCAACAGCCCCCAGTTCAACAGGCAAACCCCGGTACTGGTGTTCAAAGGAGAGGCAATGATGGTGGGAAATTCAGGTGAGGGCAGGAACCCAACCAAAGGTGCTGGGACTGCTCTGGTTGGAGGAGGAGGAGGAGGAGGAGGAGGAGGGCAGCATCCAAGGACACCCTAAGGAAGCACAAGCCTGGCTGCCCAACACAGCATAACACAAGTTTAGGGACTGAGATTAAAACCAAACCCACCCAAAGGAGAAATTAAGCCTTTTTGATTGGGAAGTGTAATTAATGATCAAAACTATTTCCTGAAGATGGAGTAGATTGGCTGCTGCTGGAAATATTTGTGTGTCTGATCTTTTCCTACACAAACTCCTAACTTTTTGTGCCCTTGCCATTTGCTGGATTAACCCCTTTTCTGACTCAGAGATGTAGCAACTGAGTGGCATTTTAAAAACTTTTATTCTATTTTCAGTCTCATGTGAAGGGTGAGACAACACAGATGTTATAATTCACACCATCACAATCAGAAGCTTTAAAGCATTCACAGCATAGTGTAAAAAGCTAATTAAAGCTAATATTATTAAAGCTTATAAGCCAAAAAAAACACTCATAGTGTATTGTAATTAAGGAATAGTTAGCTTCTAATTGTAATAGCATAAATCAGAAGCTTTAAAGCATTTACAGCATAGTGTGGCTAAAGCTAATAAGCCAAAAAACACTTATAGTGTTTATGTACATTTATATCTACTTTAGTTAAATATTTTAATACACATATACACCTATATGTATTGTAATTAACAAATAGTTAGCTTCTAATTGTAACAGCATCAATTATAACAACCCTATTATCTCACCCTTCACATGAGACTGCAAATGGAATAAAAGCTTTTGAGAGACCTCTGAGTTACCCCATCTCTGGGTCAGAAAAGGGCATAATGTGGGTCAGAAAAGAGCATTTTGTGGGTCAGAATAGGGCTTAATCTGGGTCAGAAAAGGGCATAATGTGGGTCAGAAAAGGGCTTAATCTGGGTCAGAAAAAAGCATTCTGTGGGTCAGAAAAGGGTATAATGTGGGTCAGAAAAGGGCATGATCCAACAGGCACTCCCAGCCATGTGAAATCCCCTCCTCACCCCTCACCCCCAGCCCCACTCACCGTTTTTGTCCCTTCACATTGGCACTGGCAGGGCCCTGTCCCTTTGCCCAGCAGCCGTGCCAGGGGTGCCATGGCCAGCTCCCTGTTCAGCTGCTCGACTGCAGGGTGTGGGGCCAGCCCTGGGGGCTGCCAGCCCTGCTGGGCACCCGGGGGGCTCTGCCAGCCCTGCTGGGCACCGGGCACGGCCGGGGGGCTCTGCCAGCCCTGCTGGGCACCGGGCACGGCCGGGGGGCACGGCCCAGCCTGGGCACCCATGGGGGGCTGCACCGGCTCCTCCAGCACTGTGGGCACGGGCTGAGGCCCCAGGGGGATCTCGGGAGGGCTCGTGATGGTCTGGTAGGTGACATAACCTGAGGGACAGACACTGAGTTAGAGGATGAGGCATTCCCGTTATCCCCGTGCCATGGGGAGGAGCTTGGAGGTAGAACCAGAACAGATCAACTTGGAAGAGACCACAAGGATCCACTCCATGCACATCCCAGAATAGCTACACACTATGAACTCCATTTAAATTAAATGTAAATAACTAAAACCAAATCAACTTGGAAGAGACCACAGGGATCCACTCCATGCACATCCCAGAATAGCTACGCACTAGGAACTCCATTTAAATTAAATGTAAATTACTAAAAACCAAAGGGAAGCTGCAATACATAAAGAATGTACTGCAGGAAACAATGAGATATGGAATTTCTGCTTCATACAGGCTTCCATATTATTCCTACAAGGGTTTTGGATGCATCATTATTCCTTGTAGCCATCTTGGTTCTCCAATTTCCAAATCCTGGGAGCAGTACACTTATGCCTGCTGAGTTCTTTTTTCACAAGTTTTGTTTCCATTTTTCCTCTGATCCTCATCAGCCCCATCAATAATCCAGCCTGCACAGAAATCCAGCACAAATCCCAGTTAAATAACATTTATTCCAGCTGTCACTGAAACAGTAAAATATCACCAGCCAAGCTAAAAGGGGGAAAAAGCCTCAATCCTTAACTCCACGTGGCTGTGTCAGCCCACCCCAAACAGAGCCCCCTCCAAGGAATTCTTGCTCTGGCACTGTTGCTGCTCATCGAGGAAAGGATCTGCTCTAACACTGGCTGGAAAAACATTATCTCACATCCAAATATCCCCACTGTGAACCAGGGACAGAGCCCAGTCATTTGAGATTCTGCAGGAACAGCTGAGCTGGGCAGCTTTTCTCTGATTTCCCCTTAAAAATCCCCCTGACGTGGCTCCCCAGCCCCGTGTGACCTCCCTGGCTCAGGCACTTTCTCTGTACCAGCAGTGAAACTCATTTTCCCCTCCTCTGTATCTCCAGAGGAGAATCCTCCACCCCACAGCCTTCTTGGAAAACTGTTCCTGTGTCAGCCTGGTTTTTTCAAAACAAACCAAATTCCTTCCATTTTTGTGCTCACAGACCATCTTTTCCCAGATCATTACAGCCTTCCTGAGAGCTCCCCTTGGGAGCACATCTGCATCCCAGGGCTGAGCCTGGGGAGGGAATGAGGAGCTCCCTTCCAGCAGAGGCTCCATCTGCAGACAGCCCATTCCTCTGCAGGGCTGGAATACTCTTAGAGGTTTTGTCCAAGCTGAATGATTCCATGATTTCTGAAAATCTACAGAAATCAGCAAAATCTGCCCTTTTCTGCATGAGTATAAATTTCTGGTGGGCATTTAGGTGTGTAATCTGCCCACAATTATATAATAATGTGTGTATGTATGTATGTATGTGTATATTTTTATATATTTATACATATTTATATTTATGTACACATATATACATTATATATATATACATATATACACATTCTATATATACACACATTATATATTATTATATGTGTAAGATATAATAGATATAATATATATAACATATATTTATATATAAATATATATTATATATATAGAAATAATATATATAATATATATTCTGTATACAACTTTATTTTTATATAAGTATATTGTTATATATATAAACCATTGTTATATATATAAACCAATATATATATACATTTTATATTATTATTATATATGTTATATATACATATATACATGTTATATAATATATATAAATATATAGAAATAATATATATTCTGTATACAACTTTGGAAAACATATATAATATGCTCTATGCAACTGAATTATCAAGTATCCAGGCTGGCACCAAAATAAGGAAATATCCTTGATTAAAATGATTTTTCAATCTAATGTGCAAATTTTAAACCAGGTTTATTTTTTACTTCATTATTAAGAAGAATGTTGAATCTACTCTCTTTCTCCCTCAAACCAAAGGAGAAGGAAACTTAAGACTGTTCTGTACTTGAGAAATCCATGTGAGCTCCTTTTTATCCCCCTGGGGTTTGCAAACTGATTGATTCTGAAAGGCTGCACAGTGAAGCACGAAACGAAAAGCCAGGAGAGCACAGTGCTTCTGATTTGAGGAAATATCCACATTTTCAGCTCAGGTTCCAGTTGCAGCATGGATGATGGATAATTCAGCTCATCCCTGGCTGATCTCATGGAATCACAGAATGTCCTGAGCTGGAGGGACCCACAGGGATCACCTGGAGCTCTGGCAGCCTCGGGGCCGTGCCCATTCCCTGGGCAGCCTGGGCAGTGCCAGCACCCTCTGGGGGCAGAGCCTTGCCCTGAGCTCCAGCCTGAGGTGACACAGTTCCAGCCCATTCCCTGGTCACCAGAAGGAAGAGATCCCCAACAGCAGAGCCTGATTGTACTTCCAGCAAGGAAACAAATGGGATTCAACTGATAGAAACTATCAAAGTATTGGTGCCCATCAGTGAGGCTTTATCAAAGCCAGGCCTTGAGAAAAAATCTTGAGACCGAGTTTTCTAAAGGAGCCACAGGCCCCACACTGCCATGAGCTCTTTGATCACCATCCCATAAAACAATCCCACAAAACACCCAGGAGGACACCAGGAGCACCTGGCAGGGTTGGAGGGATTGCTCAGGCCCAGCTGGGCAGCAGGGCTGGGGTGACCTTGTCAGCACAGCCAGGGCTGGTTCTTCAGGACCTCCCTGAGGAGCAGCAAACACGAGCACCAGCACTGGCAACCAGGAGGGAACCAAAATAATGAGAGAGCAACTGGGTCAACTGGTTAGTTGGGTCTGTCCAAGCTGTGTTTTAGACCAAGGAAATGCAAATCCAGACCTCCAGGAATGAGGCCTGTAAACACCAGCTGTGCAGTGCAGGCCTGATCCTGGAGAGCAGGGCCAGAGCAACAGA